>NW_022436941.1:26288058-26335785 GCF_009761245.1 Sapajus apella | reverse complement strand
AAGAAGGTCATTGGTAGCTTGATGGGGATAGCATTGAATCTGTAAATTACTTTGGGCAGTATGGCCATTTTCACGATATTGATTCTTCCTAACCATGAACATGGGATGTTTCTCCATCTGTTTGTGTCCTCTCTTATTTCGTTGAGCAGTGGCTTGTAGTTCTCCTTGAAGAGGTCCTTTACATTCCTTGTTAGTTGTATTCCTAGGTATTTTATTCTCTTTGTGGCAATTGTGAATGGAAGTTTGTTCTTGATTTGGCTCTCTTTAAGTCTGTTATTGGTGTATAGGAATGCATGTGATTTTTGCACATTGATTTTGTATCCTGAGACTTTGCTGAACTTGCTTATCAGTTTCAGGAGGTTTGGGGCTGAGACGATGGGGTCTTCTAGATATACAATCATGTCGTCTGCAAATAGAGACAATTTGACTTCCTCCTTTCCTATTTGAATGCCCTTTATTTCTTTTTCTTGCCTGATTGCTCTGGCTAGAACTTCTAATACTATATTGAATAGCAGTGGTGAGAGAGGGCATCCTTGTCTGGTGCCACATTTCAAGGGGAATGCTTCCAGTT
The DNA here is from genome assembly GCF_009761245.1 of Sapajus apella. NCBI lineage: Eukaryota > Metazoa > Chordata > Mammalia > Primates > Cebidae > Sapajus > Sapajus apella. Next base: position 26,335,214 of record NW_022436941.1, on the reverse strand, counting down.
TTTGCCCATTCAGTATGATATTGGCTGTTGGTTTGTCATAAATAGCTTTTATTATTTTGAGATACGTTCCATTGATACCTAGCTTACTGAGTGTTTTTAGCATAAAGGGCTGTTGAATTTTGTCAAAGGCCTTCTCTGCATCAATTGAGATAATCATGTGGTTTTTGTCTTTGGTTCTGTTTATGTGGTGAATTACGTTTATAGACTTGCGTATGTTGAACCAGCCTTGCATCCCCGGGATGAAGCCTACTTGATCATGGTGGATAAGCTTTTTGATGTGCTGTTGCAATCGGCTTGTCAGTATTTTATTGAAGATTTTTGCATCTATGTTCATCATGGATATTGGCCTGAAGTTTTCTTTTCTTGTTGAGTCTCTGCCGGGTTTTGGAATCAGGATGATGTTGGTCTCATAAAATGATTTGGGAAGAATTCCCTCTTTTTGTATTGTTTGGAATAGTTTCAGAAGAAATGGTACCAGCTCCTCTTTGTATGTCTGGTAGAATTCAGCTGTGAACCCATCTGGACCTGGGCTTTTTTTGGGTGGTAAGCTCTTAATTGCTGCCTCAACTTCAGACCTTGTTATGGGTCTGTTCAGGGTTTCTGCTTCTTCCTGGTTTAGGCTTGGCAGGAGGCAAGTGTCCAGGAATTTATCCATTTCTTCCAGGTTTATTAGTTTGTGTGCATAGAGTTGCTTGTAATAATCTCTGATGATGGTTTGAATTTCTGTGGAATCTGTGGTGATATCCCCTTTATCGTTTTTTATTGCATCAATTTGGTTATTCTCTCTTTTCTTTTTTATTAATCTGGCTAGTGGTCTGTCTATTTTGTTGATCTTTTCAAAAAACCAGCTCCTGGATTTATTGATTTTTTGAAGGGTTTTTTGTGTCTCTATCTCCTTCAGTTCTGCTCTGATCTTAGCTATTTCTTGTCTTCTGCTAGACTTTGAGTTTTTTTGATCTTGCTCCTCTAGCTCTTTTAGTTTTGACGATAGGGTGTCCATTTTTTATCTCTCCTTGTTTCTCATGTGGGCACTTATTGCTATATATTTTCCTCTAGAGACTGCTTTAAATGTGTCCCAGAGATTCTGGTATGTTGTGTCTTCATTCTCGTTGGTTTCGAAGAACATCTTTATTTCTGCCTTCATTTCATTGTTTATCCAGTCAACATTCAAGAGCAAGTTGTTCAGTTTCCATGAAGCTGTGTGGTTCTGAGTTAGTTTTTGAATTCTGAGTTCTAGCTTGATTGCACTGTGGTCTGAGAGACTGTTTGTTACGATTTCCGTTCTTTTGCATTTGCTAAGGAGTGATTTACTCCCAATTATGTGGTCAATTTTAGAGTAGGTGTGATGTGGTGCTGAGAAGAATGTATATTCTGTGGATTTGGGGTGGAGAGTTCTGTAAATGTCTATTAGGTTTGCTTGGTCCAGGTCTGAGTTCAAGTCCTGGATATCCTTGTTAATTTTCTGTCTGGTTGATCTATCTAATGTTGACAATGGGGTGTTAAAGTCTCCAACTATTATTGTGTGGGAGTCTAAGTCTCTTTGTAAGTCATTAAGAACTTGCCTTATGTATCTGGGTGCTCCTGTATTGGGTGCATATATATTTAGGATCGTTAGCTCTTCTTGTTGCATTGATCCTTTTACCATTATGTAATGTCCCTCTTTGTCTCTTATGATCTTTGTTGCTTTAAAGTCTAATTTATCCGAGATGAGAATTGCAACTCCTGCTTTTTTTTTGCTCTCCATTTGCTTGGTAAATCTTCCTCCATCCCTTTATTTTGAGCCTTTGTGTATCCTTGCATGTGAGATGGGTTTCCTGGATACAGCACACCGATGGGTTTTGTCTTTTTATCCAATTTGCCAGTCTGTGTCTTTTGATTGGGGCATTTAGTCCATTTACATTTAGGGTTAATATTGTTATGTGTGAATTTGATACTGCCATTTTGGTGCTAGCTGGCTGTTTTGCCCTTTAGTTGAGCTGGTACTTGTTGTTCCTTTATATGTGTAGAGCCTCTTTCAGGAGCTCTTGTAGAGCTGGCCTGGTGGTGACGAAATCTCTGAGTACTTGCATGTTCCCAAAGGATTTTATTTTTCCTTCACTTACGAAGCTTAGTTTGGCTGGATAGGAGATTCTGGGTTGAAAGTTCTTTTCTTTAAGGATGTTGAATATTGGCCCCCACTCTCTTCTGGCTTGTAGGGTTTCTGCTGAGAGATCTGCTGTGAGTCTGATGGGCTTCCCTTTATGGGTAACCTGACCTTTCTCTCTGGCTGCCCTTAGTATTTTCTCCTTCTTTTCGACCCTGGTGAATCTGACGATTACGTGCCTTGGGGTTGCTCTTCTTGACGAATATCTTTGTGGTGTTCTCTGTATTTCCTGGACTTGAATGTTTGCCTGCCTTGCTAGGTTGGGGAAGTTTTCCTGGATAATATCCTGAAGAGTATTTTCCAGCTTGGATTCATTCTCTTCGTCGCATTCAGGTACGCCTATCAAACGTAGATTAGGTCTTTTCACATAGTCCCACATTTCTTGGAGACTTTGTTCATTCCTTTTTACCCTTTTTTCTCCAGTCTTGCCTTCCCGTTTTATTTCATTGAGTTGATCTTCGACCTCTGATATCCTTTCTTCTGCTTGGTCCATTCGGCTGTTGATACTTGTGCATGCTTCACGAAGTTCTCGTGTTGCATTTTTCAGCTCCATCAATTCACTTATATTCCTTTCTATTTTGTCCATTCTTGTTAGCATTTCGTCAAATCTTTTTTCAAGGTTCTTAGTTTCTTTGCATTTGGTTAGAACATGTTCTTTAAGTTCACAGAAGTTTCTTACTACCCACCTTCTGAATTCTGATTCTGTCATTTCATCACACTCGTTCTCCATCCAACCTTGTTCCCTTGCTGGTGAGGAGTTGTGATCCCTTTTAGGAGGAGAGGTGTTCTGGTTTCGGGTGTTTTCACCCTTTTTGCGCCGGTTTCTTCCCATCCTTAAGGATTTGTCCACCTGTCGACTTTGTAGTTGCTGGCTTTCAGATTGGGTCTCAAATCTTTCAGATTGACATTCTGTTTGTTGATGATGAGGTTATTTCTGTTTTTTGGTTTTCCTTCTGACAGTCTGGCCCCTCTGCTGTAGGTCTGCTGAGGTTCACTCCAGGCCCTGCTTGCCTGGGGTTCACCTGCAGCAGCTGTTGAACCGCAAGGGTTGTTACCAGTTTTCTTCTTCTGCTATCTTTGTCCCAGACGGATACCCGCCTAGTGTCAATCTGATCTCTCTTTTATGAGGTGTCTTTTTGGATATATAGGGGTCAGGCAGCTGCTTGAGGAGACTGTCTTTTCTTTATAGGAGCTCAAATGGTGAGTTGTGAGCTCTGTTGTTGTTCATTCAGAGCTGCTGGGCAGGTACTTTTAGGTCTGCTGCAGCTGAACTCATAAACTGCTTTTTGTTCCCAGGTGCTCTGTCCCAGGGATTTAGGGCTTTATTTATGAGTTTCCATTATGCTGCCGCCTTCTTTTTTTTTTTTTTTCCTTCAGACCTGCGCAGCCCAGCAAGGAGGCCGCCTAGTCACTGTCGGCCTATGGCAGCTTTGCTGAGCTGCTGTGGGCTGCGCCCCGCTGCCGAGTGAACTTTCCCGCAGTCCTGATTATATGGGTGTAGTTAGAACTGCTTTCGCGATGGTGGCCCGCCTCTGTTGGGGCGGAGTCTCTGCTGTGGCGGGTTGCCTTGGCAACGGCGGGCTGCCTCAGCAATGGCGGGTTGCCTTGGCAACGGCGGGCTGCCTCGGTAATGGCGGACGCCCCTCCCCGACAGAGCTGGACCGTCCCGGGTTCAGCTGCGCTTGCTGTGAAAGTCTCAATCCAGAGTTTCTGGTTGCTGTTCTTTTGTGGGGGTGGGGCCAGCCGAGCCTGATCGCCTGGCTCCCTGCCTCAGAGCCTTTTTTAAGTTGGTGTTCCAGTCGCCTGTTGAAGTGGCGCCAGGGTCTGTTTGTTTTCCCCTGTGGCCACTCACTGTGCTGGCTTAAACAGCGGCACTGAGGTTTGTGGCACTTTTTTTTTTTTTTTTTTTTTTTGCCCTGGAATCTACTGTCCTGGTTCTCTGCTCAGTCCCCTTTTTGAACCAGCGTATGGGCGACTTCCCGTGGCTCCAATCGCCAGCCAAAAGGGCCCCCAGACCGGTGTATTTTGTACGGAGAACCGCGGCTCCAGGACGCTGAGAAAGCAGCCGCGCGGGGCAAAGCAGCGGCGCTGGCCGGCACAGCCACGCTGGCGACTGTGGAGCTCCTCAGCCCGGGAATTTCCTAGTCTGTGGGCAATAAAAACGCGGCGTCCACTCACCCTCTGCGCTTTCACTGGGAGCTGCAATCCTGAGCTGTTCCTAAACGGCCATCTTGGATCTCCTCCGAAGTTTTATTTTTTTGTTGTATCTCTGCCAGGTTTTGGTAGCAGGTTGATGGTAGCCTCCTAGAATGAGATAGGGAGAAGTGCCTCCTTCTCAGTTTTTTGGAATAGTTTCGGTAGGAATGGTGTCAGCTCTTACTTATATTAATACACCTGATAGATTTTGGCTTTGAATTCCTCTGGTCCTATGCTTTTTCTGGTTGATAGGCTTTGTATTACTGATTCATTTTTGGAACTTGTTATTGGTCTGTTCGGGGATTTCCTTTCTCCCTGGTTCAATCTCGGGAGATTGTACATTTCCAGGAGTTTTTCCATTTCTTCTAAGTTTTCTAGCTTGTGTGCATAGAGGTATACACAGTAGCCTTTGTGGTTTTGTTTGCTTTTGTATTTCTGTGGGGTTGGTGGTAATGTCTCCTTTATCATTTCTGATTGTGTTTATTTGGGTCTTCTTTGTTTTCTTTATTAGTCTAGCTAGTGGTCTCTCTTATCTGTTATTGCAAATAGCCAACTCCTTGACTTGTTGACATTTGTATGATTTTTTGCTTCTCGGTTTCCTTCAGTCAGCTCTGATTTTGGTGATTTTTTGTCTTCTGTCAGCCTTGGGCTTGGTTTGCTCTTGTTTCTGTAGTTTCCCTAGGTGTGATGTTAGGTTTTAAATTTGATATCTGTCTAACTTTTTCACATAGGCATTTAGTGCTATAAACTTTTCTCTTAACACTGTTTTAGCTGTGACCTAGAGCATTTGGTATGTTGTAAGATCTCCAAACTTTATGTCCAGTGCATTCACTGTCTCCATTTCCATGACAGTCCCCCAATTTAGGTCACAAGGAACAATAGCCAATCAAATGCAGCAGAGCTTCCTAACTTTTATCCTTCCTTCCACACTTGCTTTTCTTCACACTGTTTTCCCCAGAGTAGTACAGATGAGCCCTTTAAGCTATAAATCAGATCACATCATTCCTCTGCCTAATGTCCTTAAGTGGGTTCCTGCAGGGCTAAGATTGAAATCTGGTCTGGATATGATAGTCAACAAAGATCTGCTTGTCTGGTCCCAGTTAGTCTCTTCAAACTTATTTCCAGTCTCATCTCCTTTCACACTGCCCCTTGATCATTAAGCTTCAGCCACTCTAATGTTCCTTAATTTCTTTATGCATGCTAAGCTTATATAAAGCCCAGGGCCTTTAAATGTGCTGTTTCCTATGCCTAGAACATTATTCCTCTGGTTGTTTACATGACTGGCTTTTCTCTTAATCCAGATATTGCATAAAATGGTACTTACCTAGCGATTTTTCCTGATGTCCACATCTACCGTCATCTCTAACATATTATTCTCTATTTCATCTCTTGTTTCTTTCCTTCATAACAGTGTCCAAAAGCATAATTATTACTTTATTCGATTGCTCTAAGCCTGCTTTCTTGACTATGTTTTTTTTCCTTTTTTCTTTTTCCTAGCAAAAGTTAGTTTCAATGGGCAGACTCTGTTTGCTGTAAATGCTGCTGTATGGCTGGTATGTAGACCAATACCTGGCACATAGTATTCAGTACACTGGATAAATAAATGAATAAACAAGCAACATTGAAGGTCAGGATTACGTAGAGAATACAAGTAAATATTTTTCCTCAATTACAGCATTAAACTATATGCTATGATAAAATAAGACAAAATTAAATCATTGGAGGTGTTAAGACCTTTGATATTAAATAAAAACAACTATATAATAGAACATTTTCCTGGGGAAGTTACCAAAGAGGAAAGTTATCTGGACTCTATGGAACTGCACAATTATGCTGCTGCAAAGACTTATTATTTAAGTGAATGTGTCATGCATTTACTAGCATTATGCTTTAGTATTCTCAGCTTCCACAAGCACATTTAATTAACATTAGGACTTAGCCAGTGATTAGGATAGTCACTGTTAACTGAGAAATAACAAGGAAGTTTATTTATCAAGCATTTCTTATCCTCCAGTAGGTAGACACGGAGTCTCACTAACAAGTAGGGGAGGCAATTTTATTAAGAAATCTTTAATGTTTTTTATGTGACAGCATCAGTGAGAGGCACATATAAGGATCATGGTGGAACAAAGGAGGGAGTTTCCAGATTTTTACAGGTCATCTACCACATCCTAGAGGAGGTGATATGGAGTTTGATCTTGAAGGAATGCAAATTTGCTAGATGGAGGCTTTCCAGGCTATGGGACAGAATATACAAAGACACAGAAGCATGATTAGGGTGGTGTTTTCTGGACTCTCTAAACATAGGGAAATGTAAGTAGAATAGCAGGCAATGAGGTTGGAGATATAGCCAAAACCAGATTGCAGAATGACTTGTATGCTATGGATATAGATTAGATTTTATCCATCAGGCCATGGTGGGCCTTTGAATAATGTTCATCTTGAATTGCATTTAAAAGAGGTCATTAGAAAATGGAAGATATTCTCCAATAGGAGGAATCTGGTAATGGAGAGTGAAGGATGAGACCACCCAGGGAAGTATAGAGTGAGAGAAGAGTCAGAGATGGGTTTCAGTAGAGTAGTGTGATAGTTAATTTTGTGGGGACACATCCAAGCCATGCCAAGTAGGGACACAGAATGGGGAGAAAGACAGTGAGACTAAGAGTGGCAGCAGATGAAGAAAGCAACATGTCACAGAAGCCAAGGAAAGAAATCTGTTTTACGGAAGCAGGAATGACAGGACAAATAAGATACAAATTAGAATGGGGGATCAGATTTCATAATGAAGATATCTTTAGTGACCTTAGCAAGAGTAGTGTTGGTAGGCTAATGGGAACAAGATCTGCCTGGAAATTGTTTGAGAATAAAGGAGAACTGAGAAAACAAACACAACGTAGAGTAGGCATGGAGCCAGCCTTGGTTCTCTTTGTTTGGGTGTTTTGTTTTAGTAAATGGTAGAAGTTTGACTTTGTAGACTACTGAGAGAAAAGACACACAGGAACTAGGCTATAGGCTATTGATGCAGGAGAACTGGACTTTGGTGAAACGTTGCTTTAGACACATGAAGCAAAAGAGGAGGGAAATAAGGATGAAAGGGCAAAATTGTAGGCAAGATTGTGGCTAAAGTATCAGATAGAGGGTATTTCCTCTGATACTGTGGGGAAAGTGTGTGTTGAGAGAAAGGGGAACAAAGGTGGCCCTAGAGGAGAACAATCTGTGGTGGCTGAGGGAATGATCACAAGGTTTCTCTGAGCATTCAGCTGAGCCTGATGGCATAGGTGGGTGATGGCCCTAGGTCACCTGCAGCAGTCTGGATGTCAGGTTCCAGATTGGGAGTTACCTTTTCAGGATCACCTAAAGATAAAGGGTGATGCTGCTAAGAATGGCATTAGGATTATGGTTGAAGCAATGAGATGCAATAGAGAGATCCAGCCTAGTTAGGGAAGTAGGCAGAGGGGTAGTGAAAAGGGGCCTGAAGAAAGAGAATAGAGTGAGGTGAGAGGAGCAAGTGTGTTGGGGAGAGTGGAAGGAGGGCCAGTCCTAGAAGGAGGAGGCTATTTGTAAGCAGTATATCAGAGTGATATATACAGATGGACGTTTCTTTACCAGTTACCTTGTAAGGTATTTGTCCTGAGTTTGTACTGTTGTCCAAAACATTATAAGGAATACCTTTCTTGGAACTGAGCTGAGACTTTGCCACATGGCTTTTGAGTATTTGGAGTTATGGTGATTCTTAGCCCGTTTGGAAGTGGATTTAATTTTTGCACACTACCAGGTCATTCAGGGCCAAGTTTGGTGAAGAAAGTAGAAAATCATTTTCTACTGGATAATACCATTTTTGGTAAGAATGGAAATGCGGACTTAAAGAACAGTAGTATTTTATTTGTGTGACTTGTAGCAATCCCTGATAGTAATTTCCAAAGACAGCAATGACAGTATCTTTGGAATATATATAGCTTCTCAAAACAAAGGTCTTCCTAAAACGTGGGACTCTCAGCATTGCAGCATGGTTGGCCCTCTGGCTTCTGGGCCTAAATGTCAGTATCCTTGTGGCAGTCAGAAAAGCCACCACACATTTTCAAATGCTTCTGGTTGTCTCTTGACTGCCAGGGCCTGGAGGATGCCAGGGAAGAGAGGAAGATGCTCTTTTCTGTCCCTTTTACTCTTCATCGATATATCTATTTATTCACTTTGCTTTCTCTCTGTTTTTTTCCTTTTTAAAAAATTTGTTTGTTTTCATTGATTGTGGTGTGAAGGAAAGACAGAAACAGGAAAAAGGGGTCTTTATTAAATAAAGATTGAAAATAAATGAATAATCCAAAGGAAGGCTATGGGCGAATAGAAGAAAAGACAGAAAATAGAGTAGTCGTGGTGAAACTGGAAGAAATGTTTCTGCCACAGTTGTCTGTGGTCTCTTGTGATTTTATCTGAAGCCAAGAATAAGATTTCCTGTAAGAACGCTCATGTGGTGTTGCATTATAGGGTATAACTGATTGCAGAGGCACCCTAAATAGATTTCACTGAGAATATAGTTAGAATTGTGTAAGGCTTTAAATCCAGACTGAAAGAGGAAAACAACTTGTTATAAGGCAAGTCCATTTCAACTTTATCTGAGGGGATTTTCATGACCAAGAGGCCCAAGCCCCTGTTTTAAAATGATGTTGTTTACATGATTGTCCAGGAACGTGAACTTCAAAACAATGTTAGCTCCTGAGTAGCAAGTTTTTAATTTGTACAAAATGAATACCCATACCCTTTACTAAAAATAGTGTACCTGGCTAGCATTTAAAAGTTATAACCTTTATCTTGCCATGATTGCTAAAAGTCATCTGTTATGTGTTTTTAAAATCTGCACTAACACTTGTGGACCATTCATGCCATACTGAAGCTGATTTTCTACTTTATTTTTTCAGTTGTTCATGGTGGACAATGGAGCAGATGACTGGAGAATAGCCATGACTTATGAGCGTATTTTCTTCATCTGCTTGGAAATACTGGTGTGTGCTATTCATCCCATACCTGGGAATTATACGTTCACATGGACGGCCCGGCTTGCCTTCTCCTATGCCCCATCCACAACCACCGCTGATGTGGATATTATTTTATCTATACCAATGTTCTTAAGACTCTATCTGATTGCCAGAGTCATGCTTTTACATAGCAAACTTTTCACTGATGCCTCCTCTAGAAGCATTGGAGCACTTAATAAGATAAACTTCAATACGCGTTTTGTTATGAAGACTTTAATGACTATATGCCCAGGAACTGTACTCTTGGTTTTTAGTATCTCATTATGGATAATTGCCGCATGGACTGTCCGAGCTTGTGAAAGGTAAGTTTGTTTCTTTTCCTGAGAACATAATTTACCATATGGTAGCTTTACAAGTAAGAAAAAAAAATATTTTAGACTTGAGTCCTGTAGTGTCTCACTCTTGAAAATTTTGGATTCTGTGACAGGCTTCTTTGAAATGACTGTCAGGTGACAAAGCATTTCTGAACATTTTTTTCATAGAGCAAATGCCTTCATGCTTGTGTGTTTTCTTTCTAATTTGATCAGTTTTTAGTAGAGGGCTGCTTTTATAATCTGTGCCAAAATTTGGAGACCTAGAAATTCTACAAGTGACTTATTGGAAATGTGAGTTTAATGGTAATATTGAGTCATTTCCATGCCTGATTGCTTATGAGCATTGTTTATTGTTAAGACAGAAATCCCGTGAAACAGCGTTGATGCAAGTTGTCTGGACTTTAGGGAATATCTTAAGGTGGCTTGTTGGCTTTAGTGCCTGTTTATGACAGTATTCAAATGATTACTTGATAAGGAGCTTATGGGTATATGTATTAGTTTTTATTGAACTTTCAATTATTAGTAAGAAGAAGCAATGTGTATTTCTTTTATTTTCTAAAGAGCTCCGGTAGTCTAGATCTAGGCATATATTCTCAGATTTCAGTAGTGGCTCAGTGATTTTAATCAGTTATAGCATTAATAATGTTAACTTTGCCATTTAAGAAAAATAGACTAATGACTTAAACAGGAAGAGCTGTATCGTAATGGGGTAGGGAATACCTTCATATGAACTTGGCTAAGAAAATTCAAGTTGAAATTAACAATAAAGATATAGGAATGATTTAGAAGTTTCTAGGAGTGTTGAAAGTTCAGAGGTTAGTCTTTGTAGAATTTAAAAAATTTTAATTTGGCTTTTGAATGTCAAGGTTATACACTCAAATAGTTTGAAGAAGAAAAATACCTGTGTGAGACTTGCTGCAAAAAAATAAAAGGGGAACCCTGAACACCCCCAGACCATTCTAGGTTTCCAGGAGCATTCACTTTAAATCTTTTTAGCCATTCCCTTGGTAACTGCTTTTTACATTTTTAAATAAAATTTCTTATGTTGCTGCATCTAGATTTTTTTGTTGCTGTTGTTTTGGAGCTATCAATTAACTTCCTTCTGTGGAAGTTGGAATTTTTCCTTTTTCCCATATATAAACATACCCCTTTCACAACTTCACCCCTCCCCAGAAAAGTGATTTCTATCTCCCTATCTCCCAGTAAGATATATAAACCCTAAAATCTGTATTCTATATTTACATTGTTAAGACTAGATAAAATGCATTTGTAGCTGAACAACATAATATATTATAATCATTTTTTCTTTCCTGTACATTTTTTTACTTTTTCTGGAAGAAATAGTCACCTCATTTTTTATTTGCTTAGTTTTCTGTATACTTATCACTAAATTGTCTCTAAATTCTCTCACATTATATAAATACCTTTTACTCTTTTCAAATATATTAAGCAGTTTATCAGTTTCACCTTGAAGAAATGACTCTAGGAACATTATGACTTGAGTCTCTATCATGTTGAGGACTTTCTTTGCCTTTTTTGTTTGGTGAATAGCCCCTTTCTTGAACCCCATTTCACCTTCTTTCTTCATTCTTTATTTTGGTAGAATCTGTCTTCCAGTAGTTTTGAAGCAAAGGTAGTGTGTAGCAGAGGTATTTTTGAGATATTGCAGATATGGGAGTCTTTAGTCTTCTCTCATGCTTAATTGGCAGTCAGCTAGATATAAAACTCTAGATTGGAAATCACTTTCCTTCAAAATACTGAAGGCACCATTTTCTTCTGGTATTCAGGGTCTAGCAGTCTGATTCCATGCTCATTTTTTATTTACTTATATTTTTTTTTCTGGAGGCTTTTAGGATTGGTATTCCAAAATTACACAAGAACATATCTTTGTGTGCATCTGTTTTAATCCATGCTACTGGGAACTTAGTAAACCCTGTGCAGTCTTGAAATTCATGCTCTTCAATTTTTGATGTTTTCAAATTATTTAATTATTTTTGTTCCTATTTTCTGTTGTGTGGATTATGGCCCTCCTATGTTATTCCTTAATTTTCTTATTCTTTGTTTATAATTTTCCATTTATTTTTGCTCTGTATATGGGAGGTGATCTCAAATTATCTTTCAGACTTTCCATTAGGATTTTATTTCTTCTATATTTTATATTAATTTCCATTGTCTAATTTTTGATCCCTGAATGCCTTTTTTTAAAATAGCATCATGCTTTTCTTTCATAAACTTTTCTCTAGAGATGTTAGTCATAACTTTCTGAAATTTTTTCTCTTTGCATTTTTTTTTTGTTTCCCCAAAGATGCATTTTTCTTTTGTTTTGGCTTCTGTTTTAGGAGCTTTTTGTACATATTTCAAATTTATCAACTGCAGTCTTTATGAAAAGGGTGGCTTGAGCGGGGGATATAGAACACCAATTTCAATACCTTTACATGTTTTGTGTCTTCTCTGACAATCTGACCAGTATGTCGGAAGACTTTTCTGCTGTCTTGCCTTGAAAGCAGAAGCATGGGGTGATAATGTTTTGGGAATGGAAACACAGGGCAAAGAAGAGGTCTTAACAGTTACTATGCAAGCGTTTGCTTATTCTCCTGGTATCAGTACAGTAGCTTGCTCTCTCCAGTGTCTGATGCCCTGCAGTAGGTCCACAAACCTTGTGTTTTACTGTCTCCAGATAATAGATTTTCAGACTTCTGCTAGGTTACCGAAGAACAGTTAGTGTTTATACAAAGCAGAAGAGGAAATCTATGTGTCTAACTGCTTTTATGCCATCTTTGAACCTATCCTCCCATTCGAAGTTATCCCCACCTGCAGAGGTATTGGTGCCAGCAGTGCCTGAGTAATGGGTGAGGGGGTTGGTTCTCAGTGCATGTGCGGTTGCCTTTTGGTTTTTTACCACTCTTGCCATAGAACTCTGCATTCTCATGTCAGGTAAGTCAGTGGCCACATGTCGATTGGCTTTCTAGTTTTTTTTTTTTTTTTTTTTTTTTAAATACTCTCATTCATTCTTGTTGTCCTGATGAGTTTATGCTTTATTGTTGTTTGCTTGTTTTAAAATTACTTATAATCATTTTAAGGTGGTTAAGGGAAGGAGCTGAGGCTAGCATGTTTATTGAGCCCACCTGCTTTTACCAGAAGTTTTGTAGTGACTAGTTTTTAATATCATGTCTCTGAACCTATTTTTTTTTAGAACTTATCTGCATAAATATGCCATTTGAGAGATTAACGTCTTCTTTTTAAAGAAAGGTAGACTCCTTATGGTAATGCTTTGTTTCCTAGCAATCATGGTATTTAGAGGCTTATGATATTTTTTGGAGCAGATGTACCTTATGAAGTTTGAAGAATAAATATAAAAAACTCTAGTTGACATACCTATTTACTGTATAAAGATTAGCCCTATTTAAAAATTATGCATAACCATGTAACAATGAGGGAAACAGCCAGCTCTAACAATATATACATCTCCATGGGTGGTCTCTAGTGCATCTGCTTCCAAGGGCCAATTAAGAGAGCCTCAAAATTATGCACATGCAATACATTTTCTTTTCAAAAACAGTTCATCTTAGCTGTTTTAACCCATTATCACAGAACACCAAAGGCAAGCTGTGCCACATTTCCTTAGCAGCCCCAAGTCTGTGTGTTTTTTAACATGCTCAGATTGTGAGGTGATGACCCTTCCTTTTTTCATGTAAAGAGGCAATAAAAGGTGAAAACTGTTCATTTTATAGCAAGAATGGGAGTGTGTGGCCAGCAGTTACATAAAGGGAAAAAATCCATGACAGCATGGTGGGGAAGGGACAGAGGCCAAAATGTGGATTGGGACACTGGAATTTAGTCCCTGTTGTGTAATTTAGGGGTCGAGTGACCTCAGGCCAAACATCTCCGTCTTTTTGTCTTAGGTTCTTCTTTTTCCAACTAAATGGCTGGTTAAGAGTTTTTCTTCTTAAGGTAATGTTTTATCATTACACAAATGTGTCAAAGAAAAAAAAATCATTAACCAACATTGTGATAATAGAAGATTTTCCACATTTGGTTTTTTATTAAACTTCTCATTTTGCTGCACAAATTCTCCAGATTGTGATTTGTAAGTTACACAGATATAAAAACTTTGTTTTTCCATAAATTTGCAATTTTGAACGTGATATCACCGGCATCTTACACTTCCTTGATGATTATTTTCTGACCCTTTTTTCCCTCTTATGTGAAGTTTGCAATACTAAATATAACACACAGCTTTTCTATTTATTTTGTTTAGGATTTGGATTTGAATGAATCCCACCAGCTCCATCTTTGGTCCATCTAAGCATCCTCTCCATGTAAAAAGGGGAGATTCACATCTGATAGAATTTTTTATTTTTAGTTAATTAAATATCTAAAAACAGACTTAGACTTTTAGACTTTTTTAAAAAGAAAGAGGTGGAGAAAGAAACAGCTTTCTAGAGAAGTTTGCATTAAAAACCTATTCCTGTCCTTCCAGGAGCCAAGATTCAGGATTTCTAGAAGTTTCTAGAAATTGTTCTATACTAATGGGGGAGAGCATCCTATATGAGGCATCCATTCCTCGTGGTATTATATTCCCAGGCATATCATCCATCTTTGAAGTTTTTTTTACCTGTAAGTAATAAAAATTCTTTTTTTGTTTTTTGGTGAATGATAGGAGGAGGAAGCAGAGTAGCAAGAATCTAGCATTATTTCTGTGGCCTACATTTGTTAATAAGCAGCTGCCCCAGACCAGACCACAGTAATCTACTCTTTTTCTGGTTAGGATTTGGCTTTGTGTTAAGATAGACATCAGTCCTAGGAAGAACACTGTCCTCTGAAGCAGCCTGAGAAGTGTGGCCTAGTGCTGCTAACCGATCTCATGTTCATGGAGTCCCAGTACAAGGCATTTAGTCATGATGTATTAGGAGAAATTTCAGGAACATTTGTGTTTTAGAAGAAACCTGAAACTCGGAGCTTGGGGTCCTGAAAATTGGGAATTATCTAATCCTGACTTGTACCTTTTGAGGCTTCTCTAGTTTTGTAAAGATAGTATAGGCAGCTATTCACCCTAAAGTGTGTTTCACTGGGGACAGTTTCTGAGCAATATTAGTCGCCATTTTGCAAGAGGTAGAACTGGATATTGTGGGTAAGTGCTGTGTTACACAAAGAAAGGAGTTTTGTTTCTTTTTCACTGTAAGAGTTCTCAGACCATTTAATATATGTATATGCATTAGAAATACCCAGGAGGAGAAAGGAGTATTTATTTGGCCATGCTTTCTGGGAAACTTGACATATGACATATGAAATTTTCCGTACTTGACATATGACAAAATTGAAGTTTTGGAGATAGAAAGGAATTAAACTTCCTGCACTGTTTGGAAATTCAAAATAATGTTTCTGTGTTCAATTTTGACATAGTTTTGTAATGCTGTGGTAGAGGAGAAATTTGGGGATGAAAAGGAAGAAGGAGGGCAAAGGTGAGTTAGGAATTTAGGTGGTAGTGTTCCCAAGCAGAAAAGCAAACATTGTGATAATATGTAATAAATTGAAGATTCCAGGTAATGTTTGGAATGGAAAAGGGTCATTCAGTTAAAAAGGTGGCCAACTGTTGTCCTTTTTTTCCCCCATTATTTCATCTCTCGGGGCACTTAAATATGCATTAACCAGGTATCATTTGTTAAGAGGGAATGTTTTCTAAAAATGACTTAACAATGGTTTGCTCTTTTTGAAAGCAGACAAATTAGAGAAGCATAATGCAACTTTTGATTAGCTTTGGATAATCTAAACTTCATTTTAGATGGATAAAGAATAACTTCTCATTGTCACTGAAAACTAATAGATGAAAATAAATTTGGTATTTATTTCTCAAATTAGCATAGAGAACCTGAGAAATAGAGTCTTCAATTTCAGTTGTGTATTGAAGTATTCAGTTCTTAAAAGTATATTTTGTTTCTTTCATTAGAATAATCCAGTTAGACTTCACTCTATTTTTTGTCACCCTGTCACTAATACTCTCCTATGTTATATTATTTTGTTTTTGTTTTTAATTTCCTGGAAGATGATTTCTGAAATGCAGTTAAAACATACTGTATTATTATATGGTCTGTTAGAGAAGCAGAACCAAGAGGATATAGACATAAATATTTGAGAGGGAATTTACTAGGGGAATTCGTTCACAGGATATGAGAACTGAGAAGTCCCAAGGACAGGCCATCTGCAAGCTGGAGACAGGGATGCGGGTATTGTGGCTCAGTCCAGGTCCAAAAGCCTCAGGCCTAGGGAGGCTAATGGTACAACTCTCAGTCCAAGGCTGAAGGCCTGTGAATCCAAAGAGATGCAGGTGCAAGTCTTGGAGTCAAAAGGCTGGAATGCCTGCAGTTCTGATGTCCAAAGAGAGGAGAGGAAGAGTGTCCCAGCTCTAGGAGAGAAAGAAAGAGAAAGAGAGAGAGAGACTCACCTTTTTTCTGCCTTTTTTATTCTGTCCTAGCCCCCAGCCAGAATGGTGTTCACCCACATTGAGGGTGGATCTTCCCCGCTCATTTCACTGACTCACACACCAGTCTCCTTTGGAAACACCCTCACAGACACTCAGAAATAATGCTTTACCAGTTCTCTAGGTATTCCTTAATCTAGTTAAGTTGACACCTAAAATTAACCATCACATATGGTATATTGTGGAATATTACAGTCAAATCATGCCCCATAATAAAACTACAAACAACCTAAGTTTTATATAAAATAGCTGCTTTTAAGCACAAGGATTGGTTATGTCTTCTGACATCAGTAGTATGAAGGAGTTGCTAAGGGAAAACTCCTGTAGGATGAGAGAATATCCTGTTTTGTAACTAGACAGATTTCTAGTCTCTTATTTTATAGAGGATATATAATTTGGGGATACACTTTCTCTATGTCCCTATAGAGAATATGTGATTTGGCGTCCCGCTTGCATATGGAATATGGGCATTGATTAAAATTTTGTACATACTAAGTTAAAATGAATACCCTTGTTCCTGAGCACCAATAAAACAAAAAATAGGTTGGTAGTTGTTTACATCTAGTAAATTAATTTAGCATTGCAGTGGATGCTTTTTAGTAACTCAGTCTGTTGCTCTAACACTATGTATGTTCATTACTTCTCTTTGTAGAACATACTTTTAAATGAACTTTAAGTTTCAATATGTGATCAACTCTCTGTAGAGTTCTTAAATGATCTGGGTTCTAATTTTCAAGTTTTCCATTTCAAAAAAGTTTCAGCTGGTTTTTATCTGTTTATATAACATAAGCCAGTTGCCATGGAGGAAGGGATGAATGGCATCTGAAAGCTTCACTTGGTCTATTTGTGTTTTTTTTTTATTATTTACATAGGATGAGTGTGAAATAGGGAGCTACGTATTAGAGTGCTAGTTCATTTTCCTGGTCGGTCAGCCATGATTTTATTTTATATTTTCAGGAGAATCACCAAGAGGCCTACTCCTTTTCTAGCACTGGCCATTAGAGGTGCCTGTTTCCTGATGATTTACTTAAATTTGAAGCATGTTACTTGGGATCAAGTTACTTTAATAGTTGTAAAAGTAGTCGTAAAATATGCATTGTGGTTCCAGGGAAACATATCTACCTTGATTTATTACAGAATATTGGATAATTAGATTATTTCTTACCACTTGAAGTTTCAGCCGTTGCCAAGTTAACTCTAAGCATTTCATCAATGGATTTGTAATTTGTGGTTGATGGCAATGTAATACTTTGTAAACTTATACTTCCAAGTGGGTCTGATTCATACACACAGATATAGCATTTTCAGGCTTATAAATGAGTCACAACTTTAAAATGGGCCCTTTCAAGTTATAAAAGTTGGCAGTTTGAAAGCATTCATCCTGCATCTGTGACTTGCAAAACATCAATGCTAAGTATAATGTTTGCCAAATAAATTGGTTATTAACGTCTTATGGAAAGAAAAACGAATACTCTCTTAAATTCAATTTTCTCTTCTTTTTTATGCAGATATGCTTTTTGTTTTGTTTCTATTTTTGTATTTCTATTTCTATTTTTATTTTTGAGTTGGAGTCTTGTTCTTGTCGCCCAGGCTGTAGGGCAGTGGCGCGATCTCAGCTCACTGCAACCTCTGCCTCCTAGGTTCCTGTGATTCTCCTACCTCAGACTCCCAGGTAGCTGGGACTACAGGTGCCCGCCACCATGCCTGGCTAATTTTTTTTTTTTTTTGTATTTTTAGTAGAGATGGGGTTTCACCATGTTGGCCAGGCTGATCTTGAACTCTTGACCTCAGGTGATCCACCCACCCTGGCCTCCCAAAGCGCTGGGATTACAGGCATGAGCCACTGCGCCCGGCCTTGTTTTTATTTTTCATTTTTGGTTTACCTCCTGAGAGAACAGTGAGGAATAATATTTATTGGCAAGGGGCTTTGAGACCCTGGTTTAAAGAATGCAGGTTGAAAATACCAGCAATGTTAAATTCAGGTAGAAAAGAAAATGAAAAGCTCAACAGCTCAGGAATCTAACCTCGGTGAACTCACAGTCAGTGCATTATGTTACTCCTCATCCTGTCATCCATGCTGATCTGTAGATTTCATGGGATACAGGTCCTAAGTGTCTTCTGACTTTGAAAATCCCTGTAATTATCCATATAGTACATTAGACAGCATGCACGTGTGCACTCCTGGGCAGCATTCTCATGTAATTCAGCTTCAGAACGACTGTGCCAGATGAAAAGAAGGAACATAGTCTAAATTTAAATGTCCTGACATTCAAGCCATTTTGTCTTTAAGAAAATACATTTCTTAGAAAATTAATACATAGATGGGGCTTGGTTGGAGAAAATGCAAGTGTTTTTTACTTCCTGCTGGATTTTCTGCATTGTATGTTTTTAAGTTTTAAACTCTTTATTTTTAAATGTTTCCTTAATGCAAAATAGTATTAAAATAACCATAGAAATGCAAGAGAAAAGGGGTACCTTTGCATGCCATGAAATGTACAAGTTTTAAACATTTGCTGAGCTTGGATGGATCTGTTTTCTTTTATATTGTTAAGGTTTTATAACTGTAGTCCATGTTAATGGACTTGCTTACTATTATTAGAATTAAATGGGGAATGGGATAGATTTTATTATTGTATCCCCAAGCTGCTGTCAGGTAATGAAGCACCTTCTGTCTTTCAAGGGAGCCTCTTGGCTTGAGTGTCTTAGGAGGGACTTTGTGAACTGCTTCTTCACTGCTTGCTGGTTGGTAGAGCAATGTCTAGTCTACAGCTGGTTCGTGAGGCTCTGTGGAGTGGGTCATCAGTCTGTCCCACCCTGCTGGTTCCAATGCTAGTTTCTCCCTCATTCAGAATCCCATGGGTCAATAAATAGTCTGATACTGTCAAGTAATTAAGGAACACTGAAAAGGCCCAGTCATCAGATATTCAAACCATAGTGTGGTGATAAAGTCAAAGCCATTTTGAGTTTGTGGCCATTATTCAATGAATGTTTGGTGATTAAGTACTAGAATTTTAAAACTTTATATAGAATTTTTATGGTGATTTTTGGCTACAGTGTAAAAAGAAAAAAGTGTTTTTGTCAATTTTTTAAAACAGCTTTATTGAGGTATAATTTGTGTACCATAAACTCCACCTATTTAAAGGATACAAGACAGTCATTCTAGGGGCTATGCAACCATCACTACAATCCAGTTTTAGAACAGTTCCATCACCCTCCAAAACTGTCATCATCCCCGTGCCCATTTGCAGTAAATCTCTGCTCCCTTCTGCAGGCCTTCAGGTGACCACTAATATGCTATCTGTCTCCATAGATTTGCTTTTCTGAGACTGTCATATAAATGGAATCAAATAATATATAGTCTTTTGCATCTGGTCTTTTTTACTTAAAGATTTCGTTTGCCTGTGTTGTAGTATATATTGAAGTTTTTTTCCTTTCTATTGATGAATACTATTCTGTTGTAAGAAAATGCCACAATTTGGTCATCCATTCACCAGTTGATCTACATTTAGTTGGTTTTCTGTTTTTGGCCACTATTAATAGGGTTGCTGTAAACTTGTGCACACAAGTCTCTGGGTAAACATTTTTTTTCTCTCTTATGTAGCCATCTAAGAGTATATCATTTTACAAACCCATCAGTTATCAGCAATGTATGAAGTTTCCAGTTTTATCATATCTTTGACAACATTGTCAGTTGTGTGCATGTGTGTGTATTATACCATATATGTGTCATATCTGGGTATGGATAAATAGCATTGCCAGTGTGTCTGTATATGCACATATGCTTATGTCTTAATATGTGTATATAAACTTACAGATATATATGATCTTAATATTCATTTATATAATCATAACCATTCTAGTGAGTATAAAGTGGTATCTCATTGTGATGGTAGTTTGCGATCCTCTAATGACTAATAATGGTGAATACTTTTTATATGATCATTAGTTCTTTGTGCATCTTCTTTAGCAAAATGGCCATTCAAATTGCCCATTTTTAAACTGGGCCATTTGTCTTATTAAATTTTAAGGTTTCTTTGTATATTCTGGTTACTAGTCTTTATGAAATATATGATTTTGAAATATTTTCCATGGCTTGTATTTTAATTTTCATTCTCACTGTATTTTGAATGTGCTGAGGCTATGTACACTTGGATTTCTCTAAGTCAGTCTTGCCTTGCCTTTCAAAGCCATGCAGGAAAATAGCCAGCTACACACAAACAGCTGACTGTGAGCTCTTTGAAGAGGCTTAACTCCCTTGTTCGGTTCTGTGCTTCATATGCCTCTCCTTGCTGCCCTTTCCTACCCCGAAAGTCTTTCTTTTCTAGTAACCAGTATTCTCTAGTAACAGCAAAGAGAGGAAAAAGCAAAAAAAGACTGTTTTTAAATCCTGTTTAAAAAAATCTTTCCAGTTCTTGCATTGCTTTGATGGTTGTAGTAGCTATGAAAAATGAAGCTCAGAGAATATATGTCATTTTTTCACTCAGGATGAAGTATTCCTGACTTGCCTCCAATGGGAATTTTAATATTCTTTTGTTTTCTCTCCTAGTTGAGGTAGTAATTTGTTTTGATTGATCCACAGCTTTCTTTGTGACCAAAAGCAAACATTTGTAGTGTGTCTGACCCCATTTTAGGGATGTAGCTAGACATTGTGAAAAACCAAGCTCCTCCTTCCCTTTTAGGTAACCTTGCTGAGTTTTTTGACCATCCACAGTCATGACTTTGAAAGGACAATGCTCTAGCCACGGGCTGCTTGACAAGATGACCACTATGTGACCGACTGTTCTTTGTACTGTGCTTTGTATCATAGTGACAGGATACTACAGTACAGCTCACAGGGATGTGGCAATTGATTTTGACATACGATATTCTCAATACTACAGGAGCAAAAGATATTTCAGTGACTACTGTCTAATATCTTTGTTTTCATGTCTTTGCTCATGATTTAGTCTTCTAAAAGCTTTCTGTGTCATATAAAATATACTGTTTTAGTTTATTAAATTATATTGAATATTCTAACAGAAGATATAATTTAAAAATAATATTTTATAGACTTTTGGTATTTAATGTTGTGGTTTTAGAACTTCATATAAAACCTCATGTAAGAATCATGGTTTGTAAATATGAAAGCCACAAAGTAAGGCACACATTATTCAATACCAATTTATTAGCAGAAAATATATTTTATTTCAATGATCATGGAGAAAATTTAAATTTAGTGACTTTCTTGCTTTAAAGAAATGGTTGGGATTGAGCTTATCAGTAATTGTAAACTCCTGTTTTTGAATGAAACTGGGTTTTACTAGGTATATATGGAGAATCATCTTAAGTGCCCACTTGGTATTATTTGGAGTAATACCTTTTATTCCAGAGGGCATCTTACAAAATGGAACATCCAGTACAGAAGAATGAGCTTTGGTCAGAGTAATTATAATCTGTTTTAAACTTTAATCTGGTTTTGTCCCAGAGGATATAATGTTATCAAATGAAATACCCAATATAAAAAGATCAGCTTTTGTCATTAGTTTTAATCTAATTTAATGGTGACCAGCCCTTAGGATTTCTGGCTTGCTACATCTGGAAGGGAATGAGTATTTTTATATTTACTATTGTTGTTATGGTAATCTGCCTACTGTACTTTCTACTATTTAGTAAGGTGTTTCTGTTGTCTTGTCTTGTTTTGTTTTCTTTTGCTTTTAGGATGTGTTCTGAGAAGTTTGGAAGTGTCAGTGTAAAGTGAGAAGCCACTCTGCTAGGTTTTCTATTCCTGTTTAAAGATTCCATTTTCAAAATATCACACTGATACCTTTTGTGCCTCTTCTTATCCACCATTCACTTACTATATCATCTAGATCTCCGTTTTTCAGCCCTACCAAGGTCACTGGCATTTATTGTGATGGGCAGGTATTTTGGGTAGATGTCTGATAAGACGGTTGGGTGGTAAAAGGAATCAAGGTACCACAGTAGGCAGGTTTGATGTGGTCAGAAAAAGAACCAGGGAGACTGTTGTCACCAGTAGTCAGTGGAAGAGTTGCTTAAAACTTTTGTCTGGCTCTGATGAGGTTAGGAGATGAGTTCTCTCTGCAGGTTAAAAGTGTTCGTTGGCGGGCACAGTGGCTCACGCCTGTAATCCCAGCACTTTGGGAGGCCGAGATGGGTGGATCATGAGGTCAAGAGATTGAGACCTTCCTGGTCAACATGGTGAAACCCCGTCTCTACTAAAAATACAAAAAATTGGCTGGGCATGGTGGCACGCGCCTGTAGTCCCAGCTACTCAGGAGGCTGAGGCAGGAGAATTGCTTGAACCCAGGAGGCGGAGGTTGCGGTGAGCCGAGATCGCGCCATTGCACTCCAGCCTGGGTAACAAGAGTGAAACTCCGTCTCAAAAAAAAAAAAGGTGTTTGTTAAGTGTTTATGGTGCTCTATACCATGTATAAATTAATATCTGGGTCAGGTAAAACCTTACAAGCCACCTAATCCTATCAGGCCAAGAGGAACACCAACTACTGTCATTCCATGCAGACTTGTAGGATAAATGTTTCTGCACAGATGTGTACCTATCAGTTATAACAATAGAGGACCAATGATTAATACTTCATGAGTGACATAAAGTGTTGAAATTTAACCCCACAAAGGGTCATTATGAAGAGAATTACTAATGGGAATAATATATATTAAATGTGAAAAAAATTCTTAGATCTTTATTTTATGAGGTTCATTTGCAAGTAATTAGGGTTTTACCATTTAGTACGTTAACAAAGGTTAATAAGGAAATCCATGTTAATTTAAAATTTCTGTGATACAGCGGCAAAAATAGAACTTACTGAATATCTGAAGACTGCAGACACATTGGTCTTGGAAATCTGAAACCTTCCTTATGTGCTGGTCTGACAGGAGGAGGGCTTCACAGAAACGTGACAGGCATGCCACAGCACTGCCTGAAACCCTTCTCTGTGTTCAGCTTAGAAGTATTTCCATTTACTCTGCAAGAGCACACAGATTTCAGACTGAGTTTTCTCTGTCTTTTATCTTGGGTGTTGCCTTATGGGCTCTCTGCATAGTTGCAGAGAGTTAGCTGCCATTGTTGCCATTGTTGCCTGAGATTTGGAATGGGGCAAGTAGAGTGGACGGGGACTGGGGGGCAGTGGCAAGCAAGGGAACCCTGTTCTAAGGCAATGGTAGTGACAGAGCTACCAAAGTGCAGAGAAACAGACAGACTGATATGAGTACCCCATAAAGCAGCATTTCATCTTTCCTTTCATGAAACTGTCCATGTTCTAAAATCACTGTAACTCAACTTAGGTCCTGCTGTGCATTTAATTATTTCTTGGGGATTTCTTGAAAGCCTCACTAATAGGAATAGCAATCTAACCTTGTTCCTTTTGGAAATGCACTCAGTAGATGCTGCTCAGTAAGGTCTCCAGAACTTCTGTGAATCCCCACCACTGCCTCTGGAAAAAAAAGCATCATGAGTTTTAAATCCCCGCATTTCACTTCCTCATACAAGCGTATCTTTAGGTAACCACATCACTGAATGTGACCGAGTAGGCTATTTAAAAGAGAACATAAGAATTGTTTTTCTTAGCTCTTTAGCTAATTTTACTTTTTATTAGAGATTTTATCTGGTTTAGACTTCGTCTTAATTTGTGCTTTGTATTGCTAACATTTTGTAGGGAAAAATTGCAGCAAGAATTAAGAAAATGAAAATACTCTTTTTAGTGTGCTAGGCTAGCTAAAGTAGGGGTTGGTAAACCATGGCCCTTGGGCCAAATCTGGCCCACCACCACTTGTTTTTGTAAAGCCCATGAGCTTCACATTTTTTAATTGTTTGGGGAAAAAGAGAATATGTGATAGAGACTGTATGTAGTCTACAAAGCCTAAAATACTTATTACCTAACCTATGATGAACAAGTTTGCCAAACTTTTTTCTAAAGAGGCATCATTTTGTCAAATTTGTTTTAAGCACAATGTGATATTTTAAATTACAAAGCATTTTAAAAATTTTACTTTGGGGTCAGACAGTGGATTTTCTGTTTTTGTTTGTTTGTTTGTTTGTTTTTGAGACACAGCCTCATTCTGTCACTCAGGCTGGAGTGCAATGGCCTGATCTTGGCTCACTGCAACCTCTGCCTCCCGGGTTCAATTCTCCTGCCTCAGCCTCCTGAGTAGCTAGGATTATAGGAATGTGCCACCACACCCAGCTAATTTTTGTATTTTTAGTAGAGACAGGGTTTCACCATGTTGGTCAGGCTGATCTCAAACTCCTGACCTCATGATCTGCCCACCTCAGCCTTCCAAAGTGCTGGGATTACAGGTGTGAGCCACTGCACCCAGCCCAGACAATGGATTTCTATTTGTTATAGCTTAAATCTGGTGGTACCACCCCCTACCAAATAATCACTTTAGGACTAAGTATAATGTCTTAGGACTAAGTATAAACTACTTTTGGTAACCAATGATCAAGCATTGACATTGGTTCCAGTGGTGATAGGTGCAAGTACCATACTCAGTAAACAGCCTTTCTGACTAGTACTAGCTAGATGTATGAGTAATTTATTTTTATATATACTAAATAAAAACTACCTTATTGGCCTGTACAATGGCTTATGCCTGTTATCCCAGCAATTGGGAGGCCAAGGTGGGATGATTACTTTAGGCAAGGAATTCAAGACCAGCCTGGGCAACATAGTAAGACCCCTCTCTCTGCAAAGAATAAAAATAAAAAATTAGCTGGGTGTGGTGGCATGTTTCTACAGGCCCAATTACTTAAGAGGCTGAGGCAGCTGGATGACTTGAGCCCAGGAGTTTGAGGCTGCAGTGAGCTATGATCATGAGGCTATATACTCCAGCTTGGGAGACAGAATGAGATCCTGTCTCAAAACAAAGCTACCTTCTCCATTCATCTACAGAGAATGCAGTGAGATATGAAAGAAATTGCTCTGATCTCTTGAGGAATCTGTTCTTTTAGATTTTAACTTCATTGACCTTGGGTAACATCAGTACAACATGGAGTCATTAAGAAATCTCATCTGAAAGCTGTGGAGGAGCAGGTCTTGAGATAGACTTGGAACAGAAGCCTCCAAAACATTATCATTGAATATTGGCAGAATGCCTTTCCTTTGAATAGGGAAATAATGTAAAGTCTTCCTGCAATCTCTCTCTCTGCAGTATGTAAACTGAGTTCTGCATAAAGCAGTGGCTCCAGACTAGTTATTCTTAGGCCAATTATAAGAGTAAAATAATATTTATTGCTACTGTGTAGTTGAATATACTGTAATAAAATAACATGATTGCCTTTGTCCTATGGTCTCTGTTTCCAAATGTAGGACTGCTACTACCAAGTGAAGCCTATGTTACTTAACATGGGAGAAATTGACCAGCAAAAGATTAAAATAATTCCTGTTTGATTTTCTTATGGGAATCTCTACCACAACCTCGTATGAGGTCTGCCTACCATTTCTCTTAAGCAATACTACCTTTTCCGTAAACAATGTTCATTCCTTAGAAGAGTATAGAGGAAGAAGCTAAAATTTGTCTAAGCTACCAGATATCAGAGACAGTGTCATGGTTATGATAACATTTTTTCTTTAAATTAAGAAAGCACTAACAGAACATGTTTTATAGGCAATCCAGAACTTTAATGGCGTGATAAGAATTTCATATTATGTTCAGATTGTAGCTTTCCTCTCCCTACTTCTTTGTTCTACTTGACCCTTCAGACAGGCAGTAGATCTGGCTCGTTTTGGCTGGGCCTGCTGTGGGCCAAAGGACTATCATTTTACAGCAATTTTAGAGCTAGGCAAAAATAATATTCCCCTTCCACATTATTTTTGATGGACATATTTTTCATATTTAAGAGAGTTTGGGATATGACCAAAAATTGGATTGGTGCTGCTTTTTCAAAACAAGTTGATTTCTTGAATGCTGCAGATTTTTGTACCTTTCCAGTACAACCTAATTTGTCTTAGCTACTTTTTGATCTGTTTTGCACATAGCCTTGGATATTCTTGATTTTAGTGTATGTTTCCTTTTATAGATGGTCTTTGCTGGGAAGGAAGAAATCCTGGCGTATGGTCTTGAGTGAACAAACATATATGAAATTTTACCAAAACAAAAAAAGCCAACATGTTGGTTAGGTATTCTCAAGGTAAATTTAATTGATTTATTTATTTTATTAATTTTTTAAAAATTTTGAGACAGAGTCTCACTCTGTCGCCCAAGCTGGAGTGCAGTGGCATGATCCCAGCTGACTTCAACCTCCACCTCTTGGGTTCAAGTGATGCTCCTGCATCAGCCTTCTGAGTAGCTGGGATTATAGGTACCCACCACCCCGCTCAGCAAGTTTTTGTATTTTTACTACAGATGGGGTTTCACCATGTTGGTCAGGCTGATCTCGAACTCCTGACCTCAGGCGATCTGCACTCCTTGGCCTCCCAAAGTGCTGGGATTACAGGCATGAGCCACTGTGCCCGGCCATAAATTAAATTTAAAAAGAATGTATCTGTAATTTGGCCAACTTGATTCAAATTCAAATTAATCTTCTTGAAAGAAGATTAATTTTTTTTTTTTTTTTAAAGAAACCAAGGGCTTTTAAACCACCTTAATGTTTCCCAGCTTTTTACTATCAGTAGTCACTGGTATTTTACTAAAACCATTCTGCTAATTAGTTTTTTTCCAACATTGCTGCTAGGCACAAAGAGAGAACATGAGTCAATCAGAAAGAGAACTTGTGCTGCTATAGGAGGTGTCTCCAAATCAAGGGGTGGCGGTGGGGGGGAGGTTTAGACATGTCTTACTGCTATAGATTAAATTTTTATGTTCCCTCCAAATTCATGTTGAAACCTAATTTCCAATGTGATGATATTTGAAACTGGTGGCTTTCATAGTAGATTGGGTCATGAGGGTGGAACCCTCATGAATGGAATTAGTGTCCTTATGAAAAGAGACCCCAGAGAGCTCCTTGGCCCCTTGCTGTGGGAGGACACAGAAAAAAGATGATTGTCTGTGAACCATGAAATGGGCCCTCACCAGACACTGAATCTTCCTATGAATTGATTTTGGACTTCTCAGACTTCAGAACTGTGAGAAATAAATGTCTATTTTATATAAGCTAGTCAGTTTATGGTATTCTGTTATAGCAGCTTAAACAGACTAAGACAATTCTTCCCTAAAAACAGAAAAAAGACTGAATGTACAAGTCTATTAGGGTTAGAAATGGCTAGGCATTCCAAAACAAAACAAAACAGGATCATATATTATTTAAGTGTCATCTTTTAAATACCCTTCAGTAAGTCTGACCATGTGGTCTCCTGGACTTGCTTTGTGTACAGCTGTGGGCTGTTTTCTTTGAGCAAACATGGGCAGACCATCATCAGAGCTCATAGATGACGGGCACTAATCTGACTGGAATTTCTCAGAAAGCACATTCTGTTAAAGTTGGTTGGTCCATTGCCAGACAAATGATTAGCACTTTTATAATAGGTTTTATCAACCTCAGGGCTACTGTTTGGCCAGATATAGTCTTAGAAAGTAAAAGTCGCAATTCATGGTATGTGGCAAATAAAGTTAAAACACAGAAGTATCCACATCTCCCAGCACATAAGCTGGCACAAAGCTGGTGTTCATTTATTGCATTGTCTGTGAAGCATTACCTGAAGTAAAACAAGGCACATTTCCCCAAATTTTCATGGAGTATTGTATTGCTGATTCACAGCTTGACTCCTTGAGGGCAGGGATGATAGCTCTTATTTTCTCTGTGCCTAGCACCAAGCACTAAACGTGGAACAGAACCAGTGATCAAAAAATCATTGGATAAGAGAATCGGGCTAATTTTGGAAATTTTGCTGATTTTTAAGGTTCTTTCCTCATCATGTACTCAGATTTAATTGGATTGGAATATAGGTCCCCACTCATCCCCACACCCCCAAAAAAGACACAAGCAGAAAAACAGAATGGTATTATATGAACCCAAATAAAGGGGCTAATCAAAAGCTACCTTATCCAGGGACTTAGGAAGTGTTTCATAAGTTGCATTCCAATCAGTAAGTTAGATTTGCCCTTATTTGTATTGAGACCTATTTCTAAAGGTATTCATTTATTAGGAGAGGAAAAAAAAATTCCTGCCAACAGGTCCAGGGGCAGGCAATGAAAAGAGATATAAAGTTTCTTACCCGTTATCTTATTTACAAATATATATATATTGGTGTGTTTACTTGGTTGTGGGGAACATCAGTATAAAAAACGGCATATTCTTTGTCCTGTAGGAGCTTATAATATAATAGGTGTATACATGTGTAAACAAATTGTCATATGAGAGAGAAGCAGTCAGTATAATCAAGGGACAAGCAAACAGGTCATTAAATCATAATTTCAAAACTTAGGGGAAGACTTTCCAGAAAGAAAACATTTGATTTGAGGCTTCAGAATAAATCCAGATTCAAAAAGCCAAAAAGTGAGACAGGATGTCCCAGACAGAAAAAACAACATAAATGCAGGCATGGAGAAAGCGCAGGTACAGGGCAATTTTAAAAGTCAGAGAAGAATCTACATCCAAGTGAAGAATTTATGAAGAAGAGTTGCAGTTGGAAATTAAGCTAAATTGCAGCTGATGCATCGGAAAATATGGAATCTGGATTTTAGTCCATAGGTATGTTCCCAAATTCTTCCTTAGTAATGTTTATGCCAATGACATTATTATTTATTAGAACTTTTATTACACTGACATTTTTCTTAAATACTTAGAGATACTATAACTATGGATAGTAATAAATCTATATTACTTGCTCTGAATAAATCCAGAAAAACCAAACAGTTATAACATTTTGACATTGTTCCTTCACTAATGCTCTGAGCTGAACCTGCAGGCTTGTTAAAAAGGGAGATTAGCACACATCAGAATCATGATCCTGACCTATGAGCACTAAACTGACACCTTTTCTTAGATATACTGAAAGAATCAAAAGAAGATCAGAATGAAAATAAATTACTAAGAATATTATATTTTTAAATGTTGAGTCTCTATGCTACTGAAATTCCTCTCAAATACTTCCTAAAAATTTGGCCTGTGCCACTGCCTACATCTTATGCCTTCAGAAATTCAGTTAGAGACACTGGAGAGGGCCTGTTTTAGGTATCTGAGTAATATAAACGCTGCTCATATTTCGGAAGGAAAACCCTGACAGCACTGTGAAGGGCAGTTGGGAGAGGCCCGGCACTGGAAACAGGAAAGCCAGCTGAGAGGCCATCATGTAGCCTGGGCTGGAGGGGAGAGGTCTTCACTAAGGGATGGATCCTTCAATATTCAGTACTGAGAGAGTAGGACCGAGTGACCCAGACAGAGGCCAGAGAGAAAGTCTGAAGGGGAATCTAAGATTCCTAATGTATATGAAGTAGTGAATGTAGTAGGTACTTAAAATATACACTGAACATAGGAGGAGAGAGTTGAAGAAGGGGCAATGATGGATTTTATCTTGTCCATGCCAAGATGTTGAAAGACAGAAGAGAAAAAGTTGGTCAAGACAAGCCTGAGTATACCTCCGTCTAAAGACGTTGCTTGTATAATAGGAGAGGAAGAAAGTAAAAATATGTCAAGGTTCAAGTCAAAGAAAGGAAAGTTAAGGGAATTCACATCAGATGGCCCTTGGTTTCTATGAAATGAAAGATAAAATTATGTATGGAAGGCAAGTCTGGTGAAGAAATTATGAAAACTCTAAATTCAGTAAGTGAAAAATACTATAGTTTGTTCTACCCACGGCCATGGTGTAAATAAGGGTCTTAATTGTCATGCTTTTAAATATTACAGTTTCTACATAAATCCCAAAATATTGCAACTTCTGATTCACATGGCAATGACTAGGGAAATTGAGCTATGAGCTAATGTAGTATGATTGTTGTGCATATCTGGAGGGTCCCACATTGCTAATTCCACAGGACCTACACCAACAGTCACAAAATGCGCACATTCACTGTGTCAGAGTCACAGGATTTTGGATGTTATGGATGGGGGGATATTCAAGGTTACCTTGTTCAACTATTTAATTCTTGAATCCTATCAACCACACAATGGGTCATTTAAAGCCATGCTGGAAACCTTAAGGAATGCACATATCAACTCCTGAAAAAAACCTGTTATATTCTTGGGCCAATTTATTTTATTTTTAAATATATACAAATTCCCTCAGAGGAAATAATAACAATACTTATGCGTTTACTGGCTGGTTAAACTTGAATTTCTGCTTACTAATGACCCTGCAGCCCCCAGTCTTACAGAACAAGAAGTAAGAATCAGGCTGATGCCCTGGTTCATGGCACCAGAGTTTACTTGATGCAAATATGGGGTTCCTTCTGTTTAATGATGTTTGGAACAGTTTAATGAAACATATATAGTGAAAGTTCTTTTGAATACAGACTTTTAAATGCATTGTGTTTCTCTCTTCAGAGCTTCAAAACACTCATTCTGTCTAACCTACTTAAGAATCTCTCCTTGCTGTCTATCTGGAATTATGTTACTATGGCTATTCACATTGGATCCACCTGACCATAAGCTCCCTAATGCAGAATCCACTTCTCATTCATTCATTGCTTCGTTTAGCCATCTGTCAGCTGCAAAATGAGTGCCTGCTTGATGCTAGGCTCTGTTTTAGGTCCAGCGAGAGAACAGTGACAGGTTATTTACATTCCCGTGAATTCCACTGACTCCTGTGTAAATAAGCCATAGGGCCTAGCCCAATGCTGTGCACACAGTAACTGATCCATGAAGAGCTGATAAGTCAATGAAATACATCAGATAATGGGTGCAAGGATAAGTCTTTTGCTGCTGTCTGAGAAGGGTGAGGCAGAAGCTACATGCAGCCGCAGCTCAGATCTCAAACCTCACAGGATTTAGGGTTTTGACATGCATTCAAAACCAGATATATAAAAAAGTGTGTCCTGTATCCAGTCCAGGGGAAATTCGAGCTCAACAGAGATGAGGAGGTGGACAGGAGGCAGGATTAAAGTAACAAACACTGACTGCCTCCCTCTTCTCCATCCTCCCCAAGAGTCACCTGCCCTTTCTGATTTAGACTGTTATCTGCCTGATGAGTACATGCTTTCTGCTACAGGTAGCCTAGAGTGGCAGCACAGTTGATGTTAGTAAGAAGAAAAACTGGTGGTAAAACATTTATTTTCTAAAATCATTTGAATCGCAGCTGAACTTGAGATGCATGTGTGAATGTGGACTGTGTTTAAACTTTCTCCCTGCCTTCCTCATGTGAAGTCATGAAAGCTGATACACCAAGCGACCTGTCACAGCCCCTGAGCACTTGTCATTTCTTTCTTCCTCTGCTGCTTACATACCGTTGGCAGCTCCAAGAGACACGTTCTTGGGCTGGATTGTATGTTCTCTCTAACAATAGTATCTGTTCAACCCTGAAAGTTAGGTCCCCTTTCCTGCTCTGTGCTGCCTTCCTGCTTCACTGTCCTAGCAGCAATATATTCTGTCTTTTCGCTCCTTGGGGCAGGGTTTTGTGTTCTTTCACATAGGGAAGAAATGACTTGCAATGCTATGAGAATGAGTCTTCCATGAACTTATTCAGTCTTTGTAAAAATTAGGAAATGAGATTTTTTTTTCCTAAAAGCAACTGGAAAACAAGGATTTAATTATTTATCATTTAAGGAGGACTAACCTTGAACTTTAATTTGCAGGGAAAAAAAGAGAGGGTAACATTCCCTTTAGTTATGTGCATGAAATGATTGTATATGACCGTATATGCAAGCTTTCATTTCTTTAGTTTCTGTGGTGCCATACTTCATTGAAAAGTCCAGAAATGAGGAACTGTGTAAAAATGAATAAGGCTTGTTTCCTCAGCATTTCTTCATGTGTAAATCTCTTATACAAGAATTTTAAAAAATTAATCTTGAACTATATGCCATCAACATAAAGCACAGTTTATTTTTTTTTATGATTTGTCTTTCCTTCATTTAAGTTAAACATTTTAAAAAGGACGTACACTTTTTATAAAGGGTTTAGCTTGAGATACTACCTGTCAACATCCTAAATATGGTTGTAGCTTTATTGTGGGCTTCCTTCCTGAGAACTGAAGTAAAAAAATACACACATTCCAATTGAAAAGTAGACCTGGCATACTAATTAATTTGCAAAATGAAAGAGGTGGACTAACTAGTTTAGTTTTTCCAGCTCCAACTTCTGTGCCTTTGTGGTGTTGTGATGATTTGCAGGCTGTCAGGAGGCACTCTAGAGATGTATCTTTAATACGGTGATCACATTTTGTTGATCCATGCACATTATTTTGCACATTCAAGTAATGTGTAGTACAGCGATGCATTATAATAAAGGATAACTATTCCCATGTTCTCAGGGATGCATGAATATATTTCTGTAAACCACTCAGATATCAGCTGCCAGACAGAAAAGATCCAGACTATGTCTGATGCCTACTAATGCTCATAAACTCTTTGCTGAACTACTTTGAAAAACACATTATTATCTCATTAATTCTAGGGTGATATTTCCTGTAAGGGGGCAGATTTTGGTTCTTGGTGGGGAGTGGTGAACAAATTTTACTTTTTATGTCTAAAATATAAATAGTCGTAAAGTTCCAAATCAGACCAATTAGTATCCTGTGGTGTTAGAATATCATGGAGGGCAATTAGGGAAACGAGTGTCTAGAAAGTCTTCTTAGAGGAGTGATCATGAAAAAAAAAAAAAAGTTGAGAAATCCAGATTATTCTAATGTTTCTGCTAGAGGATCTGAGGTTTAGAGAGTTAAGGTATCCTATCAGGTTACCTGGCAAGTAAGTGATGGGGCTGGTTGGGCTCTGCAGGCTTGACTGACTGTAAAGACCCAATGCAGCATTAACTTGTTAGCTGACTTTGTGGGCTGGGCCGGTAGAGGTCAGCCGTGCAGGGTTTAGGGAGTTTGAGGTTATATAATATGTTCACAAAGTTTAGCCAAACATTAATGGAGGTACTGAGGAAGTAGACAGGGTTTTGTTCACCATGTCTCTAAACAGGCCATTGTGTTATGCAGATGAGCGTCTTGGAATGGTGCTGTGTTAAATTCATTTTACTTCTTTCTTTGATAGCTAAGGTAGACATTCAAATATTTTAAAAGGAATTTCAGGTACTCCAAAAGATATTACATTGTAAATTTAAGACCCCTGTGAATGATTTTGGCCTGTGACATTGGCATAGGCTTTAATCCACATGGACCAGTCATCGCACACATTTGCTTTCTTCTGGTAATTCATAACTTCTCAGCATCCGAGACACTTAAACACAGAAGCTGCTGTACCCAAACACAGAAGCTGCTGAATTCTTATCATTATATACTGGTCCAATCCACATGGACCAGTCATCGCACACATTTGCTTTCTTCTGGTAATTCATGACTTCTGAGCATCCGAGACACTTAAACACAGAAGCTTCTGTACCCAAACACAGAAGCTGCTGAATTCTTATCATTACATTACTGTGATTACTGCATGGGTTCTTGTCATTGCTAGTGTAATGACAGAGGTGGAGATGACTCTGAAGAATGGTGCTGTAGTTTTGAGTCCTCCATGTATACATACTTAGCCAGAATCTCTGGGTTGTGTTTACTGAGGATGAGGCCAAAGAAGGGTACATCTTCTTGGAGCTTGTCCTCAAAGCCTCACCGTGGAGGTGTATTTTTCCATTCAAGTCACATAATGATGCTCCCACCATACCTTGTGATGTTCCTGACTGCTGATCCTCTAAGTTAAGAAAACATTAGGAGGGAAGTCACAGTTAGTGAGTTTTAGACATAGTCTAATGAATATAATGATTCAGCCAGAAGAAATTTCTAGCATGTGAAAGGAAAAAAAAGAAGTAAAGAAGAAAGTGTTGCTGAAATGAAATAGATTTAAAATTTCAGGGTCTCACAGGCTGGTCTTTGGAGAGCTACAAAAGGAAAACGGGATTAAATTGCAACAGCAGTGTTTCAGGTGAAGTGTAAGAAGGAATATCTCAGTAGTTGGAAGTCTTTGACATTTGAACCAGTTACCAAGAGAAGAAATGACATGGACTTCTCTAAGGCTCTTTAGAAATAAGATTGATTTCCTATCTGTCTGTAATGAAGTTGAGATAGGCCTACCTTGGAAGTAAACATAGTTTGTTTAAGGTTTCCTATGTCCAAAAAGCCTCTGAGTGATTAAAAAAAAAGTTTTATTTATTTTTTTTTAAAGCAACTTTTCTATATGGAATGGAAGAGAGGCAGCCAGTTGCAAAGAGCATAGCCTCTGTCCTGGAGCTGGACAGCCTGGCTTTGATCCCAGCCTCACTCCCTACCAGCTTTGGGATTTTGTGAAACTTTCCCAGACTTCTGTTCCTCTAGGTACTCATCTGCAAAGCAGGGCTATCATAGTACATACCTCATATGGGTGCTATAAGGATTCATGTAAGTTAATATTTTTAAAATTCTATATAAAGGTTTATTAAAAGTCTTGAAAGTCATTATGTAAAGACTGTATCATCTTTATTTTACAACAGGACTCTTTTATATATATGTCTTTGAGGTTGCATGCATGTATTGCTGTCTCATATCCAGAAGGACATTATGTAAATAAAATTTTGCCTGCATTTAAAGTATTTCCTGTTTAGAGATTCAAATATTTGGAAAGCATACTTGAATTGTTAAGAGAACCCAAAGAAACAAAACCTGCCCCCTATGATGCTTTTGGCGCCTTGACAGCAGTGGGTCAGATGGTGTGTTAGTGTTACAGTCTGTAACCCAAACTGGCTGCCTCTGAGGACACTGCTTTTCCAGAAGCTTTCTCAGGTGGTGGCAGTTTTCACCAGAACACCTCAATTACGTCCTCACTGGAGGTGCTGTTGGAGTCTTTTTTGCTCCAGTTTCTGCTTCCAGACTATTGAACCTCTCTTTTTGATCCTTAAAAGACCCACTCCTCCTAAAAGGCCAGCACTTTTGCAATGCATGCTTTAGATGCTCTTCCTTGTTGCAGTTCTCCACGTACTTTCCTCCTGGCTGCTCCACCTGCAGATTCACCGCCTTTCTCTTCACTACCTCGGCAGTCATCATTCTTGATGCTTTCCGTATCCACAGAGACAGCATATCCTAGACTCCCTGGTCCTTGGCTTTCTTGCTTTTGGCCTCTATTCCACCTCAGCCATCCATTCCTATAGTGCTACCCTAGACTAGTGATTTGCAACTTTTACTGTGCGTAGAAGTCACTTGGAGGTCTTGCTAACATGCAGTTAGATTCAGTAGTAGGCCTGGTGTGGGAGCTGAGATTCTGTATTTCTTACAGGCTCCCAGGTGATGCTGATGCTCCTGGCCCAAGAACCATTTTTTGAGTAATAAAACTCTAGACTTTAAAAATCTTCATCTCAAGCATCCTAATTTCTGGACACCTCCTACTGCTTTAAAAAATGTTTACACCCCTGTGTCAAATGACTATCTGTTGACCTTCCCAGCTTAGTTTTCATGGTCCATAGTGACTGACAATTTCTCCCTTGCACACATCCTCAATAATCTTGCACCTTCTTCTTTCATCATACCTACCTGGAAAACCAGCCTTGGTTAAATCAAATCTTCTACCTACTCTGCCTGGACCCAGCCCCAGATCATAGCTGGAGGAAAAACACACAAACATGCTGACAGACTCACTTAAAATTTTTGTCTATCTGCACATCCTGTTGGCTCTCCCTTCAAAATTATGTCCTGAATTCAACCACTTCTTAGTACTTCCTCACCGGCTACCGTAGTCCAAGTTACCACCATTCTCATTATTAAGGGAAAATAGGTTGTCCAGCATTTCTCCTGTAATTGCCTTCCACCTCAGCTCCCTGTGGCCACCCCTGCTCCCATGATCATGTCCCCACCAGCAGCCAGAGATCCTTTAAAAAAATGTGAAAAAAAGGCCAGGTGTAGTGGCTCACACCTGTAATCCCAGCACTTTGAAAGGCTGAGGCAGGTGAATGACTTGAGCTCAGGAGTTGAGACCAGCTTGGGCCACATGGTGAAACCCCATCTCTTAAAAAAAGAAAAAATTATTTGGGTGTGGTGGTGCATACCTGTAGTCTCAGCTACTTGGGGAGTAGAGGCAGGAGGATTGCTTTCCTGGTAGGTTGAGGTTCCAGTGAGCCGAGATCATGCCACTGCCCTCCACCCTGTTGCAAAAAAGTGAAAAAGATCATATAAACTTCCTAATCTCAAGCCTCCAATGACTTCCCAGTTATACTTTGAATAAATCCAAAGGGTGGTAGATTTTGTCAAATACCTTTCTTGTGTCTATCGAGTTGGTTATATGTTTTTCAGATGTTAACCTAAGCTTGTATTCCTGTCATAAATCCCACCTGATCATTTTGTGTAATTCTTTTTACCTGTATGTGTTGCTGAATTTCGTTTGCTAGTATTTTGTTGAGTTTTTTAAAATTCATATTCATAAAAGATATTTTTTTCTGGTGATGTCTTTGATTTTAGTATCAAATTAACATTGACTCACAGAATTAATTAAATAAAGTGTTTCTTCCATTTTTTGAAAGTATTTTTGAAGAGTGAGTAATAATTCTTCTTTAAACATATGCTAGAATCCATTGATATTTTTATAGGCCTCGCCTCATTTTTAAAATTTGTGCTGAATATGAATATCTTGAACATTTGTGGTCATTTGAACTAAGTTTTTAAACTATAGTCATTTTTACTGCTGTTAGAGAATGAAGAATAACACCCAAATGAGAGTTCTTTTTAGACATTTGTATTGAATGGTATCATATGGGGGAGGGGAAAGAATCACCTGGACTGCTCATAGTATATCACGTTAATAGGATTCCCTTCGCAATTGTAGTTTTATCTTTCCAATCATTTCCCTCAGGTTTTAGTTAGATTCTCTAATGGAAGCGTATAATTAACTTTCTGAATTTTTCCATAGGATGAAGCATTACACACTCACAGAGGAAAGGAAAGTTTCACATTTCGTGGACTATGAGAATAGTTTGCTTATTGTGGAATAGGGAAATTTATAATGATCCCTTCTAAATGAACCAAGTGGGAACATGCCCATTGCCAGCCACCCACCTGCACCTGGATTCATCTCCGTCATGCCACAGCACTCACCATATTTTCTTTACTTGTTCTCTTCTCCCCCTATACCTTCTCCTCTTCCAAGAGCAAACTTGGCCTGGAGCTTCCCTGACTTCTAGCTCACCAAGTTCTTGCTTTTCTGCTCACTTGGTATTTTAAGAATCTTGCCATTTCTTTGAAATATTTGCCAATTAACAATAACAAAATTTTTTGACATGTGGGTTTGATGGGAGCATTCAGACTGCAGGGGAGAAAGAAGACAAGGAAGGAACATTCACGAGGATCTTGGACTGAGTGAGGGGAGTGGGACTGGCCACTGTGTAGACGATCCTGTAGGTGGAGCTAATGGGTGATAGATGACGCAGACAGCCCAGGTGGCTATTTGGGTATTTGACTGGCTTCTAAATTCCCAGCAAACCCATCCCACTCTTGTTAATTAGAATCCTATAATGTTAATATTGGTCCCAGTGTTTATAGAATTTGTACTCTGGAGCAGTTTATTCCATTTGGTGATAAAAGCACTATACAAGAATATTCCTCACATAATGTGCTGATTTCTCCTGGAACGTTTCCTTGAAGCTGTCAGTAAATGGAACCTTCCCCACATAAAGGAAATCTCTTTCTTAGAAAATCTTAAAAATAAGTTTGGAATGCTAAAGTATAGCCTTATTAATAATGTAGGGAATAAATTAGATGACCCATAGGCCTTTGGAAGCCACGTGTTTTATGCCGCTTAATCTTTTAATGATGGCTTTTGGCCATCTTAGCACTGCGTCACAACAGAGTCAATCCATCATGTAGATGTATAGATAAATTGGTACCATTAAAAGTGCTAAAAGTGCTAATTCAGACTTACATTTACTGTGCCTCTATCTCTTGTGAGATAGAAACACATCATAATTCCCATTTGCTCCTAAGAAAGGGCGTTACATGTATGAGAAGGTAAAGGAGAGAAACTAGTACCTCAGTCCTCTTCTGTCTCAAGTTAGAAGTAAGCTGTACTCATTTCAGTTCATTTAAGAGCTCGTCAAGGATTCTTCTCTTCCTCTGTTTCTTTATGTCTTTCATATTCATTCAATGAAAAATTGATAGCTTTTTAATCTGTATTAGGTCAGTTTTCAAAGTAATTTTGTTAGACCATGGTTTTTCATTTCACTCTCTGTTTGATGTGAGTTTTGCATTAGAATAATGAATGTATGTGTTTTAATAACAAATAGAAAAAGTAAAAGTGCCTTAAAGGGACAAATATTAAATGAATCTGCTCCATTGCTTAATGGGAATTTTTAGTTCTTCAAATATATTTACATTCCCTTATTATGCTAACGATAGTTGATATCTCCTAAGGTATAATCCTGTTCCTTATACCTAGAAAATACTAGTTTTGAACTCTTTAGAAAATCATGCTTTAGGCCTTACTTAGTTTTTTATCATCTATAAAAGTGCATATTTATTATAAAAGAATTTTGAAAGCACAGGTAAAATTTTTACAAGATTAAATAATTTCACTGAGATATATTCTATTTTAATACTACTGTCTTTGTGAAAATTATTTAAACATGTGTTTCTGTTTGTTGTTGTTTTATTTCTCAAGGCTATCTCCAGGACAAAATTCAAAGCCCTCCTTGTAGTCTGGAGAAAACAGTGGCCTGGACTTTGCTTGCCTCACCACCTTCATCTTTAGGCACTCTTCCCCTTCCAGCCTGGGCCAATCCGCATACCATGAGAGTCTTTTGTTTGTTATGACTCCTCAAAAAGCCAAGACATTTTTTTTTGCATAGGTGCCTCGTGATATGACTTTCCTCTGTAAAATATTTTCCTGCCAGTGTTGTCTTTTCTTTTTTTATTTTTTATCTCTATTGCAGAGTTGAGTTTATACCATCCATGTTAGTCCTTACTAGTTTTGTTATATTTTCCTCTTCATATCTCATAACTAATCTTTTCCTTCCCACACAGCCTCTGATTTTTATAAAATATATACTTTGAGATATGTTTATATTTGAAAAATATATAGTGTTTTTGTGAGCACTTGTGTTTTCAAGTGTCATTAATGGTATTGTATAATAAATCTCATTCAGTTTATTTTTTTCTCCCCCAACACTGTCTTCAGATCATCTGTGTTTCTGCTTGCAAACCCAGCTCATGAATTTTGTTGCTGTACTCCATGGCATGTGCTTGCCATAACTATTTTTTCTCCTCATGATGGGCACCTAAACCGTGCTTCTGTGAACATCTTGATACAAATCCTTTCATCCAAATCTTCACAAGGTTAATTCCTATTCCTCATTTAGAAGCTAGCTATAATGCCACTTACTGAAAGTCACGTTGCCTGTCCCTATTGCCACCTGACTCCCAC
Organism: Sapajus apella; assembly: GCF_009761245.1. Taxonomy (NCBI): domain Eukaryota; kingdom Metazoa; phylum Chordata; class Mammalia; order Primates; family Cebidae; genus Sapajus; species Sapajus apella. The sequence continues at coordinate 26,295,638 of NW_022436941.1, read as the reverse complement.
TTCCTATGTAAATTAGGACCCTTCGTGGGCTTCTGGGACATTTTTTGAAAACACTTGTTATACCTATATATTTATTTGTATCACCTTTTGTTTTGATGATAGTCTTTCCCACTAGACTGTGGCCTTATTGTGTTAAGGATTATGTCTATTTGGTTTATCATTCACTGTCCCTACTGCGTAATACGATGCCTATCATTCAATTCAGGGCATATTATATATAATGTTTTACCTTATCTAATATTATGATATTATAATCAGTTGTGATATAGAAGCATTTTGTACTCTTTTATAAACTATTTTTAGAGTAGGTTCATTTTATAGCAAAATTGGGCAGAAACTAAAGAGAATTTCCACATACCCCACGTTGCCTACTCCAACAAGCTCCCTTACTGTCAACATCCAGCACTGGTGTGCTGTAATGATTACAGGCCATGGACCAACATTAACATATCATCGCCAAGCAGAATCACTCTTGGTGTGCATTCTATGCACTTTGATAATGTTATAATGACACAGCTCCATTACTATAGTATCATACAGAATACATTAACTGTCCTAAAAATTCCCTGTAGTCTACCTATTCATCCCTTTCTTCTCTGCTCTGTCCCCATAATTCCTTGGCAATCACTTATCTTTTCACTGTCTTTGTAGTTTTACCTATTCTCACATGTCATATAGTTGAAATCATAGAGTACATATGCCTTTCAGATTGGCTTCTTTCACTTAGCAATATGCATTTAAGATTCTACCATATATTTTTGTGGCTTGATAACTCATTTTTGATCCTAAATAATCCATTGTCTGAATGTACTACAGTTTATTCATTTACCCATTGGAGGGCATCTTGGTGGCTTCCAAATTTAGGCAATTATGAATAAAACTGTTACAAATATTTCATATGTAGGTTTTGAGTGACCATAAGTTTTTAAGTCATTTGGTTTAATACCTGGGAGTATGATTGATGGATCACATGGAAAGCATATGTTTAGTTTTGTAAGGAATTGAAAAACTGTCTTCCACAATGACATCCATTTTGTAGTTCCATCAGCAATGAGAGTTCCTTTAGTTCCATCAGCAATGAAAAAATTCCTTTTCTCCACATTCTTATCATCATTTGTTTTTGCAACAACAAATGCTGGTAAATACAAATCAAAACAATGATGAGATACCACTAGGTATCTATTAGAATGGTCACAATCTAAAAAGAATAGAAAGAATCAATTTTGGCCATTTTAGTATGTATGTAGTAGTATCATATTGTTGTTTTGATTTGTATTTCTCTAATGACAGATGATATGGCTCATCTTTTCATATGCTTATTTGCCATCTGTATATCTTCTTTGATGTGGTGTCATTCAGATCTTTTGCCCATTTTCTGTTGTTCATGTTCTTATTGTAGAGTTTTAAGTGCTCTTTGTATATCTTGGATATTCCGTCTGTGGCTTGTACTTTGTGTCTTCAGCAAAGAAGTTTTTAATTTTAATGAAGTCCAACACAATCAATGTTTTGTTCCATGGATTGTGCCTTTGGAGTTATATCTAAAAAGTTCATGTTAAGCCCAAGTTTGCCTAGATTTTATTCTAATATATTTTCTAGGATTTTTATAGTCTTACATTTTACATTTGAGTCTATGATCCATTTTAAAGGTTTTGGGTTTGTGTGTGTGTGTGTGTGTGTGGGTGGAAAGGTGTATTTAGCTGCTCGAGATGCTTTAAAAAAATAATAATAATAATAACATGTGGATGCCCTGTTGTTACAGCATCATTTATGAAAAAGACTGTTTGATTTGCCTTTATCAATGATGAGTTGATTACACTTATGTATTTTCTACCCTGCCTATTCTGTTACATTCGTCACTTAATATTCTTCCACTATTACCACAGCCTTGATTAATGGCACATTATACTAAATATTGAAGTCAAGTAGTGTTATTCCTCTAAACTTGCTCTTTCAAAATTATGTTAGTTATTCTGGGTCCTTTGTTTCTCCATATAAACTTTAAAATCAATTTGTTGATATCCACAAAACAACTTCCTATAATTTTGGTTGAGATTGCATTGAATCTTTAGATCAAGTTAGAACTGAAATCTCAGCAATTGTTAGTTTTTCTATGAACAAGAAATCCTCTTCTAGGATTTCTTTCCTCACTATTTTGTAGCGTTCATCATAGAGCTTGTACATATTTTGTTAGATGTATAACTGTTATTCATTTGTTTGATGCTAATGTAAATGGCGCTGTGTTTTTTATTTTAAATTCTATTTCATTGCTGATATATAGAAAAGCAATAGACTTGGATATTAACTCTGTATCCTGCAACCTTGCTATACTTACTTATTAGTTCCAGTGTTCTTTGTCCATTCCTTGGGATTTACAGAGAAAATCTTCTATCTGTGAAAAGGATGGCTTGCTTTCTTCCTTCTCAATCTGTGTACCATTTTTTCTTGTCTTATTTTGTTAGCTAGAACTTTCAGTACAAAGTTGAATAGGAGTGATGAGAACAGACATCCTTGCCTTCTTCCTGAGCTTAACAGGAAAGCACCAAGTTTCTTAAGCGTGATATTAACTATAGTAATAGCTATATGTTTTTTGTAGATTTTTTTTACCAAGTTGGGGAAATTCCCCTCTATTCCTGCTTTGCTGGTAGATTTTACTGTGAATGGGTGTTAAAATTTAGTCAAGTGCCTTTTCTACATCTATTGATATGATTATGTAATTTTTCTTTTTTTAACCTATTGATGTTATTGATGGATTACATTGACTTTCAAATGTTGAACCAGTCTTGTATGCCCAGAATAAATTAGTTGTGGTATAAAAGTGTTTTGTACTTTTTCTATGTAAACTTGCTAACATTTTTTGAGGATTTTTGCATCTACATTCATGAGAGCTATTGGTTGATAGTCTTACATCCTTAAAATGTCTTTGGTTTTGTTATTGGGGTAATCATGGCCTTGTACAATGAGTTAGAAACTTCTCATCAACCCCTGATTCTGACTCTAGAAGACACTGTAGAGAATTAGTATAATTTCTTCTTTAAATGTTTGGGAAAATTCACAAGTGAACCCATGGGGTCCTGATGCTTTCTGTTTTGGAATGTTATTAGTTGTTTTTTTGGACTTCTTGAATAGATATGGGCCTATTCCAGTTATTTATTTTTTCTTGTGTGATTTTTGGCAGATTGTATCAATGAATTTTTCCATTTTATCTAGGTGGTCAAATGTGTGGATGGAATGTTGTTCATAATATTACTTTGCTATTATTTTAAACCTTATGGAATCAGCAGTGATGCCTTCTCTTTCACTTCTGATGTTTGTAATTTTGTCCTTTTTCCTTTATTTGCTTGTCATGAGATTAATCAATTTTGTTAATCTTTTCAAAGAACTAGCTTTTGATTTTTTCTGATTTTCTCCATTCACTTCTAATTTTCTTTTCTTTTTTTGCTTTTGCTTACTTTGGGGTTAAATTCTCTTTTTCTTATTTTCTATGGTGGAAGCTTCAATGATGATTTTAAAACTTGCTTCTTTTCTATTATATGTGTTCAGTGCTATAAATTTCCTTCCAAATACTGCTTTTGGTATATCTCACAAATTTTGATATGTTGTATTTTCTATTTCATTTACTTTAAAATATTTTTAAATTACTCTTGAGAATTGTTCTGGAACCTGTGTACTATTTCAGAGTTTAGTGTCCAGGTATTTGGGATTTTCTAGTTATCTTTGTGTTTTGGATTTTTAGTTTAATTCCATTTTGCTCTGAGAGCACATAATGTATGATTTCTATTCTTTAAAAAAATTTAAGGTATCTTTCATGGCCCAGAATATGTCTATTATAGTGAATATGTGGGCTTTAAAAAGTGTATTCTGCTGTTGTGTAAAATATTCTATTAAATGTCGGCTAGATCCAGTTGATTGATGGTGGTCCTCAGTTCAACTATGTTGTTACTGATTTTCTGCCTGTTGTATCTATGAATTACTAATAGAGAGATGTTGAAATCTTCAGCTATGATAGTGGATTTGTTCTTTTCTCCTTGCAGTTGTATTAGCTTTTGCTTTATATAATTTGATGCTCCATTGTTAGGCACACACCCAGTAAAAATTGTTATGTCTTCTTGGAAAAATGACCTTTTAACATTATGTAATGCCCCTCTTTTTTTTCTGCTCTGAAGTTTGCTTTCCCTGAACTTAATATAGCTACTCTAAGTACTAATATTCCAATACGCAAATACTAATACTCCAAATACTAATGCTCCAATATTAATCAAAAGCTACTTTCTTTTGATTACAATTACCAAGTATATCATTCTGTGTTGCCTTACTTTTTAAATTTATATGTGTCTTCATTTTTAAAGTGGCTTTCTTGTGAACAACATATGGTTGGGTCTAGTTTTTATTCACTTGACAGTCTCTTGACTGATATATTCAGACCATTGATGTTTAAAGTGATTATTAATATAGTTATATTATTGTTTATTATATTTGTCTTTATTTTCTGTTCATTGTCCTTGTTCTGTTGTGTGTGTGTGTGTGTGTGTTCTGCTGTCTTTCTGACTTCTGTAGTATTAATTGAGCATTATACATGATTTCATTTTCTGTCCTTTTTAGCATATCAGTTACACTTGTATCTTTTTCTGTTTGGGAAGTTTCTATTGACATATCTTCAAGCTCAGAGATTTTTTTTTTCCTTTGCTACGTCCAGTCTACTAATAAGCCCATCAAGGCTTTCTTTATTTTTGTTACAGTTTTTGATTTCTAGCATTTCTTTTTGGTTCTTCCTCACCACTTCTATCTCTCTGCTTACGTTACCCATTTGTTCTTGCATGCTGCCTCTTTTTCCTTTAGATCCCTTAGCATACTCCATCAGAGTAATTTTAAATCCCAGTCTGATAACCCCAACATTCCTACCATATCTGAGTCTGGTTGTTGCTTGCTCTGGCTTCAAACTTTTTAATTTGGTATGCCTTGTAAATTTGTGTTGAAAGCCAGACATAAGATACTGGGTAAAAGCAGCTGGCATAAACCAGTCTGTTGTAATCCCCTGGTATTATACAAGAGCCTTGTTGATGTATTGGTTAGCTGTGTGAAGAGGGGAGCCATTCTGTAGTCCGGTGATTAGTTCTCAGTCCTTTAGTAAGTACAGGGCTGTGACTTTCATTAGAGCTTCTCAGGATTTTTTCCTCTCCCTTTAGATACAACAAGAAGGCCAGAAAGGGCTGCTGCAGTGGGGTGTTTTCCTTCCCTCAAATGCCAGACCACCCTTGGGGGAGATGGAGAATAGGGTGCCTGTAACTGGGTATTTCCCTTTTCCCAAGTGTTTAGGCTCTGGTGAAACCCAGGGTGGTTAGGATCTGGTAAAATTATTTCCTATGAGGGCAAGCTATTGTTAAGAACAAAATGTTCTGGGGTTATAAAATGGTTACTTTCCCTCTTCTCCACTGGAAGCAGTAGGAGATTTTTCTGTTATCTTTATTGGAGCTTCTGGAAATTAAACTTGGAAAAGTGTGATGCCACCCTCTACCCCTCACTCCCCACCCCTCACACCTCATCCCAGGCTCAGGCCTTCCTGAGTTTGTTTTCTCTCTGAAGCTAGTTAATGCACAGTCTGTAGCAATTAGCCATTTTACCTTTTAAGTATCATTACCTGAGGCTAGCTTCAGAGGTGGTTTCTCTGTGGTTTTTGTTTCAGGTAACCTGTGAGTTTATCTACCTGTGTCCCTAGTTTTGAGGATGGTAGTTTGTCCTGTGACCTTAATTCTCTGTTAGATCTAAGAAAAGTTGTTGATTTTTAGTTTTTTACCTTTTTTTTCTTGTTGTGAGGATGGGAGTAATAACTTTCAAACTCCTTACGTGTTGGGCCAGAAACTGGTAGTTTAGAAACATTGTTTTTAATTACTTCATAGTATTCTATCAGGTCAATATGTGTCTCACTCTAAACAAAACACCTTTTGAATGAAGGAGAAAACCTTTTCATTTGATATAAGACCCAAGTATAGGCATCACAGAATCTGCTTTATTTTTAATCTGAAAAAATTTTATTAGATTTAGATACTATTTAGATTATTATGTTATTTGGATTATTATAATTTTATATATTATACATTTTACATTCTTTTCATTTAAGCCTTTTACATCATCAGGAGTAAATGTGAAATGTTAAATGATAATCATTTTAAAGTTTTTTAATTTTATGTTTTTACATGAATATGAAAACAAAGTTCAGTATTGCCTCTACCATGAAACTATATTTTGGGTTATCTTCAAGAAGGCACAATTCATTAAGTAGGTAAGTTAATGAGCATTTAGACTTTTACTTTTGGTCATTATGCTTCTTTGTAAGGATGCCTTAAATTTGACTAGTTTCTGTTTTCTCTCAGGTAGAGATTTTTATCTCTGACAACCTGGAACTTGTTAGCATTGTAACTTGTTTGTCTTAATCTTTTTGCATTTGTTCTGCAAAGCTGCATTTCACACCTCCTACTGTAATGGATCAGTCAGGGTCATCTCATTATACTTGAAATATGAAATGACACCTGTAGGTCGTCATCATCACCCTGCATGTCTACTAGAAATAAGAAATTGTCCTTAAGAATACACTGTGTCAGCTTGGAGTTACAAGTACCAAAGTAGTTACAATATTTTACACTGGGTTTTGTAGTATTTTTTAGGTTTTAGGTGTCTAATCGGTGTAACAGATTTCGGAATGGTTTCCTATCAACTATGAGATAGTCTGTAACACAGTATTTTGGATTTTAGTGTATAATCAGTTCAAGTGATTCTTTTTGTTCCCCTTGTGGAATCATTAAACTATTGTAAAATTAGGAGAGCAACAAATGCCTCGAATTAAACAATCTTCGTTTGCTTGTGTGTAATTTAATCAGATGAATAAGGCCTTAGAAAATCACTGCAGTAAAGTCAGCATTCAGAGTCCTGACTTTAGCCTTGGTATTTATTATGAAATTCCACCTAGACATACAAACTGGAGGGTTATTTGTTTTTTTTTTTTCCACATGATACCTTGTTTCTTCATCTTTTGGACTACGTGTAACATTGCCATTTAATGAAACGTATCTGCACATTTTTCATTTGGCTAAGTAAAGGCATACAAGTATGAAAGGGGAAAAAAATCAGTGAATGAATCATGCAGTTCAGCTTCCCAGCATTTTTTCTAAAATCTATAGAAGCTTTGAAACAGGGCTATCCAGCAGAACTTTCTGCAGTGATGGCAGTGCTCTTTTACACTATCCAATCTGATAACCACTAGCCACATGAGATTATTGAGCCTTTGAAATGTGGCTGGCATTATTGAGAAATTTTTTATTTCATTTAATTTTACTTAAATGTAAGTTGTTCTTTGAGTTAGTGGCTATCATATTGGACAACAGATTTAGGTTTTTATTTGTGGGTGTTTTTTTCTTATCTATAAAATGTGTGTGCATGTGTGTGTGTATGTGTGTGTGTGCATGTGTTGGAAGAAAAGTTGAGCTTTAAGTAGATGTCTTTCATTTCAGGAAAGGTATCAAGAAGAGAAAATGGCACCAAAACAAAATAATTGGGGAGATATATATATATATATATATATATCTCCC
>NW_022436941.1:25981494-26287658 GCF_009761245.1 Sapajus apella | reverse complement strand
ACTGTCTAAGAAATCATTTAAAACATAATAAATATGGTACTGAGAATTAAATGGACTTTGTCCCAGAACAATGGAGCCATAGTCGAGGAATTGAAAACAGTGTCTGCTGGAGAAGAAGAGGAAAAGAAAGAGACAGTGGGAACAGAAAGAAGGGGAGAAGGATGTGAATGAATTCAGGTGTTATTTATTGAAATTTTAGAAATTTTAATTGAGGTGATATTACTGTACTGGCTTTGTAATACAGTAGGGGAAAAAGCTAATTTAGTCTAGCTTCTTTTTGTAGTGAAGATTCAGTAGTTACGTAAAGTTAAATAAACACTGCTCCGCAGAATCTGTTTGCTCCTTCAAAACAGTTAACCTTGTTTCAGATTAAAGATGGCAAGAGCTAAAAGTAGAAAATAAAAAAAAGTGTTATATTTACAGGTTTAGGGACTACTGAAAGTGTTACATAATTCAAATCCTTCTGATTAACTTGAGTTTTCCAACTACATGTGATCCCATAATATAGTATAGTTTGAAATTAAAGAACCAACATTTCTGTAGCACTGACTCTCTGATGTAAGAGGATCTTCATTCTGCTGGGAAGGTAGCAAATCGTGAGACTGGGGAAGAGAACATTGAGAAGCAGCCATGTTTCTATTGCCCTGGGTGATATTTTAGTAGTAAGATTTTTTCTGAGTCGTCAGTATTTTTTTTTTTTTTTTTTTTTTGTTTTTTTAATTTTTTTTTTTTTTTTTTTTTTTTTTTTTTTTTTTTTTTACGACGCTCTTTGTGGGGGACGGAGTTTCACTCATTACCCAGGCTGGAGTGCAATGGCGCGATCTCGGCTCACCGCAACCTCCGCCTCCTGGGTTCAGGCAATTCTCCTGCCTCAGCCTCCTGAGTAGCTGAGATTACAGGCACGCACTACCATGCCCAGCTGATATTTTGTACTTTTAGTAGAAATGGGGTTTCACCGTGTTGACCAGGATGGTCTCGATCTCTTGACCTCCTGATCCACCCGCCTCAGCCTCCCAAAGTGCTGGGATTACAGGCTTGAGCCACCACGCCCGGCCTTCCTTTTTTCTTAAATATTTATTTTTCTCTTGCTTTTTACCTATTCCAGAAGACTATCATCCAGTTCTAGGAGCATAACATGTTTAAATGTTGTGACCAGTTAAAACAAACACAAAGCCCCACCTTATCTAAACCAATCTGTTAATGTAATTCCTTTCACCTTTATCTACTTTTCAGTCTTTCTGCAACTGTTCGGCTTTTCCTTCCTTGGAGAAAGAAAACAGATTGCCAGCAATCTGCCACATTTGAGTGTTGTGGTCTGGGTGTGACATTTCTGAGCATAGTGATTCCAGTAGAACACGCTTACTATATTTACAGTTTAAAATGTAGGAGTGCCAGATAGTAACATAAAGGGAGGTTGAAAGTTTTACATAATGAGATGCTTAGCCTCACTAGGTTTGGACGAAAGGCTCTATGGACTAATTCCCATCACTCCATGTAACTACATGGAATTTTGGCTGGGTCATTGGCATTTGGGAGGATTATGATAGGGGAAAGTATAAAATTCCAGAGATGGGACATAGTGGTATTAGAAAAAATATTTCTCTTGCATCTTTTGATCTTTTGGGGACAGGATAGAAAAGGGGCTTAGCAGCTAGAATCTGTAATCTCACGCCTTACTTTAAAAAAAATATTTATCTAGATGATCTTTGGGAAGGTGCCCTGATGTTCCCAGGGGTAGTTTAACCATGCCAACAACAGCAACAACAACAAACAGTCTCTATGATGCTTCCTTCTGTCCCCATTTGTTGGGAAAAACGGTGATGTCACCATGCTTCAGACATTCCCCCAGCATGTTGTCACTATGCCTACCAGCCATCTTACCTTAGCACTTGGTCAAAAATAAATTCTGCCCTGGCACCTCTTTAAGTTCTGAGTATTTTCTCTTATTTGCCTGTCTGAAAATTACTGTTGCTCTGATGAACTGGGCAAATAAGCTACAAAACCCTAACATTAGAGAATGTCTTTCTGCAGATAAATGTGACAACCTTGGTACAGCAATGAGTGAGTGGGAAAGCACATTTAATATTTTTCTGTAGTGTCATAAAATATGTTAATATCAACAAAGTAATTACAACACACTTTAACTGTAAATTTAACTTAGACATTATAGTGTATGCATTCAAACAAAATTCAGAGGAAAAAGAAGTATGGTAAATAAAGAAATCCGGAATTTTATGTTCAGTAAAATGACAGACTTGATATTCTGATAACCTTTTACTAAACACCTAGAGGAGCTAAATAAATAGACACCTGTAGCTAAATGTCCAAGAAAGGAAGGAAAATCTCCACATGCCTACATATATGTATGTAAACATATCAGCAGAAATGCAAGTAATAAGCTGGCTCTCACATTTCAGCTACTCTGAGAAACACTTCTAATCTTGGTAATCAAGAGCCTTAACTTTTTTAGATTCTTTTTTTTTTTAAAGAGAAAACCACAGTAAGAATATAACTTATATGAGAACATGGTATATAGTCTCTCTCTCACACACACCCCGCTGAACAGTAGATTTTTGTAGCAATGTGTACAGTTCTTACTAAGGATCAATGTTAACTACTCTATTTTTCTCTTGTACCCCATTCTGTTTCATTACAAAATGGTAGTCATAATGATGGTCTCAGTCTTGGCACCTAGGACCCATAAGAGTATACATGCCAGGGTCCTACCCTCAGTGATTCTGATTTAATTGGTCTTGGGTTGTGGCCCAGAAGTCAGGGTTTTAAAAGCTCCCTGGGTGATTCTAATGTACCACCAAGATTAAGAACCACAGCACTAAATTGATTTCAGTATCTACTAATAGAACTTAACAGCATATTTCAAAACCACTGCTATAAAGGAATTATACCTATAATGAGAATAAACTAAATATAAAATCTCCCACCACAGAAAGAAAGTAAACTGACAAACAAACAAACAAAACCCTTGATTCCCAGGCTGGGTGGTTTGTGATTGTTGAGGTTATAGGGGTAGAAAGTGATCTACCCTAGAGAATATGTAACCAAAGGCCTACTCACACATGCTTTTGAAATTATACTACGACAAGTTCATCAATCAACATTTGAATTCCTCGTGGGTATCACCCTGAATTGCATGTCAGAAGCAAACACAAATCTCTCCAAAGGGACACACCTTGACCCAGGTTCAGCTGGATGTTTATTTTTTTCCATAAGACATAAGCCTCCTTCCACCCAACCACCCAAAGCTGCAAGCCGCAACCACCATGAGAGTGAGCAGAAACAACAAACAGAAAAATGGAATACTGTGGCCCTAGAACTTTAAATATGTAGAGGAGGAAACAAGTTCTGTCTAAACTGATTAAAGGAAGATAAAATGAAAAGCATAAGGTAGAGGTATGCTCTCAAGAAAAAAAAAAAAAAAAAAAAAAACCTGGGACAAAAATTAAAAGAACCAAAGAGGAATTTCAGTGGATAGGCAAAGTATTAATAGCAAATTAGGCACAGCTAATTCATAGAGATATAGTAAATTTGAAGATTTAACTGAACAAATACTTGTCAAATTTTGCATATTCCTTATCTCTGTGGAAGCATATAGAAAACATGAAAGAGATGAAGAAACACCTGGGCACAATGAGATGGTTTAAGTACCTCAAATTGGATTTCCAGAAGAAGAAAATAACAAAAAAGCATGGCCTGGAATTTTTCTAAAATAGTAAGATACAAATTATTTGATTCTGGAAGCCTAACAGATCCAAAGCCATGTAAAGAAAAAAGAAATCTACCTGTAGATACATGAACTTAAAAGGAGTCAGAAAAAGTAAAGAAAAGACTTGTCACAATGATTGCTGATCCTGGAACATCCCAACAAAAAAAACTAAAGTTGAAATACTCTGCTGTATTTCTAAACTGCTGAAAGAAGTTAACTCCTAACCTAGACTTCAATGCCTACATAAATTTAAATTAAAAACAAAGACAAAATAAAGGCATTAGATAATTAAAAAGTGAGAGTGTTTACCACCAGGTCCTCACTAAAAGGACTTCTAAAGGATTTCCTTCAAAAAGGGGGATGACATCCTAGAAAGGATTTTTGACATCTGAAATGTGAGAAAGAATAGGGAGGAAAGAAAAAATAGCCCTCTGAATAAATGCAAACAGCCATGTCTGCATATTACAAAACAACACGAAAAATGGGTAATTTGGAGGGTGAAGACGGTTGAACTGAGGAGTTGGGTGACATGGTACAGGTGTGATTAGATTTAAAGCCTTCTAAGGGTCATGCACCTATACTACTCAGGGAAAGGTGGAGCCTTGAATTTCAAGTCTACAATTAAGTATGTCTTGTTAAAAGTTATAAGTGTAACCTGTAAAGTAATAAAAATAGAATGTTTAACAGCTAAGCAAATAGAGAATAGAAAATGTGTGCTGTGGAGGGAGCATATAACAAACGGGAATTATTAATAGAAATCTGAAAAGAATGTGATGGCTAAGACCCACAGATACTAGTGACCACAACAAATGATATTATTCATTTTTAAAATTCTAACTATATAAAGCTTACAAGAGTTATATCTAAAACAAGTATGTCAATGGGTTGAAAATAAAACATTGGGAAAAGATACAACAGGCAAATACTTATCAAAACAAGTTTGGTGCCACTATGTTAATATCTGATAAAAAATAGCATTAAAAGCAAACTAGTAAAAATAAAAAAGGTCATTACATAATGTAAGCTACAATTCACTGCGAAATTGTAGTAATTCTCAACTTGTTTATACATTTTTAATTATTTAGCCTCCAAATATGTAAAATAAAACAGTGAGCAAATTAGAGAAATTGACATATATACTATTATAGTGCAAGGTTAATACAACTCAGTATTTAATGAATCATGCAGATTAAAAAGTAAGATTATAGATAATTTGAATAACACAGTTAGCAAGCTTGATCTAGCATATTAAACCCTGTAGCCAACAACTAGTAAAGATGCACTCCTTTCCAGCATGGATAGACTGTTTCATAACCATATGTGATGCCATAAAATATGTCTCAATAGACTTCATAGAATTAGCATCAATGTGTAATTCATGTTCTCAGAAAACAATGCAGAGAAATTAGAATTCAAAACTTCGGAAGTAACTAAGTAAAAGCATCCAGTTAGTCTTCCCTCCTCCCTAGCAATAAACACTATTTTCCTAGGAAAAATGTCATGATAATATGAGGGTGGCATCCTTCCAGACTGTATATAAATGTAGAAATTTCTTTCAAAACAGGGACTATTCTTGTGATCATATAATTCTATTTTTGCTTGTTTAACTCAGCAGGCTATTACGGATAAGCTGCCATGGCAGTACACACAGGTATCCCACTAGAGTAGATCAGTAATATATGTATCTAAAACAAGAGCTTAGTAAACAAGGCACTTGACTTTGGGTCACCTCACTTTGCTCCCAGAGATCTATTATCCCACAGCCTATCTCTGCAGAATTCAACTGCGAAAGAAACAAGACTGTCAATGAGTAGCCAAAAATGCATGTTTTAAAGCTGATCTGCTTTATTCATAGAAAAAATAATTGGTGGACTCAGGGATAGCTTTCTGACTTTCATTGGATGCTATTTTCATGTAGCTCAGAATCCAATTTCTCAAACAAATGCAGATTGAAAAGGGAAAAAAGCCACTGGAGTGAGGATAACAGAAGTTAGTGACAACCTGGTTAGGAACAGAATAAACAAACAAAACAGTACAGAAGTGGCATTATTAGAAACCACACTCTAGAGTGATTTCATGTAGGGGCAGACATCCCTCTCAGTGCATCACTATTACAGCAGAACAAATTATGTATCTCTATATAGTTTTCATATATAATATTGACTGTATATACATAGTCAGTATTTGTCAATGTAAGAAAAGAGTAACTTCTGTTCATTCAAGTTTGGAGAATAGGGGCATTTATGTAATGAATTTAAGGAAAAAAAAATACATGTAACAATGGATTTGATGCAGAAAGTTACCTGGTTATATGGGCTGAAATCATCAGGAATTTACCCCTGGGGACTGAACTTTGGCAAGTCCCTTCACCAGGCTGAACCTCAATTTCCTCAGTGATATGACAAGCTGCTCCCATACTCCTGGGATACAGTTGTCTCTTTCCTGCCCTCATGCAGTAAATCTCTCTGAACACCTCCACTTTGAAGTGTGCCTCGGCAGATGCTGTTGGGGCTTATGAATGGCAAACCATGGAAGACTCAGACCATAAAACTGCCCCTAGGGTTTGCAGCATAGGAGGAAAGATGAGAGGTGCACCAGTAATAGCAGTGCAGGGCCTGAAGGATAGGTGCCCAAGTGAGGGTTGGAAAACACTATGGTGTATGACATAAGTGTCATCGGAACAGGGCCTTCAGAATACGAAACACTTGTGAACTGAGGTAGAGATCTGGGCGAGGGGAAGAGAGGACACACAGTTAGTAGTTCTGTTTAAGAACACAGTGCATGAGCATGATCAGAAGGGTAAATTGGAACCTCATGTAAGGGCCCTCACGCCAGCACAAGATATTTTAAAGGTGCCTTCTACAAAGGAGTGACTAGTTATTTAAAAGCTTAAGAACATCAGGGTCGTTAATGCAGTACTAACAGTTGATGTAAATCTTTTCTGCTTCAGTGGAAGACTTGTAGGTTATTTTCAGCATTTGGTCACATAATGTTCATTGTTCTCATGTAGAAAGAACTTTAGAATCATTAGGTGCTGCTTGATTGGGATTATGTAAGGAATGTCTTGCTTCCGGAGTCTAAATCAGATTAAAGAGTTAAAAGAGAACAAGAACACAAGGTTCTCAAATTATCCATTGCATAAAATATTTAATTTCCTATGAATAAGTGGATTTTACTAAAATTATTTTTCTGCCCTCAAGGGCTCTCAGGAAAGCAGTTTAATGAAGGGTACTGAATTTAGAAGCTCTTAAAATTTTTATAGTAGAAATAATCTGTGAAGGCACATGAAATAGATCCACGAGTGGCAAGTATTAAAATCTGTATTCCAGTCGGTGAACCTGGAATAAATCTGAGGATTTACTAAGAAGAAGCCAGAACATGTGTTTGGAAGTAAAGAGATCTGGGTTATCACTGTTCTCTGCTCATAATTAGCCTTGTGACCTTGGACAAGCTTCACATTTCTGGGGGCTCAGTGTCTTAGACTATTAAATGAGAAAGTTGAACTGGATGGCTTCTGAGATCCACTTGTCATTCACAAATGTAGGGAAATAGACCACAAATACTCAGAGAAAGGACTCATGCAGAAGAAATGTAGGTTTAAGTACTTTCCAGTTTTCTTTCTCTAAAATGAAAGTGATAGAAGGATACTGAGTTTTTTCTGTTGTTTTCTCCCCTCAATATGTGCTATTTCTCTATTGTGGGTACATTTTATTTTATTTAATGAGTTATTGTTCTGATTGCCATTAAAATCAGGCAAATATGTTACCTCCCAGCCTTATCAGCTTATTTCCGCAGAGCCCTGTGTTACCTTTCATTTCATCTTGTGGGTATTGTAATCATTAGAACATTTGCAACTGAAGCGTGTTCCTGTTTATCTGTGATTGCACATGCATGGTAATAACTTGGGATATTTAGTACAGTAACAGCAGTTTAAAAATTTGTTTTTTGCCTCAGGATGTGCGTATGTCTTGGAGGCAGTTTCCAGCATTTTGTCATATAGTCTTCATTGTTCACATGGGGAAAGAACTTTAAAATCATTAGGTGCTGCTACATTGGGATTATATAAGGAATATCTTTCTTCTGGAGTCAAAATTCAAACTGAAGAGTTAAAGCAAAAGCACAAGGATCACAAATTAGCAAATGTTTAAAACACAGAATATCCTACGTATTGAGGAACTTGTTCTTTTATCTTGGGAGAAACGTTAATAATTTTAAACTAATTTAATAGGTTTAGAATTACTGAATCAAAATTAATGTAAAATACAGGTTTTTTTCTGGATTTGTTAAATTTTGATAATTTGTTCAAGTTGAGACTCACGTAAGCAATCATCAAGTTGCAACAGATGACAATACAAAACTATAAAAACCTATAAAGAACATGAGTATAAATATTCTATATAACATCATATTTATTCTGTTGGCTACAAGATAAAAATACAGCTGTATTAATGTTGATTTATCCTACTTTTATATTCCTAGTTAAAGCAATTAACTTCCAAATTTGAAGTTTCTTTAGTTATTAGGCTTATAGAATTTTCATTTATTTTAATTTATTATAAAAAACATTTATTGGGCTCCTACTGGAGCCAAATATTGAGCTAGTCAATGGGATTTCAGAGATAGCCCCCCTTTGGATGCTTAGTGACCACTGGAAAAGACAAACAAATAGCAAAATAAAATAATAATTTAGGCCAGGCACAGTGACTCACACCTATAATCCCAGCATTTTGAAAGGCTGAGGCAGGCAGATCACTTGAGGTCAGGAATTCGAGACCAGCCTGGCCAACATGGTGAAACCCTATCTCTACTAAAAATATAAAAATAGCTGTAATCTCAGCTATTTGGGAGGCTGAGGCAGTAGAATCTCTTGAACCTGTGAGGCAGAGGTTGCAGAAAATCAATACTGGGTAATGAGAGACACTCTCTCGTATTCAGGTTGTTTGATTTGGAAACCAGTGAATCCCAAAAGCATCTACCCTGCAATAATTTTTTTGTGGATCCCACCTTGGGCGCCAGCTGTTTCCTACAGTATGGGCAGGATCACAGGAAGTGACCAACGTGGGTTTAACAGGAAGAACAGAGGTGCTCTGCAAGCCTGTGAAGACTAGGATAATTCTTCACTTCTTGTGGATGTCAGAATTATTGGGTAGAGGTTCCTGGCCTCCTCCCCTGGCCTCAGTACTTGGTACAGTCTTCCCATGAACTAGGGGAGTAACTACATATCTGAGTAAACTAATATATAAAAATGAGCCTAAATACTTAAAAGTATTTGATTTATTTTCCTAATTCAAGAAGCATCACAACAAAATAAGTAACTGAATGACAACAGAGCATAGAATATTGTATCATATATATATAAAATCTTAGAAGTCAGGGAAAGTATTGTATCTTCTATGTCCTATTTTACTTTGGCAAAGTGGAATTTTGGAGTGAATCTTAATGGCTAAAATAGCCATGTTATCAAAGCATTTATATATGTGTTCTGTGGCTCTCAGGACTTGGCTCTCTGGTTCTTGCTGTCTGACATGGCAGCAAATAACATCATATGGCTATTTAAATTTAATTTATATTTTATTTTTTGAGACAGTCTTGCTCTGTCACCCAGGCTGGAGTGCAATGGCACAATCTCAGCTTACTGCAAACTCTGACTCCTGGGTTCAAGCTGTTCTCTTGCCCCAGCCTCCCAAGTAGCTGGGGTTACAGGCATATGCCTCTGCGTCTGGCTAAGTTTTGTAATTTTTTTGGTAGATATGGGGTTTTGCCATGTTGGCCAAGCTGATCTCAAACTCCTGACCTCAAGTGATCCGCCTGCCTCAGCATCCCAAATTTCTGGGATTACAGGCATGAGCCACCACACTCAGCCTTTAAATTTAATTTTAAATTAAATTAAAATTAGCTGCCTATTATCCCAGCTACTTGGGAGGCTGAGGCAGGAGAATTGCTTGAACATGGAAGGCAGAGGTTGCAGTAAGCTGAGATCACACCACTGTGCTCCAGACTGGGTGACAGAGCAAGACTCCATCTCAAAAAATAAACAGAATTTTAATTTATTAAAATGACATAAAATTAAAAATTCAGTTCCTCATTTGGCACTATTCATCTTTCAGGTGCTCAGTAGATGCATGTGGCTAGTGGCCACTGTGTTGCACAGCACAGATGTTGAATATTTTCATTATTTTTGTAGAACGTTCTTTTGAACAGTGCAGCAGTGCAGCCCCTATTTCCTATTCTAATATGCTTCCAGGTCAGATATTTCCTATAAGCTGCCTCAAAGCCTATGTAGAACACATGCAAATACTTATTTATATCCTCAAGAGCACCCCTGTGGTTGCCAAGCTGTGCACATAGTAATGCTTAGCCTGATTGGTAGAACGGAAGAGAAAGCTGGTTTTGATCCTTTTGACGTTTACCTGCTTAGTAGTCCTTTATCATTTAAGTTCACCGCACTGAGGACTGAATGCTTTTAGATCCAGCTATCATATATGGCTAAGAGTTTGACTACCACAAGCCTAATATTTTAATGGAAGTGTCTCTGGGTTTGATAGGTTCACATTTGAGAAGCATATTTTAACAAAAGTAAAATTTAAAAAAATGATATCATTGCCCTGTGCTTGTTTCGAAGAGAGATGACTGACAAGCATTGCACAACTGAGCTCAAGCTCATGTGTTTGTTTGACTTTTGTAATTCTGATCCTTGATGGCCTTTGGTTGCAAAACAGTCAAAGTGCAGAGGCTGTTCTCTCTCCAAGCTTCCCTTTGCAGTATTCCATTCTACTGATTCCTGCATTACCTGTGGGGGAAAAAAAAGTTAATCACACCAATTTAGTGAGCCAAAACGTGATTCTCTTTGGGAAAATGTCTACTGTATTTGGCGTTGCTAGTCGTTTTACAAGTGTATTTTGATGAGCTGAGTATGTAGCACACTTTACTAAGTGTGCACTCTTTCCTCTTTGCTTCTACAGGTGAAAACCCTCAACCAGGAAGCATTTTTATCATTTTAAATTCCAAAAATGTTAATATTGAAGAATAATGAAAGAATTTTGAATTGCCTTTTCATTTTAACTTTCTTTTTTTTCTGGAATAGTTGGAAACTTTATAGGAACTGGTGAAAGCTACGTGATCTATTTGTGGGTAGTGCTGGAAAAGAAGGCTGACTTTTTAAGTAATTAGTAGGCTGGCTAGCATTGAAAGTTTTTGCGTTTTCATGATTTATGAAGTGACTTTTCTCCAACCATTTATTTATTTTTTTAACAAATTTTACATGCAGTTATTTTCACGCTCTTATTCGCTTTCTCACTTTCAGCTCCTCTCTTTCTTCCTTTCTTGTCACTCAACTCTTTCCTTCATTTCTTCTTTTATTTTCTGCTTGCATAAAAATATTTTTCTGGCTTTAACACAACATATTGTGTCAATTGCAGATCTCCACAAGGGTGTTCTGAGGGCTTTATGTAGTGAGGACTGATGGGTTGTTAGCGGTGACGGTTTGAGTTTGAGACGGCTTCGTTCACTACACTGTGCTCCTCCTGCCTGAACCTAGACCTGTGTTTTAGTTCCTGACATTTTGGCATGGAAGTCTGTATTTTAGCTGCCCATGCTGAATCAAGCAAGGTGCAATTAGGAGACATTCTAAGACTAATTTTTAGAATTGAAGTGGGAAAATTTAACTGGTAAACCTTGAAAATGACCTTCTGAGAAAATCTGTGCTCATTCCCCTCAGCCTCTCTGGAATCATCTTCATCTGAGAAGTCTCTCTGCTTGCTAGGTTTGGTGGCTCAGTTTTCCGACTCTCTGCTCCTTATCTCTCTCCGAGGAATAATGCAGTGACGTTCAGAAACATTCTGCTTCCCTAGAAGCATAGCTTGAAACTGTGAAGTGCTGGAGGCTAAGACTTCTTGTCATTGTTCTGTGTAGGAATTTTCATCTGCTGTATTTTGAAAATTAAAAATCTAGAATCAATTTGTGATAACTGCCTACTGTAGATAGGGCACCTTCAGCCGGTTGGTTTGGATCAGTGGTGCATTTTTTTTTTCCTCAGTTGACTGGGAGCCCTAAACAGAAGCCCTGTCAAAAAATTCTCAGCAGTATGTGACTGATACCAGACTTAGAGATATACCTCCTCCCTCGGCCTGCCACCCTGGGGATTGAAGTGCTAGTGTTGGTGGGAGGAAAGGCAGCTGAGGGGGCCCGAGAATGAAATGGCACAGAACGATCGTGAGCTTGCTTTTTTCATTTGGACTTCTCGTGGCTGAACTTCCCACTTTCTTCCTGCCTTCATTTTGTGGCCCACTGTACCCTTACCCCATGTTGCTTCTGCCCTGCCAAGGGAGCTCTGGACGAACCTCTTCCTCTTCCTCTTCCTCTTCTCCTTCTCCAGCCCTCTTTTCGCTTGCTGTTCGTGATACGAGTCACTGTGCTCATTGGCAGTGGCAGCAAAACGTATTGTAGGGTAGAAGGGAACAAAACCAAAGCTGCGCATGCTCTGAGGTATATCACCTTGCCTCCATGCCAGGCCCACTTCCAAAAGTAATGACTTCTTTGCATCTACTTTTACATAAATAGAGAATTTGCTGCATGTAGAACACACAGTCTGTACACTGATGAGGATTTGGGTAGCACTTTGTTATCTCCAGGCTTACAGCCACCTGGTGAGGTAGACAGGCTGTTCTCCTCTTAGAGAAAAGCAAGTCTCAGATGTTAGGACGCACTGCTGTGGGTCACACAGAACAAGAGGTGGGGCAGCACCTCCGAACCCAGATCAGTACTCCTTGCCTCTATCTCAGAGCAAATGAACAAGACCCTGACTTTTATATCTTCAAATGCAGGTTCATTTCCAACATTGCCTAGTTAAAAATATCCACAGGGATTTTTTTTTTCTTACATATTTAGGAGATAAGATCTGGTCTGTGATCTTGAGAATCTCAGGGGGTGAAATATACAGACGCTGCCGCCTCAGATCTGCTACCTTAGATTGGATTTAGAATAGACTCAGAGTCCAGACACACACTAATACACACACACACACACACACACACACACACACACACATACACACACCTTAGAAGAACCCTTAACCCTTAAAATTCTTGGGGGCTGCTGGGCATAGGAATGGCCTGGGACTAGTTTGCTTCAGTCATGACTTCTGTTTCCCATGATGAACACCATCTCCAGGGTGCCCAGGATGGGGGCTTTCCCTGCAGGGTATTCCCACAACATCTCACAATCCTCCTCTGGCCAAACTCTGCAGAGCAGCCATGCAGATAAACTGGTGTGGCACTGCCACCTAGTGACTGCCTGCCATGCTGTTTTTTGCCTCTGAGGTGCTGTGCATCTGTTGGCTGGCTGCTACCCACCATGGAAATTCATGGTGGGGGCTTCTAAAAATAGAGCCCGCCAGGCCAGTGTTGACATACTCTCTCTGCTATCAGCAGAGCCTGGTACACATCAGACAGGGACTAGATTATCTTTGAAAAAGTGATTTTTTTGGGTAAGGGAAACTTTGGGTCTGGCCGAGCATGGCTCCATCTGCCTTCTGGGGTTCCAGCTTCCTCTTGGAGGAGCTCACAGTGTGCACAGGATGCCTGGCACACAGCAGGAGCTGAATGAATAGAGGTTGCCCTGCAAGATTTAAATACCCACTGATCTTGAAGTTAGAAAAGGAACAGGAGGGAAGAGAAACTTGGTCAGAAATGCTAGTCCTGGTTAAAACGTTTTTCTAGAGTTTGATATTTTTTTCAGTTCCCAGAAAGTATCAGGGGCCTGAGAATATAATTCTCTTCAGGCATTTGTGCCAAAATCCAAGATTTTCTAATTTCACTGCTTTCCAGATGTGTTGATATGAAGCCAACTCCAGATTTTCTGACGGCCTTTATTAGAGTCCCAGCTGCCCTGAAGCTCTAGGCCAGTGGTTCAGAACAGGAGTAATACTGCCCCCAGGGGCATTATGGAAATTAGTGGAGAACTTTTTTTTTCTTGTTGCTGCCTGTGGCCAGGGATGCTGTATATCTGTTATGCGTTTAACAAACTGTTCTACATCCCACTTGATTTCAGATTGACCTAGTGGATATTGTATATATCAAAAACCTGTTTACAATTTTCTTAGCTTAGAACTAAATTCATTTTAAATATGGACATAATTTTTGCTCAGTAGTAATCAACATTTAATTTTCAAATAATGTTATTTTCTAATATATAAATTGGGGAAATTATCAGTGATACCAGATGTGTTCTTAAGGGTTTTTAACATAGTGAAATTTATAGAGGTAAGAGATTTGAGACTGTTAACTTATTGACAAGTAAGCCATTGCTGAAGTCATTTATTCCAATATAAAATGTAAATACATAAGCAAATAATAGAGTTAGACAACAAAACATCTTTGTCATCTCAGGGAAACATGATAAATTACGTCTTCAAGTTTGACAATTTGTATACTTTCTATCACTTCCTTCTTTTCCATTGGGACTTTGAACTTTCAATTAAGGTTATGCTCTTAGAAAATAGCCACTGATAGTCTGGAAACACAAAAGCGAGAGTTGCCTATATCCCAAGTGTGAATGAAACTCTGATTAGCCAAGGTTCATGCATGAAAAGAAACTGGACCTTTTACAGAACCATGCCCCACCGAACATATGCACACACACAGGAAGAGAGAAAAGTGCTCAGCTTTTTAACTTTTCTCAATGAAAAGAAGAGATGAAAACATTCCAAATGTGCACATTTAAAGGAGCACAAGAAAATGAAGGTAAAAATACTCACTTTGGCATTTTAGAGGCAATAAAGAATTACATAATTTATAAAAAATTCAAACGGAATCCTGCCTAAATTAAAGCCGGTTTTTAGAGGTAGCAGCTTTATACTGCCTGTTCCCGTTGCTGCTTTTCTTTGATTACTTACTGATACTACGCAAAATCTATATTGAAATCCTCAAGATCCTAAAGCCATGTTCATGTTTTCATGACTCAGTAATAGAGAAAATATAGGAGTGCAAGGAGGGTACTATAAGAATGTCAAATGGATTGAGGCCGTTTACAGTCTCTGAGCTGAAAGGATGTTCTGTAAATGAGTTGCAGTCATTAGTTCCAGAGTAGTTTCATACGTAGAACTACAGCATTTATACTTTAGAGCACCCTCACTTAGGGAAGTTTTTATTAAAGTGTTTGGACTTACTGGATTTTACATTTTATTTGAATTTAGAACTGTAATTTTAGGTGTCAGTGTGGGAACATTATTAGACACTCACGTCTTCATTTTCAATCTGTTGCATATGTTTTTTCTTGATAGATCTTTACATCTGGTGTTTGCATTTAATACAGCTTGCATATTACCTTGTTCCTTGCAACCAGTTTTCTCCCTTATAAATTTTAAGCTTCTCATGAATGCCTACTATTTTTACTCATCTACATATTCTCAGTACCTCCAAAAGTTTTTTTACATGTAGATATTCAACATGTTATTGAAGGAAAAACTTCTCCTGAAATAAATCTAACTGATGGTTTTCAGACTAGATAGCATATTAAAATCACCTGGGGAGCTTTTAAAAAAAAAATCCTTGTGCGTGGTTGCACCCCCGGAGACCTTGGCTTCATTGTCTGTGGATGGGGCTTTGCACAGGATTCTTTTTAACACTTCCCAGGTGACTGTAATATGCAGCTACAGGTGATTATGCAGCTTCAGTTTCCAGCTACATGTGAATAGCAGCACCAAGTAAGATATACATGTTAGTTCTTTCTGAGCCATAGGCACTCAGCTCTTTTCCTTTTGAACTCACCTATGTGCCTTCTTTGAATTTCTTTTTCTGCTTATATGTTTTAATTAATTGAAGCATTTTATTTGCCTTTACTTTAAATCAAAACTGCATGCACATAGTTGCAATTTGGAAGGAGACCATTTATCATACTCCTTGCACCTCTGAGTCTGCAGCTGGTGGACCTGGAAATATCAGCTTTGTTACTGAAATTAAACAGATTTGGACACCACCACTTGCCCTGCAACCACATGGGATTTCTAATGTTCTGCTGATTTACCACTGAATTTGAACAAAGTAGTAGGTGCACCCTCACACTGAGGGAGTCACTCTGTATCCCAGGTGAGCTTACCACATAGAAAACCACATACACCTGTTTTGTGGGCAAGCCAAGGAGAAAGAAGTCTTGATCTCTGCCTGTTCAGTTCCTACTCGCAGATTTTTCATCCCTCCCCTCTGCAAAACCAGAAGAGATGCATTGCCTACCTCTTTTCCTCCCAACATGCATACACAGTAGTGAAAAAAATATGTTAGAGACAGGTATTTGAATGCTTAGCTCAGTCTGTTTTTTTCTCACTGAAACTTTTTAGGATCTTCTCTTTATTCCTGTTACTTAAAGATGTACAATGATCTGCCTCGACTTACATCGTTTCTGATTTCATATACATAGTCTCAGTAGAATCTTCCCTTTAGAGATAGATGCCTGCCTTCCAGTTTTCCTGTTAAAGAAATAGAAGAACATTTTTATTTCTTTTCTTCCATTGTCTATATTCTTCTTCTGGTAAGATAGCTGGTGGACTCTCTATGTTAATTCTCTGAGAATGTATCTTTTTTTCCTCCTCTTTCTCTTTTTGTCTTTTTTGTTCTACTTTCTGGGAAATTTCTGTCATCTTATATTCTAACTGTATTATGGTTATTTTTTCATTATAACTTGGAGTTTTATTCCACTTTTCCTAGCAATGCGTTTTTTAAAAATAATTTTAAGTTCTGGGATGCATGTGCTGAATGTGCAGGTTTGTTACATAGGTATACACGTGTCATGGTGGTTTGCTGCACCTGTCAACCGTCATCTAGGTTTTAAGCCCAGCATGCATTAAGTATTTGTCCTAATGCTCTCCCCTTGCCCCCATCCCCCGACAGGTCCCAGTATGTGATGTTCCCCTCCCTGTGTCCATGTGTTCTCATTGTCCAACTCCCATTTATGAGTGAGAACATGCGGTGTTTGGTTTGTTCCTGTGTCAGTTTGCTGAGGATGGTGGTTTCCAGCTTTATCCATGTCCCTGCAAAGGACATGAACTCATTCTTTATGTATGACTGCATAGTAAATTTTTATTTAGTTTTTTTGTAGTAGAATCTACATAGTTCAGGAGTCCAGTCCACTCATCACTCTACATCATCTCAGATTTGTCGTTTCCTCCCTTCCCTTCCTCTTTTTCTTTCTTCCTTCCTCCCTTTTGTCTATCTTTTCTATAGAAATCAGATTCAAGTGTGTGCTGTTCATTTGCCATTCTTTCATATTAAAAGTGGCAATTGGGAGCCAGTTGGAAGCTCATTAAGGGTAAGGACTTACTGTTTGATAACAATCACTGTTTGGTAAAAGCTGAGTTTTTCATTAGGGAATTCTTGATATTAATACATGAATGTCTCTTCTGAGTTGTCCTGTTTCTCCAGAGAAAAATATTCTTTCTCTCTCTATTATCAAATTCTAATATTATGGTCAGGTATGGGAAGTAAAGGAAAGAAACTAGAAATGCTGCTGCTCAGTTTAGAAATGTGAACTTAATGCCATTGTTTTCAGCCCCAAACACTTCTTCTGCCCTTGGCTGGGCCCCGAGTCTCTGAGTATCTAGTCTATCCCCAGAGAATGAATCTATCTTCTCCCGTGAGTTGTCTGGTGGTACCAGGCAGGGTGGGTACATGAGTATTCATCATTCTGTATACTTAGGCTTAATCAGTTCCCCTGTTTTTAGCTTTGGACTTTATCCATGCATTTTGTGATACTTGATTTCTCCAAGTTGAGACACTTCCATGGGTTCTATGACAATTTGTGGCTTCAAATTGAAGGTAAACAGACCATTGTATTTAATGTGGTTACAGATATGCTTGTGTAAATCTCTCCTTTTGCTATTCATTTCCTATTTGCTTCAACTCTGTCCTTTTTTTTCCCCTTTATTTCTGGCTTTCAGGATTATTTTTTAATATTCAGTTTTATATCCTTTATTATCAGCTATTTTTTTTCAATGTGTTATTTCAGGGGTTCATTTGGAGTTTATAGCACACAGGCTTACATCACTTTATTGTGCTCACTTTATTGTGTTTCACAGATATTGCGTTTTTTACTAACTGAAGGACTGTGTCAATGCTGCAGGTCTGTCAGCATCATCTTTCCCATAGCACGTGCTCACTTGGTGTCTTTGTGCCACGTTTTCGTAACTCTTGTAGTTTTTCAAACTTTTTCATTATTATTATACCTCTTATGTGACTTACGATCAGGGATCTTTGATATGACAATTGTAATTATCTTGGGGTTCCATGAACCAGGCCCATATGAACCAAGCCCATAGAGAAGGCAAACCTAATTGATAAATGCTGTGTGTATTCTGAATGCTTCACCAACTAGCTGTTGCCCCGTGTCTCTCACTTTCACCTGGCTTTCCTATTCCCTGAAACACAATTATATTGAAATAAGGCCAACGAATGACCTACAGTGGCCTCCAAGTGTTCATGTGACAGGAAGGATTGCTTATCTCCCACTTTCTATCAAAAGAGAGACCTGATTAAGCTTAATGAGGAAGGCATTTGAAAAGCTGGGGTAAGCTGAAAGCTAGGCTTCTTATACCAAACATTTATCCAAGTTGTGAATGCAAAGGAAAAGCTGAAGGAAATTAAAAGTGCTACTCCAGTGACACATGGATAATAGGAAAAAAAGCAGCCTTAATGCTGATATGGAAAAAGTTTGAGTAGTCTGGATAGAAGATCAAACCAGCTGCAACATTTCCTCAAGCTAAAGCCTAATGCAGAAAGGTCCTAACTCTCTCTTCAGTTCTTTGAAGGCTGAGAGAGGTGAGTACGCTGCAGAATAAAAGCTTGAAGCTAGCAGATTGTTTCATTAGGTTTAGAAAATAAACCATCTTCCTAACATAAAAGCAAGATGAAGGAGGAAGTGCTGATGTGGCAGCAGCAAGGTGTCTGGGACATCTAGCTAAGATCATTGTTGAAGGTGGCTGCAAGAAACAACAGATATTCAGTGTAGATGAAACAGCCTTCTATCGGAAAAAGATGTCATCTAGGAATTGCATAGCTAGAGTGGAGAAGTTAATGCGTGGCTTCAAAGTTTCAAAGGACAAGTGAACTGTCTTAGGTATTAATGCTGCTGGTGACTCTAAGGTAAAGCCAATGCTTATTTGCCATGCTGAAAATCCTAGGACCCTTAAGAATTATACCAAATCTACTTTGCCTGTGCCTTTTAAGTGGAACAACAAAGCCTGAAGGACAGCACATCTGTTTATAGCATCATTTACTGAGTATTTGAAGCCACTTTTGAGACCTATTGCTAAAAAAGAAAAGACTTTTCTCAGAATATTACTGATCACTGATGATGCACATGGTCACCCAAGAGCTCCGATGGAGATATACAAGACTAATGCTGTTTCATGCCTGCTAATGCAACATCCATTCTGCAGCCCACAGATCAAGGAGTAATTATGACTTTCAAGTCATATTATTTCAGAAATACATTTCGTAAGTGTATAGCTGATGGAGCTAGGCAATGTAAATCAAAAGCCTTCTGGAAAGGATTCACTTATTTTACATGCCATTAAGAACATCCATGATTCAGAGAAGGAGGTCAAAATAGCAACATTAACAGGAGTTTGGAATAAGTTGATTCTAAACCTCATGGATAACTTTAAAGGATTCAAATTTCAACAGAAGTAACTGCAGATATAATTGAAATAGCAAGAGAACTAGAATTATTAATACAAGTAGAGCCTGAAGAAGTGATTGAATTGCTGCAATCTCATGATCAAACTTGAACATATGGGGAGTTTGCTTTGCTTCTTATGGATCAGGAAATAAACTGTTTCTTGAGATGGAATCTACTCCTGGAGAAGATGCTGCCAACACTGTTGAAATGACAACAAAGACTTTAAAAGATACATAAACTTAGTTGATCAAGTTGTGTCAGGGTTTGGGAGGATTGACTCCAGTTTTGAAAGAAGTTCTGTGGGTAAAATGCTATCCAAATAGCATCATATGCTACAGATAAATCTTTCATGAAAGAAAGAGTCCATCAATGTGGCAAACTTCATTTCTGTGTTATTTTCTGAAATTGCCACAGCCATCTCAACCTTTGGCAAGCACCACCCTGATCAATCAGTAGCCATCAACATCGAGAAAACACCTTGCACCAGCAAAAAGATTATGACTCACTGAAGGACTAAATCGTTAGAATTTTTGAGCAATATAGTACTTTCAATTAAGGTATATGCATTTTTAAGACATTATGCTATAGCACCACTTAATAGAACTAGAGTATAGTATAGACATAACTTTTTTATAAACTGGGAAACAAATTTGTGTGACTTGCTTTACTGAAATATTTGCATGATTACAAGATTCCAGATACTGGAACTGAACCTGCAGTATCCCCAAGTATGCCTGCACTTACATATTTAGGCACAGCATACCTATGTTAGCACAATCTTTCTTCACCTGATAGTTTACCTTTTACTGTAGTCTATCTTCAAGCGATACTGTATCACTTCACATAGAGTACAGCTTCTTCTCCAGCCTTGAGTAGTTTTGCAGGCAGGTACTAATGAGTTTTCAGCTGAATAATCGAGCAGACCTCTTTGCAGATCTCTGCATATGTCTCTGTACAGGTTTCTCTTCCCTGATTTTTGGACTTTTGAATTCTTGGCCTCCCTGGATTTCCAGCCCTGTCCTTCAATAGAGGGAGACCTCCTGGCAGTGCCAGGTTTCCTTCCTTGAGCTGCACCTGGGAGATTCTCTTTAGGCATTAAAGTGGAAGTAATTGTATTGCTCAGTTTAGTTGTTCTCCGTCTCTCAAGAATCACTATCCTTTGTTGCTAGATAACCAATGTCTTGATAACCATTGTATCAAATATTTTATCTGCTTTTTTAGTTGTTTCAGGAGAGGTATAAATCTAGTTCTCTGTTGCTCCATCTTGGCTGAAAGGAAGATACACACTCATTCAGATAAGAATGTATTGTTTCTTGTTCTCCGATGTCTCCTTTCATTTCCCTTTGTTCTTGTTGGTTTACACCTTTAAAAAAATGCATTGCTGTCACTTTAGTGGTATTTCAGGAGAGAGATGGATTCCGGAAAGAGAAGTGATGGTGGTTTGATCACATGCATTAACATCTCCATAATACTTTTCACTATGTAACTAAGGTTGACATTTGAGACCAGAGCTGACATTTGAGATGAGATTTTTTTTTTTGCCATTTTTAGTATTACTGGTAAGCTTAATAGAAAAGTATTAATGAACACAATTTGTTAGCTGTTAACCTCCATGACTGAATTATTTTTAAAGGTATAAAAATACATTATAAGTTGCACACAGATCTTGGAACGTAATGTGACAAATCCAATTTACGTTCACTTATGAGCCAGAATTATTTTTATCCACTTTTTGTATCTATGTATATGATCCAAAAAATCAAGCATGTGGCCTAGGGTAAGTCGAGTTGAAGAAATGTTTCCCTTTGTCACACTAATTACGTCAACGATTACTTCCCTGTTATATTTTTATAAGCATCTGTGACTGTACAACAATGAATAAAGCATAGTCTTTGTCTTCAAATTCTTTATAATTTCAATTCTAAGGGCATGTTAGATGGGCAAATCCCACATTACCTGTCTTATGACCCAAAGTAACATTTGTCGAATGTTGCTAGAGATATCTACAAGATGTTCCTGGGATACAGAGAGGGAACCAGGCTGGAGTATCATGCTGACCAAAAGCTACAGGGAATCTGGAGAAGGACACCCACAAACAGATCCTCAAAGTACAAATCAGGGTTAGAGAAAAGGGGGAATGTGTTTCCCAGCAGAAGGAAACACATCTGCAGAGAAAGAGAGCTGTGAAGAACAGCATAACTGCCAGCCATTAGCATGAAGGTGCTGAGGGAGGCAGGGCACAGAGGCCACCGCTCTCCTGGGGAAGAAAGCACTGAGCTGGGAAGGATAACTCTGTGAACTTTGACAAATGTTATAGAAAGCTGTCATATTTGCAATCTAAGAAAGAGTGTGAGACCCACAGTCAGCAATGAATGAAGAAGTGAATTAGGAATAGAAATTAAGAAAATAAACATTTTGCTTCTTTTAAAACATTAAAGCTGATCTTACGATCTTAGTCCCTGAAGCGTGGAGTTCATGCCGCAACTCCAAAGTCCTCATTTTAAAAGATTGAGATTATCGGGCACTTCTTACACTAATTTTAATGTGAATCTGTCATAGATTAAAAACTTGGATTAAAATAATATCATCCTGTGAAAAGTCTAATATTTGTTTCTGAGTTACAGAAAAACAAAATAGGAGATTACTCTAAAAGTATCTAATTTGGTTCCTGATTACCTCACCTTGAATATTCACAATCAAGTATGTCTGAGTGTAACATAAACATTAGTATGAGATGTTATTTTACAGGAGGGAGAGATTAGAAAGACTTTGACACCCATCTCAAAGTTGAGATTTCTCTGTAGGCAACAGCCATGAAGGTACCTTCAGAGAGCTTTGTTTCTAGTATAAAATCTCTTAGTTCTCTTTGTAGTTAGCTGCTCTATGAAAACCACATGCCTAGGTAGATATTTTTTTTTTTAATTTGGGAAGGAGTCTTGCAACCTCAGCTCACTGAAACCTCCGCCTCCCAGGTTCAGGTGATTCCCCTGCCTTAGCGTCCCAAGTAGCTGGGACTATAGGTATGCACCTTTCACCTCACTAATTTTTGTATTTTTAGTACAGATGGGATTTCACTGTGTTGGGCAGGCTGGTCCCAAACTCCTGACTTCAGGAGATCTGACTGCCTTGGCCTCCCAAAGTATTGGGATTCCAGGCATGAGCCACCATGCCTAGCCAGCCTAGCTAGATATTAATAATAGTGCTCTGGCCACTCACCATGGCAGTGAAAAAATAACTTGAAGATTTCACTGGGACCCAGGCGCATTTTCTAAGTGTCTAGAAACTAAGTATTGAAGGACACTTTGCTGATACAGAGGTCAAGAATGTAACTGTTTCAGCCAAAGATTGTCCATGCATTAAAACATATGTCAAATGAAAAAATGCAAGTTAAGCTCTGAGTACATAGTGAACACTCAGTAAGTATTAATCAGGGAACTAGAGTCATTAACTCTTAAGTGTATCAGATCTGTATATGAACTATGCTAAGAGGAAACTTTATCTCACAATTAAAAAGTGAATAGGAAATGAACTCTTTTGCCTCCCCTCTCTTTATAGCCCATACTTATGACAGGATAATGTATTTTCTGTTTTAGGAACTGCTTGGTGAGGAATACTAAGTAGAGAGCCCCAATACTATTAATAGGTTATAATCCAGAGCTTGCTTCTAGGGATTTATTTTTAAAGGAAAGCCAGGTCCTCCCATCGAAGCTGTTACATATGGATAGCAGGCTCCCAGAGCAGTCCACAGAATCCTGTTTAGCTTATATTGTGGCTGGGCATAGCACTAATCACATAGCACCTTCCTAGGTGTATGTTAGGTAACAAAGACTCTCAGGGGAAATACACTCATCCGTCTGCCTGAAATGCTAGGAATACATTTGACTTTCCTTTTGACAATGACGGCCTCTACACCAAGACAGTCTGGGAAGAGGGGACTCTACAGCCAGGTCATGGAGGTTGTTTTGGGGTGAGGAACAGAGGTGATTTCTGCACCTTGGCACCAGAAACTTGCAGAATGCTCCTAACCAGGCTGGCTGCCTGTTCAATGCCCTTCCCTTTGATTCCAGGAGATCAGTCATTACTCTTTCTCTGGGGTTCCACCCACTCCTGCCCGGAGCCTCTTTCCTTAGTCCAAAGTAGCAGGAAACAGAATTTCTTAGAGAGAACTTCTCTGGAAGAAAGCTAAGGGACAAATGTGATAAGAATGGGTCTCTTGGGCGTCCAAAGATATAGAGTGTAAGATCGGATACTGTGGTGAAAAGCTTATACCCCATGATATAAAATAAATCTGCATTTTAGGTTTCTGATGCAGGAAGCTTGGCATGGGATGAGGGACAGGAAAAAATAGAAAGCATAGAGAATGCAGTGGCCCAGTGTAGGTTGCATACAGGGTTAATCCTGGGGCTCTGGCTAGGAGCAGCCGCCTTGCCACCACAGCACTGGCAGCACAGACACAGATGGGGAATTGAGTTGAAAGTCAGGACTGAGTGAGTGAAGCAGATGATGATGAGGACCAGGCAATTATCAGTATATTTTGCAGAGCAATAAATGAGGAAAGGAAAGCCCTCTGAATCATGTCTGAGAGATGGGAAGGAGTGGTGGTCCTTTCCAATGGTGGGCGAAAAGCAAGGAAGTCCTCGGGTGACGGGAGTCTGGGGCCTGCTTGTCATAGAAAGCAGAGCAGGGCCTCTCTGCCCCATGACTACACAGAATGTGAATCCAGAGCAAATTCTTCTAGGGTGACAACTCCCATGGCCTTACTGTTGTATGCATATGTGCTGTTGTATAAAACCGGTGTCCACATCGTGGGCACAGAGGGTTTCCCCTTTAGTACGTTAATTCAACCAAAATGTGATAGGATACCTATTTCTGATATAAAAGCTTTCTTCCTTACCAGTAAAATTTGACACCTCAAAGAATGATTACAATACTTTGTATCCCTCTCCCTCTTTTTAACTATAAGTTCTTTGTGTGTAACTGGTAAGACAACTTCTATTAAGCTCTGGTTATGGGCAAGGACTCTGTGATCAGAGGTACAGTTTCTGTGTTCAAGGATGAAGGATATTGCAATAAGGTCCCATGATCTAGGGATATGCAGGATACTGAGGGAGCACAGGGGAGGCACTGAGGGGAAGAGACGGCAGAAAAGGCTCCCACTTGAACTTGCTTTGAAGGATGAAGAGGAGTTAGCAATCTTCAGGAAATAAAGGTAGCAAAGGACAATCCAAGCAAAGGGGAGAGCATGGTTCATTTTGCTTACAAAGGTGAGGAGTGAGACTGGGCAGCTGCATATTGTCTTCCAAGTCTGGCACATCAGCTAGTCAAGGAGTGACGAGACTCGGGCAGGGCCATTGGAGTCTACACAGATAAATGTGCCATTTTACACCAGTGAGGAAATCCGTTTCATATTTTACAGCCTCTTTCAGATTATTTATAAAGTTGAGGCTCTTTCTGATGTCTGGGATTGCTTAGATGGAACTCAATTTTATTTATATTCACAAGCTTTGAAAACTTCTAAATATAGCAGTTTATAGGAGATACAGTAAATTCACTGAATTGAACCAAACCACACTCAGCTGTCATACTGGAGATTAATTATAAAGGACGGGCCCTTGTTTGCTGTTTTTCAGGTACCATGATCAACAGGATGTTACTAGCAACTTCCTTGGAGCGATGTGGTTGATATCAATAACTTTCCTCTCCATTGGTTATGGTGACATGGTACCTAATACATACTGTGGAAAAGGAGTCTGCTTGCTTACTGGAATTATGGTAAGTGTCTTTATACTTCACATCTCTTTCATTTACACTCAAGAAGGCACTTAAACCACTCAGTCCACGTGTTAAGTCATTGTGAGCAACTTGTTTTCCCATCAGCAGGAAATCGGTATAAATAAATCCAATTTGTGTAGAGAGAGAATTTCAATAGTTCTCATCGTAATTCTTCTCATCATGAAATTCTGTTGAAGAGGTAGAGTTGTTTGATTGCCCCTGTGGGGCGGGCACTAATTTGACGAACTAATTTGATCTTGGAGCTTTGGCTTCAGAGTCAGGAAGTCCTTTAAGTCTGTGTTCTCTCATGTTCCATTTCTACTAGCTGTGCAAATTTGAGTAAATTGTAAAATGTGGCCATATAACTATCTTGAAATGTGTTGAAGGATTGAAGATGTAATAATTATTTTTCTTTTAATGAATGTTGAGTGCCAGGCACTGGTCTAGGTACTAGGAATATATCAAAAGAAGATAGAAACTTACTGCCCTGCCTTCATGGAGCTTACAAGGGAAGACTTACATTTTAAAAATAATGATTCATTACATTGTGTAACTAGTAAAGCTTCTAGCCCGTTTTGGGCCTGGAGGAGAGGGATGGGATCTACCCAGATAAATCTCTGGAAAATTGACTTTTACACTGAAGTGAGAAGTATGCATACCCAGGAAGGGAGATGGGAAAGGCATTCCACGAAGAGGAAGCAGTTTCTTTGAAAGCAATGAGGCAAGAAGGAGCTCAGGACATTGGAGCCAGGTCACTGGGCCAGGAGCACAAAGAGCAAAAGGGGAAAGTGGCCTGGCATGAGGAAGGGACAGAGGGCCAGGTCTTGTAGAACACTTGAGAAAGGTCTGCTGCTGACGTGCCATCATTCTCCTGGCATGCCTAAAATGCTTAGATGCGTTTTTTGCCCCTCTAGACATGACTAGCCAGGACCGCTTTTTTGCTCCATTTCTTTTAGTATAGGAAATGGGAGGCTAGCAAGCAAGCTGTGATTATAATGTGGTGTCCACTTCTAAATATTTAAACCAGAGGTAGTTTCAAATTGTTGATGCACAGTTTTCAATGACCTAGGCTTGTCTGCATTCTTTATCTATTCTTTAAAATTTGCTTACAGCAACGAGTGTCATCTTGATTCTTGTTTGGTTTCTGTCTGCACGAGGATGTGAACGAGTACTGCAAGTTCCAAATTCTCAGAATATCTGAAACCAGGTACTCTGTTCAGCACCTCTACTGTATTCACTCACAGCCTGGTAGGAGAGAGCAGAGGCTTGCCATTTGAGGGCCTCTGAGTGGTGGCCATTGCACGGTGCATACCCTTGCAACAGCCTCCTGGGAACACTGCTCCAAGAGTCGCAGCTGAATGGAAGGAGTGCCCTTGTTGTAGACAGGGAGGCAACATCCATCTCCCCCTTCAGTAGTATTCAACTGGGATAAGGCAGCTAGCTTTGAAAATAAAATCCAGGTTCAATTTTAATGTCCCAGTTGTAACAAGATGGCCATTTCAAGTCCCAGTTGTAGAAAATATAATTTGGGGGCATAATTTAACATTATTTGTATATAAATGAAAAATAGTTTAAAAAATTATAGCGAACTTTTAAAAAAATATAATACTTGGTATGCTCCATTATCTGTTTACTATTGGATCACTTCCCCTTTTTCCCTCAAATAATAGCATTTTATTATGTGGTATGATGCTTTGAGAAATATAATTTGCATAGATGTGTTTTTAGAAGGCCCATAACATGCCCAAAAGGGATATAAATGATGCTATTTATAAAAACTGGTAATTGCAGTATCATTCCCCCAGTGTTTCTTAGAAACAACTTCCTTAGTGTTACTTTTTGTCAAGATGGTACCCTCTTTTATTCTTGAATCAGGTGTGACTCAAGGGTCATGTGCACAGGCTTATCCACCATGGAATCAGAGCCAAATTTGAGGTTAAACTTGCCTAGGCTTTACAAAACGTTTATTCTTCCTTGATATTTTCTTGTCCCTCATGTCTCAAGAATTGTTCCTTCAAAGTCTCATCAGATAGTACAAATCTTTTATTTACCTTCTTGAACTGCCTCTTAAAAAAGAGAAGTTATAGTACCATTAAATATATGTGAACACAAAAATGTTACATGTAGTGGAATTTACGGTGACTTCGTTCCAGCCCTCTCAGCTCATGGTAAAGCAGTCCCTCTATTCTTAGGCTGAGGAGCTCTATTCCCTCTCCTTCATAAGGGACAGACTTACTTCCTAATTGACTTGTTCAAAATTGGTTTACTTGCATACAGAGAAATTCACTAATCTTTGAGTAACCTATTTGAAATGCTACATAGAGTTGGATTATCTCTACTCCTATACCAAGCAGATTCCCATGGCGTCAGGCTACAGGGCAGTCTACCTGGGATTCACTTCTGGGAGTTCATTACATGTCCCATCAGCTCCTTAGGGATCAAGGGAATGTGAATGGAAGTGACCTAGACACTCCTAGAGAGAATGTAGAAATTTCTGCATTACCAAGACCAGTATGGGAATTAAAGCTCAAGAGACCAAGGTCTCTTATTAATAATATTTTTACAGCATAGGTCATGGGATTGCCTAATAGAAGAAAATCACTCACTAGCCTTCAAGAGAAAACCATTATGGTTGTAATTACTTATTTTCTCTTTATTCTTCTACCCTTCCACTATCTGAGGAAGTACTGAGGACCTGAGGGTTTACTATTGTAAAGGTCATGATAAACAATGGGATGATTTCTAAATAACTTAGTACTTTTGGTTGAAGGTGGTAGGCAGGTAATATTGTTAGATCACAGTGCCTATCTTAGCTTTTAGACAGCACCAGTTAGTTTCTCAATGTCTCCACTTTTCCAGTAAAGTAATTATTTTACTTAGCATTTACAAAGTTATTTTATCTTCCTAGACATATAGATATAACACATCCTGAAAGCTATGAATATATATGATTGTTTCAAGAGTGAAAGATAGCCTTGTAGGTAAGGGTATCTTTCTTATTCTACTAGAATGAGGTTTGCTCATTTATTTTTGCTTCTCTATTTCTGTAAAATTATGGTGACTCTTACTGGCCTTTTGACTGGAGCATAAATCACTGGTTTTTTGGCTTAATTATCTTTAAATATGGAGTAATATCTGTTAATTCTGAGGGATGCAGGTTGTCATCCAATAAATAGTTCTCTAATAGCAATTTATAAACCACTAGACTTTGACATCTAGCATGAATCCCTCAAGAAAACTGAGGACATTTCACACGTGGGTGATTTAGGTTTCTTCCATCCCACTAGTAGTTCTGTGTAAACAAAAGCAATGCATAAAGCTTTTGCAGTTCATAGCAATTTGAAAATCACTACACTAATTAAATTTTAAAAATTTATCCAGGCAACAAAAAAAACGTCAGTTGAGGACAGAAGCCTTTACACAGCCTTGCCTTTCCTTAAGAACATTTGATGATAATCCTCTCCGCATTAAATTTGCCCTCTGCCAAGGAAATCTTGTTTTAATATTACATGGTGACTCCATCAGTTAAACAGTTTGCATCCTGAAGAGCAATGACACTACCCTGTTAAGTTAGTAAGAGGGTGTTCCAAAACAGCAAGAATTAGCTGGAGCTCATAAAGAGAAATGATGGATATGAAAGGATGTAAAACCTAAGGTCTGATTATATTCCTCTTCCTGTTACTTTCTCTATTTCCGTTTGAGGATTTGTTTCCCCTGCCAGTGGTCATAGAAATCCTGAGAAACTGATCTGAAGCCATTCCTTGGTGTTGCATGTTTGAAAATGTGCAAAACACTTTAGGATTTTTAAAAATGTCTCATACGATTTGACATTAGGTGTTTAGTATCAAATAATTTTGAAGAGGTTTTAACTTTCAGTTTGCTTTTTGGTTCTGTTGTGTTCATTGAATCTTATGGAAAAAAAAAAAAAAAAAAAAAAAAAAAGCCCCAGTGAGGGGAGGGTATCTTTAAGTGCTTACAGTAGTTTCTGTTTTGCACAGAGCAGCCAGAGGAGATGATGAGCCTTTTCAGTCACAAGGCTAAATTCCCCAGCAATGTCCTTTCTTGGGGACCTTCACTTCCTCCCAGGAAATTTCATAAGTGGATCCCAAAAAATTTTTTTGAAGAAATATGACAGCCTCTGTCTTCTGGGTACAGAAAAGTAGAGCTGGAACTTGTGACCTTTTAGCACACAGCTCATTGACTCCACAATTTCACCTAATTTTTCTAAACTATCAGCACTTTTAATTGGCAGAGCTGTCCTTCCTGTCTCTGAAGTACCTGCACTCACATTGGCACTGTTGCTAATCAGGAGATTTAAACCCAGGGATGACTCATTGTTGATGAGCAGTTTTATGCAGTACTTCCTTCTTTCTGACACGCAGAGTACAAGAATGAGCTGAACAAGCAAATCACTGTAAAGGAGGCTTGAGTTGCCCCAGCCCAGGTTTAATCACTGGGCTCAAACACCACACACTCTCCCCTCACAATAAGGACATTTGAAATTGACCTCCATCCTCTAGTAGCATACACCAACTTGTATTTGAAGACACTCAGGGCATTTTTGATAGAATTTGTCTTTAAAACTTCCCTTGAATCTTATTTATTTTCATGACCTGAGGAAACCTTGCAAAAGTCCAGTGGGATATAATATTAAAGCAGAGTGCTTTATAAAATGTTATTTGCTAGAATTGTTTCACATATTTTTATGAAAGAATAAGTATTTTTGTCTGGCAAGTATAGTGAAAATGTAGGTATGGTTCTAGTAGATTGAGTCAGTCAGCTCCAGGGACAGAAAAAAAGGTAATATGTTCAGATATTTATTTTACCTTCCGTTTGGAGGGCAAGCTGATTTGTTAAAGATCTTAATGCTGTTTTATTAATTTTTACATAAAAGCATGATTTCTTTCAAATTATTTTAATAAATTTTAATTATAGGCTAATAGTCTATTTAGTCTAACAAACTGGCTATCAAACTGAATTTTGAACTTTTAGGAGCTATAATAAAACCCACAGGAGAATACTTTAAGACTAGAATATTTTAAACACACATGTTTTTTTTATCAGAGCCATTCTCTGTAGTGGTGAAGATTCTGGAATTTCTTTATAAGGGCTGCGTGTGGTGGCTCACATGTGTAATCCCAGCACTTTGGGAGGCCGAGATGGGCAGATCCCCTGAGGTCAGGAGTTCGAGACTAGCCTGGCCAACATGGTGAAACCCCGTCTCTACTAAAATTACAAAAATTAGCTGGGCGTAGTGGCATGCGCCTGTAATCCCAGCTACTCGGGAGGCCGAGGCAGGAGAATTGCTTGAACACAGGAGGTGGAGGTTGCAATGAGCCGAGATCTCGCCACTGCACTCCAGCCTGGGCAACAGAGTGAGACATTGTTTCAAAAAAAATTTTTTTTTAATTATGTTGAATCTTTGGAAGATGTCTTTTTCAGTGTTGAAATAATCAAAACCTTTTCCCCAGTGTGCTATTGAAGGAATTTCTCCTTTTCATAGGCTTGTATCCTTAAGTTATTAAAGCTTGATCCCAAAATGGTCTTTCAAAAGGATTCTTGGAATTATTTGCAGGATCCGCATAAGTAGGTGATTTAGGCTAAAAATATGTCACTTATTTGAATTTTTCAAATATGTGATACATGATTTTGAGGGAAATGGGATACCCAAACTTCTTTTTCATCTAAGGGCTCAACATGGCTTTCAGTTTCTGTGCTGTAGTGGAGAAAAGCACTACATTTTAATGTTAACTTGGCAGCATCTAAGACTATCCACATGTTGGGGTTTCCCTAGAGGTACATGGGTAATAGTAACTAATAGTCGTTTGTCTATTCAGTTTGATCTGGCTTGGCTTAGGGTAGTGAACATTAACAGCACTTGTCATTTCTTATCTTTTCTAAAGCAAAGTCTTTCTTCCTCTCCCTCTCCCCCCTTAACTTTTCCCTTTTTCTCTCTTTCAACATTAGAAGGAAAGATGATAAGCAAAGGAAACCTAAACCTTTGTTTTTACTATACTGACTTCCTAAGTACACTGCATTTTTTTCATTTTGGTTTTAGGTGCCCAAGCATCTTGAAGTGGCAGGTTAGTGATTTTGCTTAGGTTTATTTCTAAGAAGATAAATGAAATGAGAGAAAGTAACCAGGATACATTTTCTGACTTTGGTGAAAGGAATATGACTCATCTTGTTAAATGCATACAGGGATCTTAATTTCAGAGAGTAACATATGTTAGTCCCAACTGTTTCTACATCGATTGTGGTGGTGACAAGCTTTGGAGAAAATGTTGTAAAATCATAATTATTTCCATTCTTATTTCACTTTATGAAACAGAATGGTCCTGGAAATAGACACTGGGTGGACAATAATATTATGCCATTACTTAAATTACTATAACCATGAATGTGTTGGCAAGAATTTACCTTGAACCTAGAAAGCTTTCGGAAGTGAGCCAGTTTCATCTTGCATAACTCTTAAAAATTAAAAAATAAGGTTACTGTCTTGAAATGTGATTCTATACATGTCGGATTCTCTTATGACTTATTAAGAATCTAGGGAGGTATAGGTTTGTGGTTTTCTTCGCTGTAATAAAACTTAACGAGTTAAGGGGTTTGTATTTGAACAAAAAGTGGCTCTGGAGGCATAACTTAGAAAGGGGTAGAGTTAGGACAATGGAGCGAGGTATGTAGATAGTAGTCTTGATAATTACTGAATTATTGGATTTACTTTCTTTTCCAATTTGCAACAGAGGTACTCATTTTAATGCACATGTCTTTTGGTGAGTGAGAGGACACCTGGTGAGAAACAGGCCAATAGCAGAAAAGAACAGAGCCTGAGAATAAACAAAAATAAAAATCCGCTTTCCAAGCCTCTTGATACCAGTGATTTTCCACTCCTCTTAGGATTATGATTTCTTTCCAGAAAAATCTCAGCAAAGGTCACCTGCCAGGGGAGAATAGTTCAACTTCTTGGGCCAACTACCCTCTCATAGCTGTCTCTCTAGCAGTTAGGAGCCCCTCAGATTTTTATGACCTCTGCTTTTTAAAGAACCATTGCTGCCTTGAACCACCACGTTACTGTAGAACCCAGGGATTGAGGAGTGGCTAGGAGCATATCTGCAAAA
The DNA here is from genome assembly GCF_009761245.1 of Sapajus apella. NCBI lineage: Eukaryota > Metazoa > Chordata > Mammalia > Primates > Cebidae > Sapajus > Sapajus apella. The sequence goes on along the minus strand of NW_022436941.1, from coordinate 26,255,375 downwards.
GGGTAGCCTGTGTTTGTCGGGCATGTGCTATACCAGACAGCAGGTAGATGCAGATGGCTATCGTGGGTGGTCACTGATTTGGTCTCATCAGCCTGCTAGAACTCATTAGACTTCATGGTAGATGTTTGAAAGTCAATAAAATGGGTAGAGATGCTTCTAAAGGCCATTCTTCTCTTTCATTGGTACCCAGCTCTAAAATACTTCACTTTCATTGTCTGCATATGGCACAAAATATCAAAATAACATCACACCCTCTGCCTTTATCATTTCTTGAATGTTTTCATAAGCCAGTCAAATGACTCTGATAAGAATTTTGACCCTCTTGTTTTAATAGAAGGTTTATGGAGTTTGTCATAGTCACTCCCTATCCGCCTCTATCTAAAGCAGTGACTGTACATTGGGATCACCTGGAAAGCTTTAAAAAAATTCAGACACCTGGAGATGAAGATCTGCTGTGAGGCATACAGTCTCAGCACTAGGATTTTTACAGACTCTCCAAGTGATTCTACTTAGAGTCAAGGTTAAAAACTACCAATTTAAAAGTTATGCCAGTTATAATAGGAACAATGTTAATTATTTTGGTAACCATGTTGCTCAATTTTTAGACATGCATACTTTAAGAGTTTATCACATAAAACAGATGATAAATTTGAATTTCCTGTCTTGCTTTGAAATACAGTGTATCATATGCATCATAGCTGTGGCATAATCACAAATAAGAATATACAGTCATCCCTTTGTATCCGTGGGGGTTCAGTTGCAGAACCCTGCTTCCTGCCATGAATACCAAAATCCATGGATGCTGAAGTCCTTTATAAAATAGTGTAGTACTTGCATGTAACCTAGGTACATCCTCCTGTGTACTTTAATCTCCAGATTACCAATCCTTAATACAATGTAAATGTTGTACAAATAGTTGCTAAACAACATTGTTATTAAGGCGTAATTACAAAAGAAAACAGTCTATACATGTTCAGTACAGATACATCCATCCATTTTTTTTCCCCAAAGATTTTCAACCCAGTTGAATCCATGGATACGGAACCCATGGATATGGAGATTCAACTGTATATGATCCTAAATATAGATAAAGATATTATGAGATGAAGAGTAGGAAATATATCAGTGCTCATCAAGGTTTGTAACTGCGTAATGCTTTATATACTCATAAAGTGAATAATAATTTACTCTGCTTTAGTTGTCTCAACTGTAAAATCAGAGGGCTAAATCAGACAATGTCTAAATACTTGGCAACCTCTTTCTCTGATCATGTGATCAGTAGCACTTTCTTTCTGAGGATACTGATTTCTTCATATAACTAGATGGAATGGGCTATTTAAGTTCTCTGGAAATATATTAAAGCAGTATTGGCTAATCAATCATTGTGGCCAAGTTTTCATGATCATAATCATCAGGCAGTGTATTTATTCTCTCCTTTTCTTCTCAATCTTGTTCCTCCTGCCAGATTTGTTGCAGCAACTCATTCAGTAAGCCCAAAGATGCATTCATTAGTCTACAACTAACTGAATAGCTAAATCACATCTACTTTCTGTGCCTCTCTCCAGTGGGCTCTGCCTGTGCTCAGCCATTTACATTGTTATCTGTTTTTTGAGACTAGTTGGGCAATGTCTATGGCTCTTTGGGCCTCTCAGGGTTGAGATTCTGTCTGGAGGTGTGACTTTCCATTCACAGACCCCTGAGGTAGTTCCTCATGTGCCCCCTTCCCTGCTGGGAGGTTTGCTGTGCCCAGGACTGATGACGTGGCTGCAGCACTATGAGCTTGTCTGGGCCCTCCAAATAGTGCCCCAGATTTGTCCCCTGGCCTGCAAGTAGCTGGCGGTTTTTCAGCAAAGAAGACTCTCACAACTTGGAATAAGTACACCTTGATCACAGAGCTGTAAAACTATAATTCTTAGAAAAAGAGAATATATGGTACTCTAAGAGATCAATACAGGGGTCTGTAATTCAAAAAGGAATACTGTTGGTTTGTTTGTTTGTTTTCAAAATAAGGATGACCCATGACTTTCCTAGTGTCATGTTAGTAAACCTGTAAAATAGTATAATGGTTACCCTTTACCTTCAGCACTTTACAGGTCTCTGTTGCTCAGGTTAAGATCACTGTGATCTTCCTGTTATCCTTCCTCTTGTGTGTGTGGAACACTCTGAAGCTGTGTATATGCTGAGATAATTTTTATTACTTTCATTCCTGGTACATTGCAGTTCATCAGCTTGAAGGCCTGCTGCTCTCATCTTAAAATTAGAGGTTTATTCTTTATGGAAAAAAATCCTTATTTCTACTCCATAGACATTTATGCTAATCTACTCATTTGTTATTTGTTCCTATTATAATTATAGATATATAACTAATTTGCTGTGTTTTTAAGAAGTCTCCAAAAATTCACCAAGTTGCTTTTAGGCCATTTATTTCTTTTCAGGAAATGTTTTTTCCAAATATGCTTTTGTTCTTAAAATATGTAAACTACAGTTTTAATCCCAGTTTAAGGCACATTGCGTACATTTGTTGATCACACGTTTTCTGTAATACTTATTGAAGACAATTTTTTTAATGCTGAGAAACTTTTGCATTTGATACAAAACATTTTCTAATGTGTCTGAAACAGAAATTAGTAACGCTTTGGGGTTCTCTTCTCTCCTTGTTTTCAGGGTGCTGGTTGCACAGCCCTGGTGGTAGCTGTAGTGGCAAGGAAGCTAGAACTTACCAAAGCAGAAAAACATGTGCACAATTTCATGATGGATACTCAGCTGACTAAAAGAGTAAGTTACCACCCATATATCTTCAAAGAGAGAATATTATTGTTTTTTCAATGTTAGGAAATACGGTTTTTATTTGACATCTGAAGCTGAAATTACATGGTTTGAAACTATAGGCATTCTTGGAACCAATTCCATTTTATCACATTTTGAAAACAGACTATTTCTAACTTTAGGTCAGTTAGGAAGTAACTGGGCAGTCTTGGTATTTGGATAAAGATAAGTCACATAAATTTCAGGTATGCCTACTTGTTTAGATTTAAGTATACAATACAAGAAGAGACCAATTATTGGATTGAGTAGGAAGGAACAAACTAGTACTGTAAAATAGTAATTTGATGGAGAGGTGATTGAAAGTGTCTCACTGAACTTCTACAATTAAGTCACTGTTCTCAAGACAGGGTTGCAAAGACAAATAAGAAACCACCAGTAACTTTTAGATGCCCAAGATAGGGGCAGAAACAGGCTCTTGCCTTGACTTTCCAGCCATGAGAGAGTTGTCTCTCATAGTATACCATCCAGATGGGTGATCACTGTCTGATTATTAGCAGAAGAAAACAGTAATCACAGTGTTTAAGAGCACTTGCTATGCCAGGCCCTGCTCCAGGTGTGTCGTATGTAACACTTCATCCTCATAACAGCTTTGTGAGGAGAGTGCTGTTATTGTGGCCATTTTATACATGTGGAAACTAAGACGCTAAGGGGTTAGTTAGCTCGCTCAAAGTCACCAGATCAAGGTAGAAAACTGTAAGAGGAGAAAGGTTTCTGTTAGCCTTTTTTAGCCTTTCTTCATAGTCACTTGAGACAAATGCCAAAGTCAAAAATAACTAAAAATTATTTTATAGTAGAGTCATCTTGCTGTGCAACTACTTTCCAATGTGGAATGCAACCAGGCTGTTACTGAAATAACAGAATACATTGTGAACTTGGTAACTTTACCCATGGAAGAATCTGTAGAGATTTTAAGCATAGTTCCGACTTTCAGTGTTTTCACTCACTCTTGATTTTGGTTCTATTTTTTTTAAAGTAATCTTGTTTAATTTGGTAAATACTTCCTAACAGGTCATTTTAATGCAAATATATGTTTATACAGATTATACTTAGGAAATGAAAATATGAATTCCAATTGCCTTCTCATGCTGCGTCTTACCTATCAGACACTACTGTGATACTTCATTGCAGTTAGTAGGTCTGTGTTTACAGTAGACGATCAGTGCCCCTCAGTTTCAGATACTACATTTTCAGCCTACATTTACCACTTTGGAATGTCTTCAGCTCTCCAGGATTTACTCTCGTTTTCTTTGAACTCTTAAATTTGTTCTCAAAACTTGTGAACATCCCTGTGTGAAAGAGTGCAAGGAAAAAGGTCAGTGAGGAGCTAAGTAAAGGGTTTCTTTTACTTTTTAAAGCTCTCCTAGAAATAAAAATATGTGTATACTAGATGGAGATTGGAACAGATGTTTTGTGTATTTCATCATGTGCATGTTTGGTCCGTTCAGGGCTCTGTGCTGGCAGAGTTCATGTTTGAGTCACAAGTTTTATGATATCAAAAGAACACTTGCATAAGACCCTTGTAATCCATATTATTTTACCATGAAGATTATGTGTTTTCTCAGGAATTAAGTTAATACCACATTTAAGATATTAGGCAGAAAAATACCTTAAAATACCATGCCACCCGTATATTTGCCTATAAATCTTATCAACAGTAAAAACAAAAAATTGTGACAGAATCACAATTAAGAAAGCCAAGTTAGCATGTTTCGGCAAACTTCCCTGTGTTTCATAAGTAGACTGTAGTTTCATCTTAAGAAGGAAGCATATAGTTTCCCTAAATATTACTTTGGAATATTGATATGCCATATCTTAATTATTAAAACATTTTAAGAGTTAGAAAAGACAAAGACTTTGAGTACAAAATCTACAGTATCACACTGCCATCTACCACCTTTAATAAAAATTTTATTGTGTGAAATTCACGGAGGTCAACCAGTTTTATTTGGGAGACGACATTCCATGTTGGATTTATAGTATAGTTGCTGTAGTCCAGGGCCTCTCAACCTCGGCCCTCAGGACCTTTTTGGTTGGATAATTCTTTTTTGTGTGGGACTGTGCTGTGTGTTCTGGGTGTTTATCAGCATACTTGACTTCTACAAGAAACACTAGATGTCATAGCACTGCCCCCAACTTGTGACAACCAAAAATCCCTCTAGACACTGCTCAGTGATCCTTAAGTTCTTGTATACTTAACTTTCCTTTGGATAATGTTGCCTGAATTGTCAAGTTATTGCCTGTTGAAAGCGTTTTCAGTCAGTACTGTTCTGGTTTCAAATTGTACATTCCTTATAATACTTACTTACCATGTTTTAATAATTCTGTTATTTCATTACTACTTGTTAAAAGCACAGCTACTTTGCAGTATTTCTTGGGACCAGAGTCTCTTATAGGTCTAAGAAATATGCTGTAGTAGCCTTGCTGACAGATCCATTTTTATAGGCAGGATGTCACTAAATAAAGATATAAATGTTAAAATGATACTAGAAGAAAGCAAATTGCTGGTTTATGATACCCATTCCTTTCTTATATATACTCAACATGGTATATGAAAATAATAGCCATTTTATAATCTCATTATTTTATGCAGTTGTCAATGAGTATTATTTACTTGGAACTTGATTCCATTTGCTTATTTACGGAAATGATTTATGAATAATTAAAAGTAAATAGAGACCTAAAAACCATACCTAGTAACTCAGATGAAAGATTAAAAATGCAAATCCCAGGTTACTATATATTGTTAGAGAAAAATACAACTATTCCTTGAAACACAACCTAGAAGAAATCATTTTTGGTTGGTTAACAGGAGTAATGGTCACAGATGTTCTGAAACCTGAATATGACTCTAAAGAAAAAAGCAATAGGAATGTTAAAAGATAGGTTATTCTCCCACAAACAAATGTAACATTCCAAGTCTTCCACTCTGTATGACTACATTAACCAAGTGAAAAACTGTATTTGAAAGCAGAACCATCTATTTATTGTACATGAGCACTGAGAAGATTGTTTTGCATAATCCTAAAAATTTACATGACATTCTGCAATTCAAAAATGGCCAACAGGTACAACAGAATAAACCAATGATTTTGAATTGAAAACATAATACCAATACTGGTCTCCTAGTTTAGTAAGACAGGACCAGCTATTTAATAGATTTGTAGTTTATCACCTTACAGAGGCAATATATTTACCACACTATATTTTTGGAAATATATTATTAGTAGTATTTATTACATTCTGAGCAACCAGGAAATCTTGTAGTTTGGTCCCCAGAATACATTTTTTGAAAACAAGCAATTCCAAAACCCAGACATAATTTTTAAAGTTGCTAGATACACCACAAGGGATAATTATACATATTAATGTCCACTGTGGGTGTTGCTAATCTGTTAAGAATTCTCAATCAGATCCATAATAGGAACACTATTATGCAGTTATATAATTTTGTTTCTTGCGTGTCTCTTAAGAAGGAGATAGAAATTCTAAAGGATTTATTCTGTGTAGCTTTCACAGTGTCCTTGGCTCACAGCCCAGGGGGTTAACACATGAAATGAGTGAATCACTTGTCTATGATGCCCTGTTCCACTGCCACAACATTCACCCAGGCCTCATACACCTGACCTAAAGGAAAACTCGAGAGAGAGGTTGGAGCATGAGCAAATCTATCCCTGCTGCTGCAAGGGTGGCTCAGAGCATATGGCGCCCTGGTGCATTCCCCATGAATTGGCGAGGAGTAGAAATGTTATGCTAAAAAGCCTCTGAGAAAGCAGCAGGAGAATAAAACAACAACAAAGAAGTAAATGGAAGTTGAAAATGAAGATCCAAAATAGCCTTTTAAATAATGTTGTCATTACCTATATGCTATAGGTTTGAACAACATAAAGTTGTAATTAAAAGAATGAATGAAAAAGAATCAACAAAACCTCTGAGAATTTGGGATTATGTAAAGAGATCAAACCTATGACTGAGTGGGGCACCTGAAAGAGATGAGGAAAATGGGGCCAAGTTGGAAAACATACTTCTGGATATCATCCAGGAGAATTTCCTCAGCCTAGCAAGACAGGCCAACATTCAGATTCAGGAAATGCAGAGAACTTCAGCAAAGATACTACACAAGAAGGTCAACCCCAGGACACAAAATCATCAGATTTTCCAAGGTCAAAATGAAAGAAAAAATGTTAAGGGAAGCCAGAGAGAAAGACCAGATCACCTAGAAAAGAAAACCCATCTGACTAACAGCGGACCTCTCAGCAGAAATCCTACAAGCCAGAAGAGAGTAGGGGCCCATATTCAACATTCTTAAAAGAATTTCCAACCTAGAATTTCATATCTGGCCAAACTAAGTGGGAAGCAGAAAAAAGATCCTTTTCAGACAAGCAAATGTTGAGGGAATTCATCACCACCAGGCCTGCCTTGCAAAAGCTCCGGAAGGAAGCACTAAATATGGGAAGGAAAACCTGTTACCAGCCGCTACAGAAACATACTGAAGGACACAGACCATTGACACTATGAAGTAACCAAATAAGCAAGTCTACAAAATAACCAGCTAGCATTATGATAACAGGATAAAATTCACACAAAGCAATAATAATCTTAAATGTAAATGGCTAAATGCCCCAATTAAAAGACACAGAATGGCAAGCTGGATCAAGAACCAAGACCCATCAGTATGCTGTGTTCAAGAGAACCTCTCATGTGCAGAGACACACATAGGCTCAAAAAGAAGGGACAGAGGAAAATTTAACAAGCAAATGGAAAACAGAAAAAAAGCAGTAGTTGCAATCCTAGTTTCTGACAAAACATACTTTAAACCAACACAGATAAAAAAGATGGAGAAGAGCATTACATAATGGTAAAGGGTTCAATTCAACAAAAAAGCTAAGTATTCTAAATATATATGTACCCTATACAGGCACACCCAGATATATAAACCAAGTGCTTAGAGACCTGCAAAGAGACTCAGACTCCCACACAATAATAGTGGGAGACTTTAATACCTCACTGTATTAGATAATTGAAACAGAAAATTAACAGAGATATTCAGGACTTGAACTCATCTTTGGATCAAGTGGACCTGATAGCAACAGAATATATATTGTTCTCATAGCCATGTAGCATTTACTGTAAAATTAATTACATAATTAGAAGTATAATACTCCTCAGCAAATGCAAAAGATTGAAATCCTAACAGTCTCACACCACAGTGCAATCAAATTAGAACTCAAGATTAGGAATTTCACACAAAGCCACACAACTACATGGAAATTGAACAACCTGCTCCTGAATGACTCTTGGGTAAATAATGAAATTAAGGCAGAAATCAAGACATTTTTTGAAACTAATGAGAACAAAGAGACAACCTAGCACAATCTCTGGGATGCAGCTAAAGCACTGTTAAAAGGGAAATTTGTAGTACCAAGTACCCAGACCAAAAAGCTAGAAAGATCTCAAATTAACAACTGAACATCTCACCTAAAAGAACTAGAGAACCAAGAACAAACCCAAAAGCTAGCAGAAGACAAGAAATAACCAAGATCAGAGCTAAACTAAAGGAAACAGACACATAAAAACTCTTAAAAAAATCAACAAATCCAGGAGCTGGGTTCTTCAAAAAAATTAATTAATCACTAGGTAGACAAAGAAGAGAGAAGATTAAACACAATCAGAAATAAGGGGGATATTACCACTGACCCCACAGAAATACAAACAACCATCAGAGAATGCTATTAAACACCTCTATACACATAAACTGGAAAATCTAGAAGAAATGGATAAATTCCTGGACACATACACCCTCCCAAGATCAAACCAAAAAGAAATTGAATTCCTGAATAGACCAATAGGAGTTCTGAAATTGAGACAGTGATAAATTGCCTACCAACCAAAAAAAAAATTAAAAATTAAAGCCCAGGACCAGATGGGATTCATAACTGAATTCTACCAGAGGTACAAAGAACAGCTGGTGCCATTTCTACTGAAACAATCTCAAAAAACCACAAAGGAGGGAATCCTCCCTAACTCATTCTATGAGGCTAGCATCATCCTGATACCAAAACCTGGCAGAGATACAACAAAAAAAGAAAACTTCTGGTTAATGTCTTTGATGAACATTGATGAAAAAATCCTCAATAAAATACTGGCAAACCGAATCAGCAGCACATCAAAAGGCTTTTATCTACTGTGATCAAGTTGGCTTCATCCCTGGGATGCAAGATTGGTTCAACATATGCAAAAAATAAATGTGATTCATCACAATAACAGAACTAAAGAAAAAAACCACATGATTATCTCAATAGTTGCAGAAAAGGCCTTCGATCAAATTCAACATCTTTTCATGTTAAATGCTGTCAATAAACTAGGTATTAAAGGAACATACTCCAAATAACAAGAGCCATCTATGACATATCCACAGCCAATACCATAATGGGCAAAAGCCAGAAGCGTTCCCCTTGAAAATCAGCACAAGACAAGGATGCCCACTCTCACTACTCTTATTCAATATGTTATTGGAAGTTCTGGCCAGGGTAATCAGGCAAGAGAAAGAAATAAAGGGTATTCAAATAGGAAGAGAGGAAGTCAGATTACCTTTGCAAATGACATGATCCTAAAACTAGAAAGCCCCATCATGTCAGCCCAAGCTTCTTAAGCTGATAAGCAACTTTAGCAAAGTCTCAGGATACAAAGTCAGTGTACAGAAATCACTAGCATTCCTATACACCACCAACAGGCAAGCAGAAAGCCAAATCATGAATGAACTGCCATTTGCAATTGCTACAAAAAGAATAAAATACCTAGGAATATAGCTAACTAGGGAAGTGAAGGACCTCTTCAAGGAGAACTAGAAACCACTGCTCAAAGAAATCAGAAAGGACACAAATGAACATCTTATCTATTACATGCTCATGGATCACAAGAATCAATATCATGAAAATAGCCATACTGCCCAAAGTAATTTATAGTTTTAATGCTATTCCCATTATACTACCATTGCCATTCTTCACAGAATTAGAAAAAGACTATCTTAAAATTCATATGGAACCAAAAGAGTTGGAGTTGCCAAGACAATCTTATGCAAAAAGAATAAAGCTGAAGGCATCATGCTACCCTATACCTCAAACTGTATTACAGGGCTACAGTAACCAAAACAACCTGGTAAACTGGTATCAAAACAGACACATAGACCAATAGAACACATAGACCAATGGAACAGACACATCGACCAATGGAAAACCACACACCTATAACCATCTGAGCTTCAAAAAACCTGACAAAAACAAGCAATGCAGAAAGGAGTCCCTCTTTAATAAACGATCCTGGGATCATTTATAAATTATCTTGGGAACTTAACAAATGATCTTGCTAGCCTTATTCAGAAAATTAAAACTTGACCCCTTCCTTACACCTTATATAAAAATTAGCCAAGATGGATGAAAGACTTAAATGTAATATCAAAACTATAAAAACCCTAGGAAAAAATCTAGGCAGTACCATTCAAGACATAATCACAGGCAAAGATTTCATGACAGAAATGCCAAAAGCAATTGCAACAAGCAAAAATTGACAAATGGGATCTAACTGAAGAGTTTCTGCATACATAAAATGGGACAAAATATTTGCAATCTATCCAACTGACAAAGGTCTAATATCCAGAGTATGCAAGAATTCAAACAAATTTACAAGAAAAAAGAAACATTAAAAAATGGGCAAAAGACATGAACAGACACATCTTAAAAGAAGACATCCATGCAGCCAACAAACATGAAAAAAAGTTCAACATCACTGATTATTAGAGAAATGCAAATCAAAACCACAATGAGATACCATCTCACACCCATCAGAGTGGCTATTATTAAAAAGTCAGAAAAACAACATATGCTGGCCAGGTTGCCGAGAAAGAGGAATGCTTTTACACTGCTGGGAGTGTCAATTAATCTAACCATTATGGAAGACATTGGGGAAGACAAGTCTTCAAGGACCTAGGGGCAGAAATACCATTTGACCCAGCAATCTCATTACTGAGTATATACCCAAAGGAATAGAAACCATTCTATTATAAAGAAAGATACATGCATGTGTATATTGATTGCTGTACTATTCACAATAGCAAAGACATAGAATCAACCTAAATGCCCATCAATGATAGACTGGATAAAGAAAATGTAGTATATATATACCACAGAATAATACGCAGCTATAAATAGGAATAAGATCATCTCCTTTGCAGGCACATGGTTGGAATTGGAAGTCATTATCCTCAGCAAACCAATGCAGTAACAGAAAACCAAACACTGCATGTTCTCACTTATAAGTGTCAGCTGAATGATGAGAATACATGGACACATAGAGGGGAACGGCACACACTGGACCTTGTGGAGGTTGAGGTGGGGAGTATAAGAGCATCAGGAAGAATAGCTAACGGACACTGGGCTTAACAGCTAGGAGATGGAATGATCTGTGCAGCAAACCACCATGGCACATTTTTACCTATATAACATTACCTGCACATCCTGCACATGTACCCCAGAATTTAAAATAAAAGTTTGAAGAAAAAAACCCAAAAGTCCAGCCACCTGAAGTGCTTTGGTGGTTTGTAAAGTACTGTTATACTTAAAAATATTTTGTATCTTATAACCCATGGTTTGATTTTATAAAACTACTACCACTAACATAGTAGTAGTAGTTTGTTTGTTTGAGAGAGAGTCACTCTGTCACCCAGGCTGGAGTGCAGTGGTACAATCCCAGCTCACTGCAATCTCCACCTACTGGGTTCAAGAGACTCTCCTGCCACAGCTTCCCAAGTAGCTGGGACTACATGTGTGCACAACCATGCCCATCTAATTTTGTATTTTTATTAGAGATGGGGTTTCACTTGACATTGGCCAGTCTGGTCTTAAAACTCATGACCTCAAATAATCCACCCATCTCAGCCTCCCAAAGTACTGGGATTACAGGCGTGAGCCACTGTTCCTGGCCAGTAGTAGTATTTCTTTTAGAGCCTTTGTTTTTTCCAATTATTATCAAAATTATTGATTATTAATATGTCTTCTAACATTTTTCTGACAGACTGATTATACTTGATTACTAGTGAGGCAGAGCAAATGTTCTTATTTTTCAATCGTATGTGTGTGGGGTGGCAGGGATGAAGCGTGGGAAACGTGGTTAGAAGAGGTTCCTGTTAACAAAGATCCTTCCCCCACTTTCTTTATTTTTTGATAAATGGAAAATGAGTTTTATTTCATAGGTGTTTTGGCCCATTAATTGGCTATAGGATTATTATAGCTACTAAATGTAAGATTGATGGAAATCTGTAAATCCTCTTATACCACTTATCACAGTATGTAGCATGTGGTAGAGATTCACTACATAGGTTGAATTCATAAGTGGGAATACATTGATCCATTTAAAGATTAGGTCTCTGAACCTATATACCATTCTTATCAAGAGGGTCCTTTGGTTGATAAGCATGTATTGGTGTGGTTCATGAGAGGTTTTTATGTACAAATTATATGTGCTATGGTGCCCAGTTAACATTATAGCGATTTATTTATTACGAGCTATGCCCAAAGAACTGAGCTAGAGAGACAGAGATTACCCTGAGAGTTTCTAAAAGCCCTGGAAAGGGGGCAAAGAGAGTCCAAATGTTACATAACTAGATGGTTATATGGCACAGTTCTTGACTGAGGATACAAAGGAAACTTTCCCTCCAAATCAACTCCTCTATCATCTAAGTGCTCAAGAATGCTTAGACCTTAGAAAGATGGGAGGGAGGTGAGAGATGGGAAATTATTAATGGGTACAATATATGCTGTTTGGGTGATTATTACACTAAAAGCCCAGGCTTCATTGCTACACAATGTATCCTTGAAGCAAAATTGCACTTCATTACCTAAATACAAATTTAAAAAATGAATGCATAGACCTACTTCTCCCCATTTTTCTTGGAAGTTTACATATCACTTTCTTATAGCAATTTCCCATGGTTCAAACCTGTAAAATACTGAGGTGCCTTCGACCATATCTTCTCACGGGCCTCTGTTCCCTTTCAATCCTAAGATGGAAAGGAAGAACCTACTATTAGAAACACATCTCAGTAATAGGCAGAGTGGGATTTTTATTCTGGGACATACTGTTTTGTGGCTGCCATATTGAAAAGTAGCAGTTAAATATGATGCATTAAGAGGTTTATTCCTGTATTTGACAACCTATTAGGGAGTTGGGATATTGCAAAATAAATTTGTATATTTCAGAGTTTTTAAAAGCAGCTGCAGGGATTTCATTTTCAGATGAGGAAACATTTTCATTTTAGCCCATCAGCTGAAATGAGTGCTTAGTGAATACGAAGGCTGTAACAGAAGGCCTCAAGGGCACTACTCCCTACCGTTGAACTCTGTGAGGTTCTGTATTCCCCTTCAACCCTTTCTCCATATAGGCAAGAGAAGGAATCATTTAAATTGCATCAATCACCTTTTAAAAGTGTATTGACTTTAGAAGTAATTTGGCATTTGCTGTTTGTAGATGGGAATACAAATCAAAACCAAGTTCTATGTTCTATTGCTGTGTTTCTGACCCATTGGTCTTTATCAAGGGTTTTTACCAGGTTTTCCAGCTTCCTCACCAGGCAGGAATTCAGGTTTCTCCTTTGTGCCTTGGACAGGTAAAATCAGAGAGAGCCTCCATCAGGGCCCCTTGCCAATCCTCCGGGTATCTGCAGTTGCTCGGAGATCTAAGACTCTCTCTTTCCTCACAGGGAAAGGTTATTCCAACCCCATGGACTGCTGGCCAGTCACTTCCCACTCCTCTCTCCTTAAAAGCAAGGTCCCCAAATAACAACTACTCATGCTGCCCCCACTCCCTTACCTTTGAAAGGACGTGAGGATCAGATGAAAACATCTGAAAAGCAGCTCTCACTGCTGTCTGAGGAAGTAGAAGTATGAAGATGGGTCTAAGAATTTACTCGAGCTCCATTTAACTTTACTGTGGATCGTGGTAGTATTACTTAGACACACTGCTGGTGCTGGGCTTCTGTGTCGATCATTTTTCTGTTGGTTTGTAGATTCTCTCCATGAACAGAGTCTAGTGGATATCCAAAGGAAGTACATTATGAACCAGACTCACTCCTAAAAGAAGTTTTACTGTCAACGACCAGTCGTGTTCTTAAAATGAGTTCCAGCAGTACAGTTTTGCTCAAAAAGAAAACTTTTTTCTTTTTGTAAAAAGCTCCATGAAAAAGGATTCACCATGTTACCAAACCTGATGTTTTCTTTGCTAAAGTGAAAAATATAAATACAAACTTGGGCCCATGGTTTATTGTAATTCTAAAGCTTGTCCTTATTGTAAATCTAAACTTTGGAGAACTTTAATATTCATTATCTCTAACTTTCTGATGTTCAAGAAAACAAGTCCTACAGGTTAGCTAATCACTTCGACCTGACTTGGTTAGTGCAAAGTCAAGTACTTGGAACCCAGTTGTCAATCTCAGCTCATTGTTTTGTCTTCCCCACTACATTGCCTTTCTTTAAAGATTATCTTCCTCCACCTAGCACCCCAGTAACCTGTGGCTTTCTTTGTGAAGTATCCTTTATCCATCACTCGAAAGAATTAAATGGAACAACTTCTTAAAGTAATCCAAAGCCCAGGTGAAAGCTGTGGGTCATCAGATCCCATAGTGTGAGCAAGGAAGAAGACAAAATCTCCCTTTGCTGACCATTTATCCCCTCCCAGGATTTGCTGAAGACTTTAATCAAGAAAGCAAGTGATTTGATAAAGTATTGATGCCTTTCATCAGCTGTTGTAGGTCTTGTCAGTGTCACTGCAGTGCTTTCAGCCTTTTCATTTGTCCCATCTATTTGAAATGCATGTATTTAAAATTTCCAACAAAATCATGATAACAGACTCTGTCCATTAATTAAAGTGTGCTAACAAGCATACAAATTGCTAAGTCACTCTGGGAGGCTATCAGTGCTGGGTGCACTTATACATTCAGCACTGGAAACGCATCCTTCCAGTAGTACCACAGCCAGAAATACAAAGAGGGCTTGCAAAGGACAAGATTAACATTGGCCTCATGGCATTTTGTCTTTCTCAGGGAAAGGAAGAACATGGAGACAACAGTTGCAATACAAGGTGGAAAAATCAACACCTCTTGATTAAAAAAAAAAAAAAAAAAAAGTTGAATAAAAAAGGAGTTCCTAAAGGAGCAGGATAGAACTTAGCACAGATACAAGGTGGTGGTATCTCTCTATTTCCATTTAAGTGTTGTTCCCAGGCAGATACAAGTACTTCTAAAAGGCATAGATTCAAGAAATAAAAGCATATTTTGAGCCATAGTTACCAAATGAAGCTACAGCTCACCATGATCCTTGGGATGAAGACTGTGACCCCAAGCAAAGTTACAAAGGATTCTGGTCTGGAATTTATCAACAGATTTCTTTGTTTGTCCTCTTAACAGGTAAAAAATGCAGCTGCCAATGTACTCAGGGAAACATGGCTAATTTACAAAAATACAAAGCTAGTAAAAAAGATAGATCATGCAAAAGTAAGAAAACATCAACGAAAATTCTTGCAAGCTATTCATCAGTAAGTATCATCTTTCATTTTTATCCTGCTTTTGTGTCCTTGGCTTTCAATTTTTGCACTTGGTTGTTCTTGTTTCATAAGGGATGAAAAAAGAAAACATTGTCATGTTTGTTCCCAGATGATGTTATCTGGCAATTTAATCATTCCACAGTGAGATCCTGAGAATAACCTCAGTTCCTTTAATGATTAAAAATCACTTAGTACTAGAATAGTTATTAATTAAAATGTCTTCTCAGTTTCTATTTAGAATCAATAATTTCTGCTAAAATTGTATTTCTTAATTTAACCTATTCAGAAAGTTTGCTCTAGGATGTTTTTAGCTTGTATCTAGTGCAAAATCTTGAACAAAATTAATATTACATAATGTACTACATAATGTATTTGGATTTTTTAAACATACCTTCAAGCATATGTATATGAATATAGTGCATATAACTGATTTAATACTTGAATTTTAGATTTGTTTTTAATCAGAATTTTGGCTATATGTTCATTATAGAGTTTCTAGTTTGTATAGACCTTTCATCTCTTATCAGTATTTTGGCTTTATCTAGACCACCATTATTGTTTAAGTCCTTCCTGTCATTTCATTGTTACATAATTAGCATAGACTTTTAAAGTAACACTGTATATCTAGTAAGATGCACTGATAATATAAAAGCACAGGGTCTTTCTCCTCCAGGCTGGCAGCATCCTTACTGTAAGTATTATTCATGTGGGTATCAATTGTGATGCCATGCAGACTTACTCTTAATAGCATCTCTGTATGGAGAAGAGCAGACATAGTCAGATTTGTTGCTCAGAAAAGTGGCTTTTCTTTTGAAACCTACCAGGGTAATAATGGAAAGGTGGGTAAATACAAGGTGCTTTGGCTATCCAGTGAGATTTGTCTCTCAGAGTCAACTAGTATAACAGACAAGAAAACTCAGAGGCTGCAATTTTATTTTGCATGTTCAGGTAATTCATAGGTAATATGATACCACTAACATTCTGTAGGAAATTACTGCACATTCATCTTCTACCTTAGGATACTAAACCTGTCCATTCAACTGCCCTGCTTAAATAGCTATCCCTGAAAATGCAAAATATATCTATAATTATGGACAGTTTCATACTTCGCAGAATTTAAAACTCAAGTATCCTGAGATTTATAGTAGAGCACTATATACTCATGCTCTTTCCCCAACTTTACTAACATGCTTTTCCTAAGATGGTGATGCCATTTCCTCTTAGCTCTGTGACTTGACACACCACTATGCTTTTTCTCCCTTTGTAAGGAAAACACAAGGCTTGAGTTGCAGATAATACTCTTAAAATAAGGAAAACCACAAAAAGGAACATTATATGCCATCTAGCTCACAAAAGGGAGCTTGCTCCCAAGACCTCACAGTTACCCTTATAACCCAGAACCACCACCTAAGAGCACTTGCCTAGACATCTTGATTCCTTGAAGTTTAGATTGAAGAGAATGAGAACCCTCCCTGCCTCACCACCCAGAGATGCTGAGCTTTCGCCTCTGTTCCTCAGCCTGTTTTCCTGTCAAACAGGCATCTTCCCCAAGGGACTTACCTTGCACAGCTCTCCTATTAGAGTGGTCTTCCTCTACTAAAACCACACTACACAGTAACCCCAACATTCATACAGGAGGTCCACAGCCCATACCATGGTGAAATCATTTTTTGTACTTTTAATATTTTGACATTAACCTATATTTAGTGTATTAAAAAGAAACCTTACCTTAGCGCATATGAGAAGGTATGTACATCCAGGGTGGAAGCGTGTGAAATGACACAGCAGTGAGCAGTTGTGGTTGGTCTATGTGTTGGGCAGCCACACAGCCCATGGCCTCCAGGATCTTATCTGGGTCCTTTCCTGTCCCAGTCTAACCTATCAAATGGATAATTACATGTGACTTACCTTTGATAAATTTTCATATAACAACAAATCCAAAAAATGCCGTGATAGTTTTTGTAGCATGGCTCTGTAGCCATGTGCAGTGGTGGTTTGTATTACATCTTGTAATATAAGACTCTTCTGGACTGTATGTTCAGAATACATTCACATTCAAAAGCCTGGGGGAGAATTTAGGGGTTTTTACTGTAAAATGCTTTTAACTTTGCTGTAGGTTATTACATTTTTACATTAAAATGTTAGAAAAAAGTATTTCGGGAAGCTGAGATTAAAAACTGTTCCTAAGCAAGTCACAAACACACTCTACAAGGCTTGTAAACCCTTTCTTAAGGGTGGTACTGTGGAGTTACTTGCATGGGGTCTCTTAGCATATTGTGTTTGGATAGAGTGACAGAAAAAGCCACTTGTGATTTTTCTACTTCTGTCAGACATTTCTTATTCTGTTTCTTCTGTAGCAATGTGTACTTCTAAAGTAGATAAGCTTCAGGCAACTCAGAAATG
The DNA here is from genome assembly GCF_009761245.1 of Sapajus apella. NCBI lineage: Eukaryota > Metazoa > Chordata > Mammalia > Primates > Cebidae > Sapajus > Sapajus apella. The sequence goes on along the minus strand of NW_022436941.1, from coordinate 26,237,558 downwards.
CTCTGAATTGTTTTATAAATTCATCTAGGGGATTTTGGGTTTCCTTTGAGGTGGGGGACATTTATACTTTGTAAATGTGTAACTGAGTATGTTTATTCATACAAACTGTGTTTGGCTAGATCATTCTAATCATGTATACTTGTCTTTCATTTTAGCTTAGTGTTGGAAGTTAGGGAGTGAAGTCATAAGGGAGGCACACAGGGCTCGATTCTTAAGGGCAAGGCTTCCATTGCCCACTGTGCGGATACAGTGAGACCTTCAGCCTTATCTGTCAGCACTGGGTGCAATCAGACCTTACTAGCTGAAGAAAAATGTTAAAATTCATTGGATAGATCACTCCTGGCCTCTCCTACTCTCTGATTTGTCCTGAGTGCTTTCTCAGCAGCTCTCTGCTTCTACCAGCCCCTGCTATCTCAACTCTGTTTCTCTTTTCCAAACTTCATAGCCTCTCTACCAGATACGTGACCTCTCTACTCTCTGTTGGATGCTGAACTCTCCAGACCCATGCCCTCTTTTCAGTAATTATTTGTCTTTTTAGACTATCACTTAGTGCCATGAAGTGTTCTCTTTCTCTAACTTTTAACTCTTTTTCTGGTAGCAACTTTACCTTTAAAGTTTATCATTCTTTTATCTCAACTATGGACCACCATGAATTTGTTTCAGAGCAAGAAATCCAATCTACTTGATTTGTATAACATGAGAGTTGGATTACCTGCCTTTCAGAAGCCTCAGGCTTCTGAGTTTTTGTCCGAATTTGGAAAATATGTACCCCCCCAAAAAAACTGTAATGATATTGTTTCAAATATTGTTCCTTTAATCATTTCATATTCTTATTAGGCAAAAATAGTTCTTGTTGTTTACTTCAACATCAAGTATCAAGAGGCCACGATGACTTTTTGCATGCTCTTCCTTCTGAACTCTTATTCAGGAGGAAGCTAAGTGCTTTCAGATGGGAAAGTATAGTAGCAATGAAGACTGATAATTGAATAGTGTGTCTCTTTGGTAAATATGTCAAAATCCTGCAGAATCGTAACAGGATCTTCCAGCTAATGAATCGAGCCCCCTGTGCACAGCTGAACACCACATTGTGTTATTTTGTTCCAGAATATTTTACAGTTTCTTTTCTTTTGTTTTGTCTTTTTATTTCAACAAAATGAAAATAGAGCTCGGAAGTAAGTTGTGTGAGCCGCTCCTTTCAACATTTGCAGAATTTTCTACTGGCTGCATGCACCCAGCGGATCCTTTGTGAATTTTAGTAGTCTGATTGCTGCTATGGAAATGTGATCCAAAATCATGATATTTTCCTGTGATAAGTGAAGTTCACAAGGAAGAAATCAACATGTTTCTTATTCTTCTTTTTTGGGGAAAAAAGTGTAATACACATCTGCATGTTACCTTTTATTCTGGCAGCTGCAGCTTAAGCAGGCTTTTTCTATCAGCTCTCCTACATTACAGGCAGTGTAAGAAGCAAACAACAAGACAAGATGATTCAAGTTTTGGAAGCTAAAGGAATTCCAATCAAATAGGACTATTCCATGTCAGCTTTCCAGATGATTAGGAGAAAATAAAATGGGCAAAATTCTACTGTCAGACATAGTATAGTAATCCAGGAAAAGTAAATTAGGCCCCATTGTTTATAACATGAAGTACCCACTTAAGAAACTGCCACTGGTCCTTCAAACCTAACTTGTAGAATTCAGGACTTTCTCTATACTCACTACTTGCCGGAGGCATCTGGACCAGAGCCCAAACTTCAGTCATTTCTGTGCCCCTGATACTATGACTTACGTAAATTTGAAAATGAAACATTGTACAAATTTGTATCACAAATGGATTTAAAAAACATTACAAAGAAAGGTAAAGGTAATCATCAATTGATAGTTGAAATACTGGTATTGAATTCTAGCCATAGGCTGTTGTTTGCAGAAAGTTCTGAGCTGAGATTCTGCTTTTTTGAAAAAAAAAAAAAAAAAAAAAAAAGCAGGTATTAGAAGATAAAGACAGATTAGGACCAGCCTATGATGTTTTTCTTACAGTAATGAATAATTAATTAGAAGAGAACTAAAAGGAATAACTGTTTTCCATTTTAGGTATCACTTAAAGTCATCAAGAACACCTCTGATGGTATGAACCTAGCAGTACAGAAACATTGTTTTAATCTAACACACTTCATTTCATATGTGAGGAAACTAAAGTCCAGTTAGAGTCAGTGAGGATGGAATTCATTGTTGTACATTGCCCTTTCTTCAGTACACTTCTGTAAATGACCCACAGTTTTGTAAGTCTTCTTTTTAGGGGGTGTAGGGTGGGGGCAGTTGCCTGTTTTTCAAAGGTACACATCAAAAATTGTAATTCTATTAATTACAGAGAAATCTTTCTCAATAATATATTGGATCTAAATATACAGTTATAAATTTATTTTAGACTAGGACATATTCCCTCTCTGTAATAGCATTAAAAAGGAGCCAATTAAATAAAAGGAGCTTTGTTCCAGCGTTCTAATAAACATATAGTCACAATGACATAACCTTAAACCGTTTTAGATTGTTGAAGATCATGTTGTAGGTAGGTGTCAGCTAAACTTACTGGCAGAAGGCACTACGTCTTCACTGTAGAGCAGATTTGGTGACATATTGGATATCCTAGTTTCAGAACAAAATCACTGAACATTATGAACATATTACAGAAATCTCCCTGGCAGTAAAATCTTGCCCTGAGAGTTTTTATTCCTTCTATATAATTACCTTTCATTTTAATTGAAAAAGAATAAAAAGTATTCTTTCTAACATTAAAACTATATAAAATGACTTGTCATCAAAGCAAAAATAAGATTAGCATTACTTTTTTCTTTTTCTTTTTTTTTTCATTAAATAGTTTAGAGGAACCTACTTCTCTTTTGGGAAAAAGCTTTTACTTGTTAGCTTAAGGAACATTAAACCACCTTTCTCTTATTGGAAAATCTTTCTGGTACATGGTAAACAAACACTGAACAAGTATTTGTTGAAAAATAATATAATAAGTAGAGTTAAAGACTATCAGAGTTCTTATAAAAAAGTGTTTTTCAACTACCGTTTTTTGACTCTGAATTGACTCTTCATCAGGTACATACAATTATATTTAAAAGTAGCTAAACATAATCTTACCAGAGATTCCATCTGCCAGATACTATAATTGTCCTCTGACTTTTATCTACACTGAAAATTAAAGGAAATTTTCCCTAGGAAATGGTCTGGCCTCTCTTCAGATTTAATGGCAGTTCAAGATAAAAGTCAAATTAAATACAATGAAGAATAAGATAATAATTATGTGTTTTGTGTTATCTTGCTGCTGGTTGAATAAAAGTTTTTTTTTTGTTGTTATTAAGAATCTCACTTATCACTGTGTTCTCATCAGGTTCAAATACCTAACCCAATCCATTTCGGACTAAACAGGGCTAATACCTGTATCTAGTCACTTAGGCATAGGAAGGTGCTCATTGCTCCAACATCGATGAAATTCCAGTTGCTTTGCATATTTCTTCCTATGTCTATTTGTCATGATACTGGGGCTTTAAGGAATGTTTTGGCTTATTCTCATGTGGTTAAATCCTTATGAGTCCTTCTGAATTCAATTTTACCTGATAAATAGCTGTCCTAAGGACATCTCATCTCTTGCTCTCTCTCCTTTCTTTTTTGCGGTGTTGGGGAAGCATGCTTCTCATTGTACCAGACATATAACCAGTTTGGACTTACCCCAAATATTCAAGGCATTATCCATGCAGTTATTTGCTCTTGTCAATTTTGTGCATGCTCTTTGGAAGGCATAAGATTGCCATAGAAAGAAGGGAACCTTCCTGATACCAGATTCTGTCTTTTAGATTAAGAAGTGTAAAAATGGAGCAGAGGAAGCTGAATGACCAAGCAAACACGTTGGTGGACCTGGCAAAGGTAAGCCTGAGGTATTTAGGCCTCATGGTTGCATCTGCTGAAATCAACTACTGCACAGTCACTAATAATTAATGTTTCAAGAGGATCCCAACCCAAATCTAATTAATAAATCAAACCAACAAAGTACCCTAAAACATGGTCCGACTTAAAAGAATGTTTCTAAAACTCTCACTTAATGTGCTCTTTCCCTATTACATTATTCAACACCCATTCTGAATACGTTCCTAGTCACAGTGATTTGGAAGTACCATAAGAAGCCTGAGTGGAACAGGAGACAATACCTGTGGGATTTTTATTTGCATGTAAATCTCATCCTAATGAGAACAGAACTGCATCCTAGGTGTGACTGTGATACTTAGGAATGAATAAGACTCATAATTAAATTTTGTTTTATGTATTTTAAGCAAACTCAAAAGAATGTGAAGTTGAAATAAAAATAAAAGATACTAAAAATTACACCCTAAAATGACAGTTATCACCCAAAATGATCACTTTTTAATGGTTCTTTCTCCATTTCATTATTTTAAAATCATGACACTTTTTGAAAAGTACATCAACGGTCCCCAGATTATTCTACCATATTTATAAGATTTAGCTGATTGATTTTTGGTTGTCCATCCCCACATAAAACCCATTATCAAAACATAAATATTTGTCAGCAATCAAAACATTGCATTTCCCGAGGTGAATTCTAAAAGCGATATTAGAATAGTGTTTATATGATTGTTCAGCCTTTTACACAAATGCTTTGAAAGAGGTAACTCTCAGTTGCCTCTTACAAATTGTTTTTTCATTTGCTAAATCAGCCATGACTTTACTAAAACTTCAAGTATAATTCATACAAATTACGCATACTTGGCCTAGTCTCATTAAATAATGCATCTAAATTATATTGATTGTAATACATATCAATAACACATACTAGAGGTTGAAGATAAGTACTTAATGACTTACCCTAGGAGAGCATATATCATGCATATAAACTGGACAGCACACACATATAAGACATGAAGACATCTTTAATTAACATGTATAAATGTGGCTGTCACTTGGACATACGAACAAAAGATGGGGCAAGCTCCATCACTCGTTGGTTAAATGATTCTTTTTTTTTTTTTTTTGATACAGAGTTTCCCTCTTGTTAACCCAGGCTGGAGTGCAATGGTGCGACCTTAGCTCACCGCAACCTCAGCTCACCGCAACCTCGGCCTCCTGGGTTCAGGCAATTCTCTTGCCTCAGTCTCCTGAGTAACTGGGATTACAGGCACGCGCCACCATGCCCAGCTAATTTTTTGTATTTTTAGTAGAGACGGGGTTTCAGCATGTTGACCAGGGTGGTCTCGATCTCTTGACCTTGTGATCCACCCGCCTTGGCCTCCCAAAGTGTTGGGATTACAGGCGTGAGCCACCGCGCCCGGCCAGTTAAATGATTCTTAATGGGTATTTTTATGAACAAAGGAAGAGGCCACATTGAAATATGAGGTGGAGATGTAATTTTACTTCAAAAGTACCACTGTGAGGCAAGTTGCTGTTTATGTCTTTATTACTATACTTATGACCGTAGGACTGCACATACCATAAAGGCTCAGTATGTTCTTTAATGAGTGGATGCTGTTCACATATTCTTAAGACCATGTAGTAAAATTAAGTATACGCGCTCTGGTCAAACAAACAAGGTGCCTGTGTTCTAAGTAATAACTCCCTTATCAGTTCATTTATCATCTTTAAAAGATTGTTAAGCAGAAGAAGAACATATGATAAGAAAGCAAATAGAAGTAGGAGGAGGCATGGCTTAAACGAAGGGATCTCAGACTTGGGAAAGTCTGCACTAAACTAAGGTTGACACACTTTTCTTCCCCTTCACCAGCCTTTTCCCTTTCTAGCTCTGAGCTGATCAGTCCTCTCTCCTTGACTCTTGGCTACTCAGGAAATATACCTAGGAGTCAGAGTTATGGATACCCTGTGATCAAGACAGTCAATTTCAAGGTTCACTAGGAATCCAAAAACATTTTCCTATTTCAACCACTTAGCTTTGATTAAGCCAGCAGGTCAGAGCCATGGCCAACAAGATAGACTGTTAACCTTAGTATCTCCCTCAACTAATATTTTCTCAATGGTTATCTGAAAAAATTCCATTTGATCCAGTGGAGAGAGGCCTGTAATTTGGAACAAAAGACAACAAAAAATATTTAGGAGCTTATTGCTTTAAATTACAAAATTATCAAACGAGTTAATCTTAAACGTCATTTATATTCTATCCTCAACATTTCTGCCACATAACAATACCATCTGTATTATTTATTATTTTTTGACTCTGCCTATTTTAAAAAAAATAACCCCTGCCCTAATTAATACACGTTGCAAAATGAATTTGATGTGTTTACCTTTATGACAACCTTTAAAATACATATATAAATATTAAATTGAAACATTTTTGTCTATCCTGATACCACCTACAATCATTGGACATACCACCAGTAGCAGTACCTGCTTCATATTTTCTGCAACTGAACCAAAGATTTTATATTTCTATTACAAATCTTAGCTTTGAACAGGTACAGTGAATTGGCTTTGCAAGGGGAGCTGTTCAGTTAGCTGACACCCCTGTTATACTGAATGCCACCAGCAAGAGTCTAGAGCTAAACCTCTGAGAGGTGGACAGTTTGTGTCCAGGGCAAGTGTAATTAACCTTCTTCTCAATCCTGTTTTTCAGACCCAGAATATCATGTATGACATGATTTCTGACTTAAACGAAAGGAGTGAAGACTTCGAGAAGAGGATTGTTACCCTGGAAACAAAATTAGAGACTTTGATTGGTAGCATCCACGCCCTCCCTGGGCTCATAAGCCAGACCATCAGGCAGCAGCAAAGAGATTTCATTGAGGCTCAGATGGAGGGGTACGACAAGCATGTCACTTACAACGCTGAACGGTCCCGGTCCTCGTCCAGGAGGCGGCGGTCCTCCTCCACAGCGCCACCAACTTCATCAGAGAGTAGCTAGAAGAGAATAAGTTAACCACAAAATAAGACTTTTTGCCATCATATGGTCAATATTTTAGCTTTTATTGTAAAGCCCCTATGGTTCTAATCAGCGTTATCCGGGTTCTGATGTCAGAATCCTGGGAACCTGAACACTAAGTTTTAGGCCAAAATGAGTGAAAACTCTTTTTTTTTTTCTTTCAGATGCACAGGGAATGCACCTATTATTGCTATATAGATTGTTCCTCCTGTAATTTCACTAACTTTTTATTCATGCACTTCAAACAAACTTTACTACTACATTATATGATATATAATAAAAAAAAGTTAATTTCTGCACATACTTGTTTGGTCACTTGACATTTCCAATGCTCCACTTCTCGCATTATTTTCATGGTAAAATGGCTGATATCATCTGATACACATTGATAATTTAGATAGCCAAAAGTTTCTCTGGTTGGAGAAAAAGACTTTCAATTCTTCTATACCCTATTCCTGAGATTTTACTTTTGTTATGAATTCTTTACATGAATCATCTGAACCAGCATAGCTTACTCTTCTTTTTTTGGTTTACAGAGTCTCATATTTAATTCAATTTTTTTTCAAAATGTAGAAAGTCAGTCTTTATCAGAACATACACAAGGAGCAGAGATGCTTTCAAGAATATTTTAATTCCCAGTGTACCAGCAAATTTACATGAACAAAGCATCAGAGTACCCACTGTCTGTGAACAGATGGTGCAGAATTTTAGTTCTAAACAAGTGATTTCATATCTTTCTATTTAATTATTATGAAGGGCCAGGCATGCACTTTAGTGTTTGGGGCCTATGTTTGCATACAACAGCATAGTGAACATACACAAGCAATGGCTAACATATCCCCTAGTTAAGTGATCTCCTCTTGGTCTGTACTTACATATTTAACACAAGTAAATAGCGTCTAGTAAATTTCACGTGTTTAGGACACTTGTTTTATGGATGGTTAAGGTCAGTTTGTGTGAAAGAGAAATGGTTATTGCTACAAACCCATCTGTTTGTGCATTTGCTGTAAGAATCCACTGGGTTTATTAGAACCATGTGTGTGAGTATAGCAATATGGAATTTCCTTATGTGTGTTATTCCCAAGAGTCTACAAGAAAGGTGATGGTGGTAGGGATACTGCATCCTAAAAATAAGGCTTCGTTTGGACAGCTCTTAAAGCAACCTGCTTGTATCAGCTTAACCTAAAAATACTCCTTCATTCTCTGGCAATCTGTTACAGAAGGTTTTGTCCCCCCTCCACTTCATTTTATACCATATCCTTTGGTGTCAACCTTACAACATTGCAAGTTGCTAGTGTAGTATTTCCTTCTTTAGCACAAACTAGAGTGATACATTTGATATACCCTACATAGTCCAATGGATAAAATAACATTCTCCGTAATTAATTCAAAAGCCAACCAAACATTTCCTTTCAAGATCAAGGATATAAAACTATGATTGCTTTAGATTGCATGAGAACCATTTGCCATTTACTATCTATCCAAAATGGCTGAAACTAAAGCCCATTCATATAGCTTGTATATGCCTGTGTTGGATGAGAATGAGGCCTGGAAATTTTTTTTATAGTAAGTGAAAGAAAAAACAGTGGTTATAGAAACATGCTGCTATGTTAAATGAATATCAAGATCCTACTTCATCAAGATTTCCACTTCATGAATGAAATTAAAATCTCATTGTATGTATTTTGTGTTACAAGAATATATCAAGCATTTGGCATAAAGACTGGATGTAAAAAGAGAAATTTTGGGAAAAAAACTATTAATTTGTTCTTTCAATTTATGTAGTTAATTCTTGTATCTTCCACCTCTGTGTGACTAACGGGCAGAGTGGCAGCTCAAGTTTATCATCTTACAGATCAATTAGCACTATCACCCCAAAACACTGGGGGACTGGGAAAAGAATAATATATTGCTTCTCTTGTCAAAGATGAAAAAGAGAAGAGAAAGTAAGTTTTAATTTATATTTTATTACCTTGAATTTATTGTCTTCATTTTAACTTAGCTCTTCTAGAATAAGTTATTCTCTTATCCTTCAAAATCAATTTGATGTTTCCTGTTCTACGCAGAGTATGTGAAGACTGGTAAATATTAAATCTTTTATTTCTATTTTTTTTTAAATACCAAATAACCACAGTTTTAAAAGGAGGAGGCGACCCATCTGTTACATAGGCATTCAGGCCTGTGATTTGCTTAATCAACCTCACTTAAGATAGAGCTACCAAGTCTCCTCCCAAGTGGCATTGAACATTACGCAGAGTCCTCTGAGGGCTGCTTAAATGACTGTTCTTCTGTGGTGAGAAATGCCCTTCTCTTAATTGCATTTTGTTTTTCAGAATTCCTAATAATAATTGAGTTCTGTTGGTTTCATCTCAGCCTGCCACACCCTGGTCTGTTTCTCTACTGCCAGCACAAGCCATTTGGCTTCTGCAAATCATTTTAAATTACAGTGGAACCACCTTCCTCAACAATCTTCTTCTTTTCCTCTACTTATACTCAATGTCAAGTTAGTCACTAGAAAGAAGAGGCTGTGCTCTTACAGAAATGAGGATGAGCCAAATGCATACCAGTAGTAAATTTTGGAAATTTCATGTGCTTTCTCCCTAGTTTCTCCTCCCTTTCTACTTGTTTTCCAAGAGTCTCTCCATCAAAACATCTTGTTTTGGAGCAATAATCAAGTAATTATGCTCCAAAACAGAATTTTGGAATTCTGATAAAAAGCTAGGGGTTAGGGTTAATATGAACATTGAGCAATAGATTTAATAATACAGTCCCCCTATTTTTGAACTTTGCTCAGTTTTGAGAAACAGCATGGCAAAGTGAAAGGAATCAGATGTAAGTGTGGATCTTAGCCCCGCCACTCACTAGCTCTGTGTAATTAACATCACTGCTCACAGAGACTTTTGTTTTCTCATTTGTAAAATGAGCCTAAAACGACACAGATATCCAGGGGTCTGCAAAGCCTGGCATCTATTTCATCCAATGATGGTAGTTATTTGTATTACTACGTTCAGCAAAAGGCAGCAAATATTAAACATCTCTGTTATCTGCTTATCTTCTAACTTTTAGTGTCTGACTGTATATATATTCTCTGTCTAGTTCATTCTTGAAGCAAGTTATTGGCTCCAGATTAGCACATACATTTCCTTATCCTATCACTGTTCTTTTGTTTAATATAACCTATAATATCAATATGTATGTATCCTTTTTCTTTGTGATTCTGACATACTCCCTTTCTGCTTCTTGGACTTCCATAAAATATGTTCTATTTATGAATGTGTTCCAGAAAAGTGGAGGATGTTGGTTAGGGGAGTGCTAGGAAAGTCACCTGAGAGTTGGACCCAAGGTCTCATTTACTTTTCCAAACCCATCCCTGTGGGCCCTGAGCCTCCACCTACTTCTCCTAGTCTATGTAACACACTCTGATGCCATTTGTGTGTGTTTTAACTCGGGGTCCCCAACCCTGGGGGCCTGGCCAGTCAGGAACTAGACTGCACAGCAAGAGGTGAGCGGTGGCACAGCGAGTGAAGCTTCATCTGCATTTACAGCTGCTCCTCATGGCTTGCATTACCGCCTGAGCTCTGCCTCCTGTCAGATCAGTGGCAGCATTAGATTCTCATGGAAGTGCAAACCCTATTGTGAATGCACATGGGAGGGATCTAGGTTGTGTGCTCCTTATGAGAATTAATGCCTGATGGTCTGTCACTGTCTTCTATCAGTCTCAGATGGGATATTCTCATTGCAGGAAAATGAGTTGAGAGCTCCTACTGGTGAGTTGTATAATTATGTAATTATATATTACAATGTAATAATCAGAATAAAGTGCACAATAAATGTAATGCACTTGAATCATCCCGACAACCCCCAGTCCATGGAAAAACTACCTTCCACAAACCTAGTCCCTGGTGCCAAAGAGGTTGGGGACCACTATTTTAACTGAATTGTTAAGAAATCCACTAAGAAAAAATTATCAAACTGGTTGTTCAAGAAATAAAATCCTAGGAGATTCTGAGAGACCTGGAAGACCCTGCTCTCCATCTCACTGTCACTACTGCTAGAGCCCCTGAAGAACATGATCTTTTTCCATTTGTTAGGCTAGGGTAAGAAAAAATGCTGCTTTCTAGTTCTTCTGTTAAATATGTCACGAGTCAGTGAACCCCGAAATAGAAAACATGGATTATAGTTTCCCAGATATTTTTAGAAATACTTAGAATTTTTCCCCCCAGATAATGCCTTTTCCTCCAGTTATGGTTTCCTCTGCCCCAGGGCCCAGGCTCCCTAGGTGGTAGTATGGAGGAGGATGCTACCCAAGTGATTAGAAATTCCTGTGGCTAGGCTCAGTGGTATGTGCTTATAGTCTCAGCTACTGAGGAGGGTGAGGCAAGAGGATAGCTTGAGTCCAGGAGTTTGAGATCAGCCTAAGAAATATAGCACCCCGTCACAGAAAGCAAAAGCAAGAGAGTGAGCAAGGCAGAAGGAAGAAAGGAGAGAAGGAGGAAAAGAAAAGAAGGAAGAGAGAAGAGAGGAAAGGACTGAAGAAAGGGAGGGATGGAGGGAGACTTACTTGGGCTACAGTGTCAGGAGTACTATATTAGACACTTACTTAACCTTAGGTCCAGCTACAAGTTGCATCTTAGGGAGGCTGTGGCCAGCAGATGGTGGCCAAGCAGGAAGCAGAAAGAACACTTTGTTCGCGTTTTTCTACTCTGTTAATAACATGACTTTCCTGCTCCTTCCTAGGGAAGCAACTCTCTCTTGTCTCTCTCCATAACGCAATTCTTTTCATCTCTGTTGGAGACCGGTCTCATTTAATCCTTTAATTCCTTCCTCAACCCTATGTTTATTTCCATTTTACAGATGAAAATACTGAAGGGCATATCTAATTATTTCTAAAATGAGTTAAAGGAAATAAGTTCCTTTCTCAAAAACTTAAATTAGCAATTTCCCTGGGATCTCCTCTCCTGGCTGCCACCCCCAAATAAAGAAACCTATAAACAGGATAATATTCCTTGTTTGTCCAGCCTGTCACTTATAAAAATATTTGAGGCCAGTGAAAACATAGTGTCCTCTAAGGTTAAAAAAATATATAAAAATATTTGCAGACTCTGAACTGGTTCAGCTCAAAGGAAAAGTACACCTGCACAGTGGGAGATTATGTGGGTCTGAGTCATAAAAGAAAGAATCCAACAGATCACAGAACACACTTAGTGTTGCACCCACATTTTGAGATGATGCCACCTGTTACCTCTAATGAAGCTGAGTCAGGCAATTAACCCTCAGCCATCTAGGCCCATCTCCTCCCTGCTGAAGAGACTGTAGCTACCAGCTCTCCTTTGATGGTGGATGAGGGATAATATGAGATACTAAGATGAAATCTAAACTATATCTTCACTGTAAAGGAAGAATCAAAATGGCTTCAATAAGAAAATATTTGGCATAATGTGTACCAAAATCCTTCTGGCCATAATATTCTAAGTCTACATTATTATGCCTAATAATACCTGTGCCATCTGCCATCCCTTCAGAGTGGGCTGGAGTAGACCCACCTGCACAAGCACATTTTATATGTAGAACCTGAAGAGACAGGCCTATTCTAGGTAGGCCTTCAGGTTCTACATATAAAATGTGCACAATTCCACGTGGTACATGAATCTATTCTTCCTTTATCTCATTTCCTCCCACTTTTGTCTTACTGCTTAAATGGAATTGTTAGGTTGAACATTCATATTTTTGTGGGCTTTGGGAATGCAAGGCTAAAATTAACTTGTGTTTCTGTTGGATCAGATCACACAGCCTCAGCGAGGAAACTAACAATGAATAGATAAAAGAACTTTAAATTAACCAACAGATTTATTTTTTAGTTTATAGGAGGAAGTTATATACTATGAAGAAATATTTGCATCACTTATATATAATTGCATAAGGAATTTTTCCCTTTATTTTTCTGAAAACCTATTTATAAGTGTTCTGAAACATATTTTAAGGGAGTTGGAGAATTATAAGTGACTTTGACAGGGAGCACTGATAGCAAAGGTCTTAAAACAGGTTGCTGTGGGGAATAAAAATATTTGGTGGACATTTCCTAGTAAATGTGAAGCAGCCCAAGTGGAGAATCCTTTGTATATTCATGAGATTTCTATCCCCTTTTAGAAAAAGCCACAGTAAGAGAATATTTCTTCTGTATAAATAATAGAGAGGACTTGAAAATTAGTAAAAGGCAGATTATTGCTTAAACAATTTAAACGATTAAATACCTAGAGGAAAATAACTCTTTGCAAAGGCATTTAATAGAAACTTATTTACATATAAAGGAGAATAAAGGTAATGACACATTCTTATTCTTTGATAATTTAAAAACTATAAATAAAAACAATTTTGGAAAGATACAAAAAAGGCAAGAAAACATAAAAAACAAAAAAGTGAGAAAGCACAAAGCAAGATGAAACCTAACAGCCTGACAAGTACCAGTAGTTTAACTCACCCACTTAAAGGATAGAAAATACAAGATTGGTTAAAATATGTATATGCTTTTTATGAAACAAATATAAAATAAAATGACAGATCAAGCTAAAACCCAAGTTATGGGGAGAATTCAGGCTGATGCAAACAAAAATGTGGTGGCAATGTTCGCTCTGACTAAAGCAAATCAAATGAAAGGTATGAAATCACAAAAAGATGCCATGTTAGACTGATAAATGTTCGATTGATACTGAAAAGAAAGCTGCATGAAGCGTATGCACTAAATAATAACACATATAAATTAAAACTCTCAGAAATGAAAGGAAAAACATAACTGTCGTGGGAGACTTTAAGATCTCTGCAGACAAAAATGTAATAAACCAAAAATATACTTTTTCAGAAAAAATTTGCCAAAATTGGCCCAAGAACTAGTAGAAATATGAATAGAAAAATAACTATACGAGAAATATAAATGTCACCAAAAATATAATAAGTCAAAAAATACTCATGCCAGTTGCTTTGAAAGAATACATACTTTGCATTTTATATAAAATCTCCCTGAGAATTAAATGCATAAAGTTAGCCAACTTATGTTACTAAGTATATGACCCTAAAGTCATAACTAGGCAAGGAAAACATACAATAAAGCTGCAGACCAACTGACATGCATAATATATGTAAAAATCCTCAATATAATATTAGGAAACTGTATCCAGTGGTATATTAAGGCAATACATCATGACCAAGAAAGTTTAATCAGCCTTTCAAAAATATTAAACCCTAATAATATAATCACAGCATATAATAAAGACAATCATATAATGACTTCAGTCAATGCTAAAGCTACATCTGATAAAATTCAATACTCATTCCAAAAATATTTGTAGTAAACTAATAAGGTAGAGGAACTTATTTAATTTATTAAAGCATATCTGCCAGATACTAAGTAACAGCAAAACACTAGACATATCCTCATGAATGACAGGAAGGAGGATGCCGAGCATCGCTACTGAACAGCACTGTGCCAGAGCCACAGCCAGTGCCGCTTCACACTGCTAAACTTCACACTGTTACTCTGCCTCCGAAAGACCAAGATCAAGCCTAACACACATACATGCGTGCACACACACATGCATGCACACACACAATTCAGGAGGACTTTCTTTTGTGACTTTACAGTATGTAAGACCTTCTCAACAAGACAGAAAAAGCAAAAGTCATAAAGGAAAAAATTTAAACATTTGCTTTCAGCAAAATTAGAAAGTTTCTGAAATAAGATAAAATTATAGGAGAAAAATGTTTATAATACTATATGATAATGCATTTGTGTTCAGAATATATGCATATAGATATGGATATATAGTATTTTATATGTATCTCTATCTAGATAAATATATAGAGATAGATCTCTATATGTGGCCTATGTATAAGCAAAAGGACAAAAATCTGATAGAAAAACAGCAAAGTAAAGGATATTTACAGGCTACTCACAAAAGAGGCCATAAACATATGAAGAATACCAAACCTGTGGATAATAAGAGAAATGTGCAGTAAGACACCAATAAGGCATTATTACTTCCCAGTAGACAAAAGTGTTAGCAGTATAACACATGTTAGTATGGAATCGGTAAGGGGAAATAGATCTCTCATATGCTACTAGTCTGAATATTTGTAAACCAATTCAAAGCTATTTAAAACAACCTATTAAAATTTAAAATGCATATACCTGCTTTGGAAAATTATCAAATTTCCTTTTTAAGACTGAAAAATAAGTAAGTAATAGTGTTTCCCTTTCCTGGGAGAAAGACAGAACTCACAAACTTTGTTAGTAAATAAGACAAGATCTGTGTCTACTGCTCGCAGAAGATCAGTCTCTATCTGTCAACAAATGGAGCTACCAGGACCCTCATTATGGGAAGACAGAGAAACAACACCAAAACACTTCCCTATTTGGGGTCACTTGCAGAGAGAGAAAGTGAAAGGAGGGGGGAGGGAGAGAGGATGTATAGACAGACAGACAGACAACAGCGTAGTGGGACCTCCAAGATACTTGGACCAAGCACAAAGTGTTTTTCTATTGCCATACTACTTCATAACCAAAATAGTATTAAATAGCATTCCTATATTTCCCACAGTCTTTTCAGTCCTCTGTTGAAGATTCCTCTCAAGGCTCCAGGCAAGAGGAATCTGCGCTTTCAGCCTAGTATTTGCAAGGCTCCTGAATATCACACACAGTGAAACTCAGGAACATATCTCAATGTTATTCTCTTGAAACATTTTAAATAAAGTGAAGTAACAAATCCATCAAATGGGAATTTCACGAGAGAAATTATTGGGCCAAATTATCCCTGCAACCCTGGCTAGAATATAAAGAGCCAGGGGCATAAACATGTATTTTGAGCTGGGAGGAGGGAGGAAGTAGATAGTTTTTGTCCCTGGTAAACATCCACACAATCCCAACTCTCATTCGCTTCCTTAGAGTAACACCAGCACGTGTAGCCACCCTGGAAGGTCTGTAAGCCTTTACTGCAACTGCACTCTTAATTTCTTTTTAATTCCAAATGTCTTTAAACAGAGAAACTTCTGAATAAATTGTTATAAATACACAAATTAACAACTTAAAAGTATTTGGAAGATCTCAAGTTACTCACCTGGAAAGATCCTTAAGATATATTAATATTTGTTAGCAATAAATATGAACTTCAGAATACTACTAAGTGTAGTAACAAGGCACTATACTGGAAGAATTAGATGATGCATTTAGGCAAACATCATTGGAGCTGTAAGAACTATCAAAGCTTTATTTTCAAATATTGTAAAACATTTTGACAGCTCCACAGAATCAAAAATAACAATAATAATACAAAAATTCAGCAAGTTAATGGGTATAAAAATAGCATGCAGAAAAGATTGAAACTGAACCCCTTCCTTACACTATATATAAAAATTAACTAAAGGTGGATTAGAGACAAATATAAAACCAAAAACTATTTTAAAAAACACTGGCAGACAACCTAGGCAGTACCATTCTGGACATAGAAATGGACAAATATTTCATGAAGACACCAAGCCAACTGAAACAAAAGCAAAAATTGACAAACGGAATCTAATTAAACTAAACAGCTTCTGCACAGCAAAGGAAACTATCAACAGAATAAACAGACAACCTATAGAATGGGGGAAAATTTCTGCAAACTATGTATCTGACAAAGGCCTACTGTCCAGGATCTATAAAGAACTTAAAGAAATTTACAAGAAAAAAAAACCTATTAAAAATTGGGCAAAGTTCATGAACAGACACTGTTCATGATAAGTGACAGTAAGACATGCATGCAGCCAACAATCATGAAAAAAAGCTCAGCATCACTGATCATTAGAGAAATGTAAATCAAAACCACAATGAGATGCCACCTCTCACTAGTTAGAATGGCTACTAATAAGTCAGAAAATAGATGCTGGTGAGGTTGTGGAGAAAAAGGAACACTTATACTGTCAGTGAGAGTGTAAATTAGTTGAACCATTGTGGAATGCAGTGTGGCAATTCCTCAAAAACCTCAAGACAAATACCATTCCACCCAGCAATTCCATTACTGGGTATATACCCAAATATACATCATTCCATTATAAAGACACAAGCACTACAGCACCATTCACAATAGCAAAGACATGGAATCAACAAAATGCCCATCAATGGTAGACTGGATAAAGACAATGTGGTACATATACACTATGAACTACTATGCAGTCCTAATAAAAAACAAGATCATATCCTTTGATTTTAGATACTGGACAGGAATAAGGTTGGTGCTAGAGGTCATTATCCTTATCAAACTAACACAGGAACAGAAAACCAAATACTGAATGTTCTCACCTGTAAGTAGGAGCTAAATGATGAGAACACATGGGCATAAAGAGTAAAACAACACATGCTGGGGTCTATTTGAGATTGGAGGGTTGGAGGGAGGGAGAGGATCAGGAAAACTAATAAATGCTAGGCTTAATACATGGATGACGAAACGGTCTGTAAAACAAACCCCTAGGACACAAGTTTACCTATATGACACAAGTTTACCTATATGCCTGCACAAGTATCCCTGAACTTAAAAGTTAAATTTAAAATATAGCATGCAGAGGCTGTGTGTGGTGGCTCACACCTGTAATCCCAGCACTTTGGGAAGCCAAGGCGGGCAGATCACTTGAGGTCAGGAGTTCAAGACCAGCCTGACCAACATGGAGAAATCCGGTCTCTACTAAAAATACAGAATTAGCTGGGCATGCTGGTGCATGCCTGTAATCCCAGGTACTTGGGAGGCTGAGGCAGGATAATCAGTTGAAACCAGAAGCAGAGGTTACAGTGAGTCAAGATCATGCCATTGCACTCCAGCCTGGGCAACAAGAGCAAAACTCAGTCTCAAAAAAAGAAAAAATAGGTAATAATAATAATAGCATGCAGAAATCAATATATTTTATGCACACACCACTAATCAATTTGAAGATATAATGGTAGTAAGAAACACCCAGTTTATAATTACAAAAAAAAAATTCTTAGGAATAAACTTAACAAGAAATGAGCAAAACTCTCATGACAAAAACTTTAAAACATCCCTGAAAGACACGCAAGCAAACTTGAACAGAGTAGAAGACATCTCTTTTACTTGTATTGAATAGCTCAAAATCAGAAAGATACCAGTTCTCCTCAGTTAGTTTTATAATTTAAAGCAATCCCAATTTAAAATATATTAACAACCTTTTTAAAATGGATCTAGACAGGTTGATACTGAAGTTCACATGAACAGAATAAATATAAAAATACTTATTTTTTTTTTAGAGCTATGGCCATTGGTCTTTTTGCCAGAAAAAAAAATTATAGCGTGATATAAAACATCTATATTTAAAATATTGTGGTGATAAGCACAATAATAGAAAAATCAGTGAAACAGAATAAAAATTCCAGAAATAGAGCCAAGAATGTCTGGAAAGTTATTATATAATAAAGGTGGCATTTCAAATAATTGGGACAAAGATGTACTTTATAATAAATGGGCTGAAGCAACTGGATAGCAATGTGGAAAAAAGTGGTGAAACTAGAGCCATACTTCACATCTTATGATGATTAAACTCCAACTGGATCTGAGAGTTACACATAAAAATTGAAACCACACAAGTAATAGACAACATGGGTGAATTTTTCTAAAACCCAGGTAAAGTAAAGAGCTTTCTGGAATGCAGAGGCAATAAAATACATGACTGATAAATTTGATTACATAAAAATAAAAGAATTTTGAATAACAAAGGAGAACACACAATAAGCAAAGTCAAAAGCAGCTGATACACTGGGAAAAATATTTGTAACACAACACACATAAAGACTGAAATCTCTAATATTGTAAAAAAAAGCTTATAATTGAGAGGGAAAAATTCTAAAACGCTGATAGAAAATAGGACAATGGGCAAAAGACAGATGATTTATGAAATATATATAAATATATAATTCTAAACATTTAAATATGTTTATTTTATTCATAATATGAAAAATGCAAATTAAAACTATTCAAATATATTAATATCATTTTTGTCAGATTGGTAACAATTGAAAGCTTGACAACATATTTTGTTGTGAACAAAATGAACAGACACTTTCAAACTTTTCTTGTGGGAATGTAAAAGGACACACTCCTCTGGAGGGAAATTTGGCAACATCTAACTTATTTTTTACTCAGAAATCTGTCTTCTAGGTTTATACCCTGAAGATACAACTTCAATGTTACAAAAGTATATACCCATAAGATTCTTAATTATGTTACTGTAATTGCAAAACACTGGATACAACATGAATGTCTTCATTTTTTAAAATTTGTTCAAAATGAAGTACTTTGCAGCTGCACAAAAGAATGGGGAAGATATCCATGAACAAATAGGGAATAACTTCCAGGATTTATTGATGAAAGTAAAGAAAGCAAATGTATAAAAAAGTGCAATCGTGTATAAATAGTGTATTTATGTTAAAAAAAACGCATTTTTGAAAAAAAAAAGACACACTGGAAGGATGAGGCAGAAAGGAATGAAATTGTATCTACAGAAGGTAGGTGGGAAGAGGATGGAAGGGATGGGGGAGTAACTGACACTTGTCTAAGTATATTTTTAAGAATAATTTTTACTTTCTGAACTATGTTAATATTTTATATACTCAAACCATTCTAGCATTGAGAATGGGGGGAAACCCTAAAACAAAATACAAACAAAACTTAATGAACCTAACTGTATTCCAAATGAAAAAATAACCGTATCAAGTGAGTGCACAGTGAGAGAAACAACATTAGTAATTCCTTTTTTTTTATAGAAAAGTTTCAAAAAGCAATATAGAGCATTTCCTTATATCCCCTATTCACTTTTCTTAATGTTAACATTATTAAGAATAAGAAATTAACATTGGTACAATATGAATTAATTTACCTTACTTTAACTAAATAACCTCAATCTAAATAACCTCACTAAATAACCTAAGTCTAAAACTGTCAAGACATTTTTTCAGCTTATTTTTCACAGTAGTGTGGGTTAGCAATTCTGAAATGACTTTCTGTGCACTGAGCAAATGAATAAATATACTGACAGTGGGAACAAGTTTCTCTCTGTTGAAGAAGGGACTTAGAATGTGGAATGCAGGCAGATAGGCTAGGAAGAATCTTGTGGTGTTGGATGGAAATTAGAAGCATCAGTATGAATTTATGGACTTATAAATAGTTATAGAAATATGTTTGTATAATACTGCATGTTTCACATGTAAGTGGGAGCTAAATGGCAAAAGCACATGGACATGTGGAGGGGAGCAACACACACAAGGGCCTATTGGGGGTGGAAAGTGGGAAGAGGAAGATGGTCAGGAAAATTAACTCATGCATACTAGGCTTAATATTTGGGTGATGAAATAATCTGTATGACAAACCCCCATGACACAAGTTTACCTGTAAAACAAACTGGCACATGTACCTCTATATTTGAAAGCTGAGAGAGAGAGAGAGAGAGAGAGAGAGAGAGAGAGAGAGAGAGGGAGAGAGAGAGAAAGGGAAGAAAAAAAAGTGAAAGAGAAGAAAAGAAAGAAAAGATTATTCTCTTTGTAGCAATTGTGAATGGGAGTTCACTTATGATTTGGCTATTATTGGTGTATAGGAATGCTTGTGATTTTTGCACATTGATTTTGTATCCTGAGATTTTACTGAAGTTGCTTATCAGCTTAAGGGGATTTTGAGCTAAGTCGATGGTGTTTTCTAAATATTCAATCATGTCAATTGCAAACAGAAACAATTTGACTTTCTTTCTATTTGAATACACTTTCTTTCTTTCTCTTTACTGATTGCCCTGGCCAGAACATCCAATATTATGTTCAATAGGAGTGTTGAGAGATGGCATCCCTGTCTTGTGCCGGTTTTCAAGGAGAATGCTTCCATCTTTTGCCCATTCGGTATGATATTGGCCATGGGTTTGTCATAAATAGCTTTTATTATTTGAGATACGTTCCATCAATATCTAGTTTATTGAGAGTTTTTAGCATGAAGGGATGTTGAATTTTATGGAAAGCCTTTTCTGTGTCTATTGAGATAATCGTGTTTTTTTTTTGTCTTTGGTTCTGTTTATGTGATAGATTACATTTATTGATTTGCATATGTTGAACCAGCCTTGCATCTCAAGGATACCCTACTTGATCGTGGTAGATAAGCTTTTTGGTGTGCTGCTGGATTCGGTTTGCCAGTATTTTATTGAGGATTTTCACATTGATGTTGAGCAGGGATATTGGCCTGAAATTTTCTTTTGTTGTTGTTTTGCCTCTGCCAGGTTTTGGTATCAGGATAATGCTGGCCTCCTAAAATGAGTTGAGGAGGAGTCCCTCTTTTTCTATTGTTTGGAATAGTTACAGAAGGAATGGTATCAGCTCCTGTTTGTACCTCTGGTAGAATTTGGCTGTGAATCCCTCTGGTCCTGGGCTCTTTTTGGCTGACAGGCAATTAATTACTGCCTCAATGTTAACTTACAAGAGATATGAAGAATCTCTTCTAGGAAAACTACACATCACTGCTCAAGACAATAAGAGAGGACATAAATGGAAAAACATTCCATGCTCATGGATAGGAATAATTGATATCATGAAAATGGCCATACTGCCTAAAGTAATTTAAAGATTCTATGCTATCCCCATCAAGTTACCCTCATCTTTCTTCACAGAATTAGGGAAAAAAAAACTATTTTAAATTTCATACTGAACCAAAAAAGAGCCCTTATAGCCAAGACAATTCTAAGCAAAAAGAACAAAGCTGGAGGCATCATGCTATCTGACTTCAAACTATATTACAAGGTTACAGTAACCAAAACAGCATGGTACTGGTATCAAAACAGATATATAGACCAATGGAACAGAACAGAGGCCTCAGAAATAATGCCACACACCTACACCATCTGATCTTTGCCAAACCTGACACAAGCAATGAGGAAAGGATTCTCTATTTAATAAGTGGTTTTGGGAAAACTGGCTAGCCATATGCAGAAAACTGAAACCAGATCCCTTCCTTACACCTTATACAAAAATTAACTCAAGATGGATTAAGACTTAAACATAAGACCTAACATCATTAACACCCTAGAAGAAAACCTAGGCAATACCATTCAAAACATAGGCATGAACAAAGAGTTCATGACTAAAACACCAAAAGCAATGGCAACAAAAGACAAAATTGATGAGTGGGATCTAATTAAACTAAAGTGCTTCTGCACAGCAAAAGAAACTCTCATCAGAGTGAACAGAGAATCTACAGAATGGGAGAAAAATTTTGCAATCTATCCATCTGACAAAGGGCTAATATCCAGAATCTATAAAGAACTTAAAGTTACAAGAAAAAAAAAACCATCAAAATGTGGGCAAATGATATGAACAGACACCTCTCAGAAGCAAACATTTATGTGGCCAAGAAATATGAAAAAAAGCTCATCATCACTGGTCATTAGAGAAACGCAAATCAAAACCACATTGAGATACCATCTCACACCAGTTAGAATGATGATCATTAAAAAGTCAGGAAACAACACATGGTGTAGAGGATGTGGAGAAATAGAAGTGCTTTTGTTGGTGGGCATATAAATTAGTTCAACCATTATGCAAGACAGTGGGGCAATTCCTCAAGGATCTAGAACCAAAAATACCATTTGATCCAGCAATCCTATTACTGAATATATACCCTAAGGATTATAAATTATTCCACTATAAAGACACATGCACACATATGTTTATTGCAGCACTGTTCACAATAGCATAGGCTTGGAATCAAGCCAAATGCCCATCAATGACAGACTGGATAAAGAAAATGTGTCACATATACCCCATGGAATACTACACAGCCACAAAAAAGTATGAGTTCATGTCTTTGCAGGGACATGGATGAAGCTGGAAGCCATCATTCTCAGCAAACTAACACAGGAACAGAAAACCAAATATCACATATTCTCACTCATAAGTGGGAACTGAACAATGAGAACACACAGACACTGGGAGGGGAATATCACACATCGGCACCTGTCAGGTTTGGGGGACTAGTGGGGGGATAGCATTAGGAGAAATACCTAATGTAGATGATGGGTTGATGGATTCAGCAAAACACCATGGCACATGTATACCTATGTAACAAACCTGCATGTTCTGCGCATGTATCCCAGAACTTAAAGTATAATTAAAAAAAAAAAAAAGAAAAGAAAAGAATGAAGGAAAGAAGGACAGAAAGCAAGAAAGCAATGAGGCAAGCAAGCAGGCAAGCAAGAAAGAAAAAACAAAGCTCTGATTTTTTTTTTTTTTTTTTTTGGAGATCAAGTTTTATTCTTGTTGCCCAGGCTGGAGTGCAATGGCGTGATCTCAGCTCACTGCAACCTCCACCTCCTGGGTTCAAGTGATTCTCTTGCCTCAGCCTCCCAAGTAGCAGGAATTACAGGCACCTGCCACAATGCTCAGTTAACGTTTTTTTTCTTTTGTATTTTTAGTAGAGACAGGGTTTTGCTGTGTTGCTCAGGCTGGTCTTGAACTCCTGACCTCAGGTGATCCACCTGCCTTGGCCTCCCAAAGTGCTGGGATTATAGGTGTGAACCACTGTGCCTGGCCAAAGCTCTGATTTATTATCTTGCCCAAATTTCTATCTAAGGTTTCTGGGGAGTCATGCCCTACAAACCATAAATTCTCATCAAATGGGTTTTATGTGACCATGTATATCATGGCTTACTTTACAATCTGACTCAGGCAGAACAAGGAAGAAAATCAAAATGTTTTACCCCAAAGTATATTTCATTGTCATACCTTGAACTTGCCCTGCAAAGTCTCTTGTGGGAAAAATCCACATTCTATAGGAATCCCTTTTCCTCTTTGTTTTTCTACCTTCCTTCCCAGATCCAGGATATAATCAACTAAGAGCCAGGCATCTTTTTAGGTCTGATAAGGAACATTTTACAACCTGCTGTCTCTCTGAAGTCTGCTCTCTGAGAGATTCCTCTGCACAAAAATACTTGATCTCCACAATCCTTTCCCTTAACCTGAACATTCCTTTTCATTAATCCCAGGTCTTCAGATAAATGCAACCATCAACCAGAAAATGTTTAAATTTACCTATGGCCTGGAAACTCCCACTTTGAGTTGTCCTGCCTTTCTGAACCAAACCAATGTATTTCTTAAATATATTTTATTGATGTTTCATGTCTTCCTAAAATGTAAAACCAAGCAGTACCTCAACCATCTTAGGCACATGTTCTCAGTATCTCCTGAGGGCTATGTCATGGACAATGCTCACTTATATTTGGCTAAGATTAAATATCTTCAAATATTTTACAGTGTTTGACTGTTTTTATGGACAATTTATATGAACATATGTTGTGTGTTCATTTCCCAATTCTGTTTGCTAAAAAGGCCCGGGAGCAATAAAATCTAAAACCTAGTAAACATATCTTGGATTCTTCAGATGATTATTCTTGGAGAAATAGCTCAGTGCAGGTCAAGTACTAGAAAGCTCAAAATGAGCCTGGAACATCTTCCCATATGAGAAGATAGGAAATGTTTAAAAATGGTGAGTACATATCAAAAGGACATGAAGACCAGCCTGAAGAAGCTTTCACTGACCAAATCTGGGACAGTTTGGGCATCAAAAAATAGTAATATTAATAGTTTATAATCCACTGAATAAAGTAAGAATCCATCCTTCCATGTTTAAATAAAAAAGGAAAACTCTTCATACAGTAGGTGAAAGATTATAGGGAAGAAGGTGGATATTTACATCTTCTTAGAAGATCTCATAATACATTGTTCACTAATTGTACAGGGTTAACGGTAATTTTACTGTTAAGTAAAATAAAAGAAAAACCTAGTGAAAACTACCTTAAACAAAGAAATGAAGTAATACTGCCAATAATGGTACCAGCCAATATGGTATGCCTCCTGATACAATGCAACAAGGAGGCTCATTACTGAAGTTACTTTCCAGACAAAAAAGCATAATATGAATCTAATAATTAGAAAATACTGGACAATCCAATTAATAGAGCAAAACAAGCAAACTGATTTAAAAATAAATAAACTAGCCTATGTTCTTAAAACAATGTTAGAAAAGAAAGCCTGAAGAAATATGATACATTACAGGAGACAAATTAACAACTAAATGCAAGTCATCTTTCTAGATTAGACTCTGGACCAGGAGAAAAACAACTATAGTAGACACTACAGGGACAATTGGCAAAATTTGAATACATAGGCTAGGTAATAGTTTTGTATCAATCTTAAATTTTCATATTTTGCTAACTATATTTAGACTATAAAAGACAAATCTTTGTTCTTATAAAACACACATTCAAGAATTTATCATAAAGGAGCATAATGTCTTCAACTTATCAAATGGTTCAGGAAATAGAGGAGTGTGGGCGGGAGAGAGGGAACAGGAGAAACTGATAAGGAATATGGAAAAATGTTAACCATCAGTGAATTCAGGTGAAAGGTATACAGAAATTCTTTATATTTTTCCTACAACTTTTCTGCAGGTTTGAAATTATATCAAACATCACAAAGAAACTAAAGGACCACCAATAGGGGACAGGTTTAAAAAGACTAGTTCTTATCAGAAGTAAAAAGAATGAGATAGATCTGTATACAGTGATGGAAAGCTCTCCAAAGAATAGTGTTAAAAGTTTTCTTTTTTAAATAGTCGGAAAATAAATAATTAGCCCACATATCTAACGCATAACTCTGTACATGTATTTTCATTCATATACATATGCACAAACTCATAGAAGACTTATGATACGGTATACTAAAAAATAGAATGTCAGTTACCTCTGAAAAGAAGTGAAAATGTCTGATCAAAGAAGATCTCTACTTTCATTTGAGTTTTCAGAGAAATTATATTCAGATATTACCAACGTTATTGAAAACAAAGTAAATAGAAAAACGTTTAAAACATACTAGAAGGTAAATACTTATGGAACAGTAGAAAATGGAAAGGGATTCAAAAACACTAAGGAAAGAATTAGGCTTGAATAAAGAAATTATGTTTTTGTTTTTGCTTTTTTTTTTTTTAAACATCAGGAAAGGAAGTTTGTGAAGCTAGATGCAGGTATAGGCTTATTTGGAGGTGCAGTTGGGAGAAGGTATTTCACATCTAATATCCTCTGGTTTTCCATGAGCTAGAATGGAACGTTAACCACTAAATAAAGAGAAAGTTTTCAGAACGAATTTAGCCTGAGGAATGAAAACTAATGGGAGACATGATAATTGTCTTCAAGTACTTGGAAGACTTTTATGTAGGGAAGAATGGATTCATTCTATGTAGACAAGAACCATCAGGTATAAGACCTAGAAAGGTAGATTTTTTACTCAAAATCATGATGTTCCAATATGGAATGGGCTGCCTTTACACATAATGAGCCTGCTGGCATTAGAATTATTTAGACAGAGGCTGAAAATATTAACAGTTTTATTATTTGTGTATCAATACATCTCACACTGGGTGCAATGGCTTACACCTGTGATCCCAGCACTTTGGAAGGCTGAGGCAGGTGGATCACAGGAGTTGAAGACCAGCCTGGCAAACATGGCGAAATCCTATGACTACTAAAAATGACAAAAATTAGCTGGGCATGGTGGTGCACGAGGTTGAGGCATGAGAATCGCTTGAACCCAGGAGACGGAGGTTGCAGTTAGCCAACATCATGCCATTGCACTCCAGCCTGGGCAACAGAGCAAGACTTTGCTAAAAAAAAAAAAAAAATCTATCTCAATTCTCTGCCTCTTGCCTAGGCTCCAACCACTCTGTATCACTTCTATTATATGATGAAGCTAACTGTAGAATTCTCCTGTTGCTAAATTATTCAACTCTAGAATTTCTCTTAAAAATTGTTATAAACTATTTCTGATAATACTGAAATATCTAAACATAATACACTCACCTACCACCCAGCTTGAGAAATAAAACATTGTAACTACATATGAAATCCCTTGTATTTCTAGGATACTGCATTTCCTTTTCACTCCATTCCCTCCCCTCCCTATCATTATCCTGAACTTAGTATTTCTCTTCCTCGTGTTTTTCTTTATACTTTCATAACATGTATCCTCTATTTTTATGTATTCTAAATTTTATGTAATTCTTCACTATATGTATTTTCTGTTAATTCTTTTTTTGGCTCAAAATTATGAGATTCATTTGTGTATGTGTGTGTGTGTGTGTGTGTGTGTGTATAGCTGGATTGTTTACTGTAAAATATTCATTTTGCTGATGGGCATTTAAGTCAGTTTAGATATTTCCATTATTACATACAATACTGACATGACCATTCTGGCACACATCTTCTCATGCATCTTCTCGTATTGAGGGTTGCTAGGGCAGAGCTCACCAAACATTATAAGGTTCCTTTTTCCATGATTGGCTTATTGATGAGCAAGGGTGGTAATACCTCTTAGGCTTAAAATTGGCCAACTGGAGTCTAGGAGTCCATAGAGTTATCTACGGACACAAAGAGTACCATCCATTTACTCTAGTATGTCTTAACCGATTAACATTGCCTCTCTTTCAAGTCACACAAGAATGTAAGAACAGTTCTAGAACAGTGATTCTGCAACTACTGGGAAAGACCAAATTTTTATTTCCAATTGACCCTAGACTAATATTTTTGTATAGTACAAAATAGAAGACATAGCAGTATCAAATTATTATCAAAGTTTTAGCCTACTCTCAATATTTGTGCTCATTTCTTCGTGGACTTGTTCTAACAGTTCTAGAATGAAGCTTGCCTGAGGACCATACTTTGAGTAACACTATTCTAGACTATATACCTATGGGCAGGATTGCTGTGCAATTAAATTTGCACATCTTCGATTTTACTAAATTGGCCAAATTGTTCTTCAAAACAATAGAAACTATTTACAACTTACCAACTGGGAAAAATTGTTTATACCGTATCATATAGTTGTCAAACATTAGTATCGAAACAGTTTTTAACTTTCGCTGTCTCATGGGTGTGAAGTTGTATCACCTAGTGATTTTGTGTTGGAACAACTCTTATTGTTTATTAAACATGTGGGTTTCTTCTTCTGTTAATTATCTATTCATTTCTTGGCCCATTTTGTTCCTACTGGGGTGGCATTTTATTTACTAATATTTTAGTCTTTCTTCACATGTTACAAAACATTCTTTGTATAAATTTGGTTATGGTGTTGTAAACAGATATTTACTGATAATTTTAATTTGCTAATAGTTTATTTAGAAGTTTTGCTTTGGTGTTCATACATGACAATGGCCTACTATTTTAATTTGTTATATTGTACTAGCATCATAAAAGTACCTAGTGAGTGCTAGAGTGGTCCTTTTTATCATAATTTAGGATTTTCTTTTTCTAGATTTATAAAACTGAAATTGTCACTTGAGAATTTGCTTGAACTTGTCTGGCAAATCACCTGGCCTGTAGTTTTCCTTGGAAAGATATTTAACCACTCACTCACTGACTGATTTAAAAATAATTATAAGTTTATTGAAAAGGTCTCTTTGCTGAGTCACTTAAACTCTTTTATTTTCTAAAAACAATTGTATTCTGTTTCAGTTCTATTGGAGTAAAGTTACTCAGGGTATCTTTTATTATAGTTTTAAAAACCTACTACACCCATTGTTATGACTTTCATTTACATTTCTACAATGACTTATTTGTACTTTCTCTATATTTTTTACCTTGATGATATTTCCTAAAAGTTTATCTGCATTATTAGTCTTTTCAAAGACCCAAATTTTTGCCTTGCTCATCTTCTGTGTTCCTCTTTAAAATTTTACTAAATACTGAGTTGGATCAGAGATATCACTATTGTACCACAAAAATAATTTGTTATTATTATTTAAAACAAATGCTTCAGTTTTATTTACAAATTGGTCCATCTTCATGGCAGATGTTTATGTGATTCTATAGATTCTAACAGCATGAGATATAGGTATTATATCTCATGTATAGCTAAGCCTAAGATATAGACATTATTCTTTCCCTCTTATAAATTAAAAAAGACACTTAGGAGGGCTAAGTAATGCCTATGGTCCTTCATTGATAAGTGACCTAGGCAGGATCAAATTCAGTTGATTCTAAAGTCCATTCATTCAATAGCCATGCTGTATTTTCTGGACTCTTAAACTTCCATAATAAATTTTTTATTCATTCTTGCTTCTTCTGTCACCCATGATGAATCAACCAACCAAACAAGCAACTGTCTCTAACTTTGCTGTTTCTTCAGTTAGATGGTTCCTGTTAGTACCTCCTTCACTTTCCCACAGCCTCCAACCTACCTAACTCAGATCATTACATTTTCCCAGACTACTGTAAGTCTCCTCAATATTCTGCATATCCCAGTATCTTCTCATCTCAGATACTTTGGTTCAAGCCCCAGACTCCACAGAATGAGTGTGTTGCAGGATGCACCTTGAAAATCTGCCCACAGAATCCACCACAAATTTTTGGCATGGCTCAAAATGTTCTTGGTACTTCACCAGTTGGTGTGTCCTAGTGTTAAACCTATAATTTTCCAGTTCAATGGCATTTTCCCATTGGATAACTTCAGGTCCTAAAGCATTTCCTTTCAGGGATCCTTTCCCAGCTTTTTAGTCCTCTCTGGAGGATCTGAATATGTGAGAGTCTTTTTCCAACTGCTGTTTGCCTTGATGCCACCATTACATTGCTTTCCTCTACAACCACTGAAAATTATCACTGCTCTTTCTCTTAAATTCTTGTGGGTTGTTTTGTAACCAAACCCCCTCTTTACCACTAACAGGAGCTATTGAAGTGACTAGGAAATACAAACCTCTACACTCTATTTTTCTCTTTTAGAGGAGTCACTTTGTAGGGTTTTATAGGTTTCAAGCTGTAAAAGTCTGGCAATTTTCTTTTCACAGATACAAAGCTTCGAGGTCTCAGGTCTGTCACTCCTCTCTGACTCCTAGGCCCTTATGCTGAGTCTAATGTATCATGCCTAATTTCTTACTTTCTGCAAGTTTCTCTTCCAGAGACTCTGCAGTTTATTTTTATAATTTAGTTTCTTTATGGCCTCTCCAACCCCTTTACTAGACATATTTACATAGGTCAACCCTCAGTATACACAATGCACTTTCTTACAAAATTCCTTTCCCACAAAGCTCTTAAATACCCAAGCAAATCAGCAGATTCTGGAGTGCAGACATTGGCTAACCAAACACACCCTAAATGCATCTAAGTCTCTACTCCAGTCCAGATACGACTATGGTTATAGTTATACTATACTAGTTAAGGCCTGCCATGACTTCATACCAAATATTGCCCTTCATGTTCTTTCCTTTGCTTTCATTTAATGTATTCTTCCAGATTCCCTGTTGCTTCCCTTATCATGCTGTTAGAATTCTACCTGTCCTCTGGGGCTCAGCTCAAATACAACTTCCTTTGTAGCCTTCCCCACTGATCTCAGCCGAATTGAAGGCTTATTTCTCTGGACTGTCAGACTGCTTCCATGGCTCTTACCTTGGGGCTTAACATACCTTGCCTTCTGCTTCAGCTGAGAATGGACAAGACCTCTCTTTCACAAACAGAGAAGAGGGTTGTGTTTTTCTGGGCATCCCTCAAAAATTCAAAGCATATTGAATTATACTTATTATATGCCCATGAGCATTTATTAATTGAACAGAAATGTATTGGCCTTGAAGTTAGTATCCTAGCAAGGATCCTTGGTCCTAATTAGAAGAAAAATCTCATGGTCTCCTGTCAGTCCTTGTTTTGAGTTCTTAGTGTTCTCCTGGTCACATCTTGAACAGTCAGTTGATCCTCACTCGAAAGCTTGATCCGGAGCTCCTGCTGCTTGGAGCCTACCAGCAAGCTGAGCCACACTGCGGTTGAGCTCCAGAGATATTTGCTTTCAAACACTTAACATTTGCTTTGTGTTACCCTTTTATTAGGAAGATTAAAATTGAAAGGGAAGCAAGTGAAGCAGGGCTTTCTTCTTTTCTTTCTGCAAGAACAGCTTGTTTCCATGACATTTATACAGTGAGCTTTTTCTAAATGACAAGCAGATTGTTAGAAGATGTTATTTTCTATTTCTTTACTTTGGGTCTTCACTTTGTGGGTGTAATGTAAGAGAGAAAGCCTCACTAGGAGGGTGACTGTCAGGTATTTGGATTCCAGGGGGGATTAGGTAGGGGTTTGATGAATACTTTCTTTTAGGGTTGCTATAGCAGCAGCCTAACATATTCTGGCTAGAAGTTGTAAGATGTATTAATGTTATTTTTTTTTACATGGAGTAACATTTCTGCAGATATAAGTGTCTGCTCTTTTTAGTTTGTTCCCATAGTGAAGAAAGCTGAATGTTCTCAGAACCCATCCATGGTGGCAGAAGGAAGTTGTGAGTACCAAGACCAAGATGAAATGGCTGAGTTTAGGCTTGCATCAGGGCTTGTCTTCCACAGAAGAGAAGTCAGCCTCCGAGGGATTTAATTGTAAATCTACTTACCCAGACTGGTGATCATAAAGCTGCAACTAATGAAAGAAGAAAGCATCAGGCCCTCCAACACTGACCCCAGCCATGCTTCATCTAAAAAGTCAGTATCATCTCACATCTGTTCACCTTGTACAAGATACAAATTGCTTTAACCCATATTATCTCTCAAAAAGAACTCCAAGGAGACAGGCTTCATTCTATATCAGAAGTCTCTCCTTTAACTGAGTCCCACCCTTTACCACACATTCTTCATTCTCACTGTTACTTTGCTATAGGCCTCATTGGTGCCTACATGGATTTTTGCAACATGTCTCTGAGCTCTTGGCATCAAATCTCTCCTTGCCCTCCCAAGGGTAATAAATTACCTTAAGAACCAAACCTTACTATGTCACTCCATCTAACAGAAAAACTCATTTCTTCTCTTCTGCCTACAAGATAAACACCAAACTCATAAGATCAATATAGAAGGCTCTTCACAATTCCAAAAGTGCTCTCTCCCTTCGCTTTCCACTAACTCTGCTAGCTGCCTCTGCACTCCACCCCCAAGCATCCTATCCTGAATTTCTCTATTTTCCTCAAATACACTAAGCATGAAATTACCACTGTCTGAGGTTGAAATGCAGAAAAGGCTTTTAATAAAATTCAACATCCACTCATGTTAAAGGTTCTCAATAAATTAGGTTTTGAAGGAACATACCTCAAAATAACAAGAGCCATCTATGACAAACCCACAACCAAAATCTGAAAGCATTCCCTTTAAAAACCAGCACAAGACAAAGATGCCCACTCTCACCACTCCTATTCAATATAGCATTGGAAGCTCTGGCCAGGGCAATCAGCTAAGAGAAAGAAAGAAAGAGCATCCAAATAGGAAGAGAGGAAGTCAAACTATCCCTGCTTGTAGATAACATGATCCTATACCTAGAAAACCCCAAAGTCTCAACCCAAAACCTTCTTAAGCTAATAAACAACTTCAGTAAAGTCTCAGGATACAAAACACATGTACAAAAATCAGTAGCATTCCCATACACTAACCACAGTTTAGCTGAGAGCCAAACCATGAAAAAACTCCCATTCACAATTGCTACAAAAAGAATAAAATGTTTAGGAATACAGCTAACTAGGGAGATAAAAGATCTTTCCAAGGAGAACTACAAAACACTGTTTAAAGAAATCAGAGGTGGTACAAACAAACAGAAAAACATTCCATCCTCATGGATAAGAATCAATAACCTTAAAATGACCATACTGCCCAAAGCAATTTATAGATTCAATGTTTTTCCTATTAAGCAACCACTAACATTTCTTACAGGACTAGAGAAAACTATTTTAAAATTCATGTTGGCCCCCAAAAATGGGCCCCAATAGCCAAGGCAATCCTAAGAAAAAAGAGCAAAGCTGGAGGCATCATGCTACCTGACTTCAAACTCTACTACAGTGCTGTAGTAATCAAAACAGCATGGTTCTGGTACAAAAACAGACACAGAAACTAATGTAACAGAATAGAGAACCTGAAATAAGACTGCATACCTGTAACCATCAGATTTCTGACAAACCAGATGAAAACAAGCAAAGGGGAAACAATTCCCCATTTATTGTTAATAATAATAATAAATGGGGCTGGAATAACTGACTATAGCATAAAGATTGAAACTGGATGCCTTCCTTGTACCATATGCAAAAATTAACTCAAAAAGAATTAAAGACTTAAATGTAAAACCCAAAACTGAAAACCCTGGAAGACAACCTAGACAATACCATCCTAGACAGGGGAACAGGAAAATATTTCATGATCAAAATGCCAAAAGTGGGAGACTTCCACCAAGATGGCCAAGAGGAGGCAACTCTGGAGTGCAGCTACCAGCAAGTGAGACACAGAGGGCTAGAGGACTCCACAATTCCAAGCGAGGTGCCATGTTCATTTTGGTGGAACTGGTACGACAGTGAAAATAGCCCAGGGAAGGTGAGCTGAAGCAGGGTGAGAGCAGCCCAGGGAGGGAGAACAGAGACAGGGAAGGGTGTATCCCCACCAGGAAAGTACAGCTGGCTCAGAGGGTCAGGGACTTCACTCCCTCAGTGCTCAGATTCAGATTCTGCACTTCCATTATCCCTCCTGTAACCCAGGTCCACCAGAGACCCACCAGACTGAGGGGTGCCATGGGCTGTCTATGCAAATTAGAGTGGCGGATCCAGCCCAACTGGTGCCTCAAGTTGTCCACCAGGACCTGGGCAGGACTTTGGACTAATGCCAGTAGGACGGAACTACCCATTCCACAGAAAGAGGCAGAGTTGAAAGCAGGGAAACAGGCCATACAGCCTGGCAGGTCCCACCCCCATAAAGCCAACAAACTGAAGCCTGTGTGCTAGAGACTTTTGCAGCAAATACACTGGTTTGAACCCGACCAGAAAGATCAAGTTCAGGTAAGGAAAGACACCCAACATTGGGAAGGCGGGGTTAATCTCACCTGCATAAACAAATTCCAGGAGAAGATTACCCAGCAGCCTGACTGAATCTGAGGCAGCCCAGCAATGCCTCTACAGGAAAAAAACAAAACAAAACAAAAAACCTCATACAGGAGATATAGCTCCAACCTCAACAGAAAGGATGTCCACTCAGAGATTTCTCCCGAAATCACCAACTTCAAAGATCAAAGAGAGATAAATCCACAAAGATGGGAAGAAACCAGCACAAAAAGGATGAAACCATCAAAGACCAGAACACCTCTTCTCCTCCCAGGGATCACAACTCCTCACCACCAAGGGAACAAAACAAGACAGAGAATGAGTTTGACGAATTGACAGAAGCAGGATTCAGAAAGTGGGTAATAACAAACTTCTCTGATTTATAAGACCATGTTCTAACCTAATGCAAAGAAACTAAGAACCTTGAAAAAAGGTTAGACAAAATGCTAACCAGAATAACCAGTATAGAGAAGAACATAAATGACTTGATGGAGCTGAAAAACACAGCACAAGAACTTCGTGAGTCATATACAAGTTTCAACAGCCGAATCGATCAAGCAGAAGAAAGGATATCATAGATTCAAGATCAAATCAATGAAATAAAATGACAAGGCAAGATTAGAGATAAAAGAGTGAAAAGAAACTAGCAAAGCCTCCAAGAACTATGGGATTATGTGAAAAGACCTAATCTACATTTGATCAGCATAACTGAATGTGATGGAGAGACTGAATCTAGGCTGGGAAACACTCTTCAGGATATTATCCAGGAGAACTTCCCCAACCTAACATGGCAGGACAACATTGAAATCCAGGAAATATAGAGAACACCACAAAGATAATCCTCAAAGAAGAGCAAACGCAAGGCACATAATTGTCAAATTCACCAGGGTTGAGATGAAGGAAAAAATCCTAAAGGCAGCTAGAAAGAAAGACCGAGTCACCCACAAAGGAAAGAGCATCAGACTCACAGCGTATCTCTTGGCAGAAACTCTACAAGCTAGAATTTCATATCCAGCCCAACTAAGCTTCATAAGTGAAGGAGAAACAAAATTTTTAATGGACAAGCAATTGCTGAGAGATTTCATCGCTACCAGACCTGCCTTACAAGAACTCCTGAAGGAAGGCGTAAACATGGAAAGGAACAACCAGTACTAGTCACTGCAAAAGCATACCAAAAGGTAAAGACCAAAGACGCAATGAAGAAACTGTGTCAACTAATGGGCAAAAGAACGAGCCAGTAACAAAATGGCAGGATCAAATGCAAACATAACAATATTAACGTTGAATGTAAATGGCCTAAATGCTCCAATAAAAAGACAGAGACTGGCAAACTGGATAAAAAGTCAAGAACCATTGCTGTGCTGTATTCAAGAGATCCATCTCACATGCAAAGACTCACATTGACTCAAAATAAAGGGATGGAAAAAGATTTACCAAGCAAATGGAAAACAAACAAAACAAAATAAAGCATGGGGAGCAATCCTAGTCTGGATAAAATGGACTTTAAACCAACAAAGATCAAAAGAGACAAAGAAGAATATTACATAATGATAAAAGGATCAGTGCGACAAAAAGAGCTAACTATCCCTAAATATATATGCATCCAATGCAGGAGCATCCAGATACTTATAGAAAGTAGCAAGTTCTTAATGACCTACAAAGAGACTTAGACTCCCGCACAATAATAGTGGAAGACTTTAATACACCACTGACAATATTGGACAGACCAACGAGACAGAAAGTCAACAAGGATATCCAGGACTTGAACTCAGATCTGGACCAAGAAGACATAATGGACTTACAGAACAATGGACCCCAAATCCACAGAGTATACATTCTTCTCAGCACCACATTGCACTTACTCCAAAATTGACCACATAATTGGAAGTAAATCACTCCTCAGCAAATGCAAAAGAATAGAAATCATAAAAAAAAAAAGGTCTCTCAGACCACAGGGCAATCAAATTAGAATTCAGGATTAAGAAAAGTATTCAAAACCCCACAATCACATGGAAACTGAACAACTTGCTCCTGAATGCCAAATGGATAAACAATGAGCTGAAGGCAGAAATAAAAATGTTCTTCAAAACCAATGAGAACAAATACAAAACATACCAGAATCTATGGGACACATTTAAAGCAGTGTCTAGAGGGAAATTTATAGCAATAAATGCCCACATGAGAAAAAAGGAAAGACCTAAAATCGACACCCTATGGTCAACATTGACAGAGCTAGAGGAGCAAGATCAAAAAAGTTCAAAAAAACTAGCAGAAGACAGAAATAACTAAGATCAGAGCAGAAATGAAGAAGATAGAAACACAAAAAAACCTTCAAAAATCAATAAATCCAGGAGGTGGTTTTTTGAAAAGTCAACAAAATAGGCCAACCGCTAGCTAGACTAATAAAAAAGAAAAGAAAGAAGAATCAATAAAAATTGATAAAGGAGAGATTACCACTGACTCCTCTAAAATACAAACTACCATCAGAGATTATAACAAACAGCTCTATGCACATAAAACTAGTAAATCTCGAAGAAAGGGATAAATTCCTGGATGCTTGCACATTCCCAAGACGAAACCAGGAAGAAGTTGAAACCCTGAATAGACCAATGACAAGGTCTGAAGTCAAGGCAGCAATTAATAGCCTACCAACCAAAAAAAGTCCAGGTCCAGATGGGTTCACAGCCAAATTCTATCAGACGTATAAGGAGGAGCTAGTATCATTCTTTTTGAAACTCTTCCAAACAATACAAAAAGAGGGAATCCTCCCTAACTTTTTCTATGAGACCAACGTCATCCTAATACCAAAACCTGGCAGAGACACAA
Source organism: Sapajus apella (assembly GCF_009761245.1). NCBI lineage: Eukaryota > Metazoa > Chordata > Mammalia > Primates > Cebidae > Sapajus > Sapajus apella. Next base: position 26,200,867 of record NW_022436941.1, on the reverse strand, counting down.
CTAAAAAGGAAAACTACGGGCCAATATATATGATGAATATTGATGCAAAAATTTTAATAAAATACTAGAAAATCGAATCCAACAGCACTTCAAAAAGATTATCCACCACGGTCAAGTAGGCTTACATCCTGGGGATGCAAAGCTGGTTCAACATATGCAAATCTATAAATGTAATCCACCACATAAACAGAACCAAAGACAAAAACCACATGATTATCTCAATAGATGCAGAGAAGACCTTTGACAAAATTCAACAGCCCCTTATTCTAAAACCTCTCAATAAACTAGGTATCGATGGAATGTATCTCAAAATGATAAAACCTATTTATGAAAAATGCACAGCCAATATCATACTGAACAGGCAAACACTGGAAGCATTCTCTTTAAAAACTGGCACACAAGGATACCCTCTCTCACCACTCCTGTTCAATGTAGCATTGGAAGTTCTAGCCAGAGCAATTAGGCAAGAAAAAGAAATAAACGGCATTCAATTAGGAAAAGAAGTTAAATTGTCCCTATTTGCAGATGACATGATCGTATATTTAGAAGACCCCATTATCTCAGCCCAAAACCTCCTTAAACTGATAAGCAACTTTGGCAAAGTCTCAGGATACAAAATCAATGTTCAGAAATCACAAGCATTCCAATAAATCAACAATAGACAAACAGCCAAATCATAAGCGAACTCCCATTTACAAATGCTACAAAGAGAATACCTAGGATTACAACTAACAAAGGATGTAAAGGACCTCAAGGAGAACTACAAACTACTGATCAAGGAAATAAAAGAGAACACAAACAGATGGAAAAACATTCCATGCTCATGGTTAGGAAGAATCAATATTGTGAAAATGGCCATACTGCCCAAAGTAATTTATAGAGTCAAGGCTGTCCCTATCAAGCTACCATTAACCTTCTTCACAGAATTGGGAAAACTACTTTAAACTTCATATGGAACCAAAAGAGAGACAGCATATCCAAGACATTCCTAAGCAAAAAGAACGAAGCTGGAAGCATCACTCTACCTGACTTCAAACTATACTACAATGCTACAGTAATCAAAACAGGATGGTTCTGGTACCAAAACAGATATATAGACCAATGGAAGAGAATATATCTGGTATATCTGGTACCAAAACAGAGATATAGACAAATGGAAGGCCTCAGAAGCAATGTCACACATCTACAACCATCTGATCTTTGACAAACCTGAACAAAAAAAAAAAAGCAATGGGGAGAGGATTCCCTGTTTAATAAATGGTTTTGGGAAAACTGGCTAGCCATATGAAGGAAGCTGAAACTGGACCCCTTCCTTACACCTTATACAAAAATTAACTCCAGAGAGATTAAAGATTCAAACATAAGAATGAACACGACAAAAACCCTAAAAGAAAACCTAGGCAACACCATTCAGGACATAGGCATAGGCAAGGACTTCATGACTAAAACACCAAAAGCATTGGCAACAAAAGCCAAAATAGACGAATGGAATCTAATTAAACTTAAGAGCTTCCACACAGCAAAAGAAACAATCATTAGAGTGACTCGGCAACCAACAGAATGGGAAAAAATTTTTGCAATCTACCCATCTGACAAATATCCAGAATCTACAAAGAACTAAAACAGATTTACAAGAAATAAGCAAACCCATTCAAAAGTGGGTAAAGGAGATGAACAGACACTTTTCAAAAGAAGACATTTATGCAGCCAACAAACATATGAAAAAATGCCCATCATCATTGATCACTAGAGAAATGCAAATCAAAACCACATTGAGATACCATCTCATGCCAGTTAGAATGGTGAGCATTAAAAAATCTAGAGACAACAGATGCTGGAGAGAATGTGGAGAAAAAGGAATACTTTTACACTGTTGGTGGGAGTATAAATTAGTTCAACCATTATGGAAGAAAGTGTGGCGATTCCTCAAGAATCTAGAAATGGAAATTCCATTTGACCCAGCAATCCCATTACTGGGTATATACCCAAAGGATTATAAATCATTCTATTACAAAGACACATGCACAGGTTATGTTCCTTGCGGCACTGTTTACGATAGCAAAGACCTGGAACCAACCCAAATGCCCATCAATGATAGGCTAGACAAAGACAATGTGGCACATATACACCATGGAATACTATGCAGCCATAAAAAAACGACAAGTCCTTGTCCTTTGTGGAGACATGGATGAATCTAGAAACCATAATTCTTAGCAAACTGACACAAGAACAGAAAACCAAATACCATGTTTTCACTCATAGGCAGGTGATCAACAATGAGAATGCTTGGGCACAGGGAAGGGAACAACACTCACTGGGGTAGGTGGGGGTGTGGAGGGAAGGGGAGAGAAGGGACAGTATGGGGCAGGGAGGATGGGGAGGGATAACACTGTGAGAAATGCCTGATATAGGCAATGGTGGGGAAGGAGACAGCAAACCACCAGGGCATGTATGTACCTATGCAACAATCCTATAGGATGCAGGATGTGCACATGTACCCCAGATCCCAAGGTACAATAAAAAAAAAGATTGGAAAAAAAATGCCAAAAGCAATTACAACAAAAGCAAAATTTGAGAAATCAGATATAAATTAGGGTAAATAGCTTCTGCACAGCAAAAGAAACTACCAACAGAGTGAACAGGCAACCTACAGAATGGGAGAAATTTTTTTGCAAATAATGCATTTGACAAAGATCTAATATCCAGCATCTATAAGAAACTTAAACAAATTTACAAGAAAAAAACAAAGTAACCCACTGTGGGCAAAGGACATGAACATGATGGTTTCAAAAGATGACACACATGTCCAACAATCATCTGGGAAAAAAGCCAACATCACTGATCATTAAATAAATGCAAATCAAACCACAATGAGACACCATCTCATGCCAGTCAGAAAGGCTATTATTAAAAAGTCAAAAAATAGCAGATATTGGCAAAGTTGTGGAAAAAAAAGGAACACTTACACACTGTCAGTGGGACAGTAAATTAGTTCAATCATTGTGGAAGACAGTGTGGCCATCCCTCAAAAAGCTAAAAACAGAAATAACCATTTAGCTCAGCAATCCCATTACTGGATATAGACTCAAAGGAACATAAATCGTTCTATCATAAAGACACATGCACACGTAAGTTCACTGCAACACTATTCACAGTAGCAAAGACATGGAATCAACCTAAATGCCCATCAGTAGTAGACTGGATAAAGAAAATGTGGTACATATGCACCATGGAATACTATGCACTAATAAAAAAAAAAAAGAGATCATGTCCTATGAAAGAACAAGGTTGGAGCTGGAGGCCATTATTCTTAGCAAACTAAAATAGGAGCAGAAACCAAATACAAGTGTTTGCACTTATAAGTGGGAGTTAAATAACAAGAACACATGGATGCATAGAGAGAAACAACACACACTGGGGCCTTTTGGAGGGTGGAGATTAGGAGGAGGGAGAGGATCGGGACAAATAATTAATGGGTACTAGGCCTAATACCTGTGTGATGAAATAAATTGTACAGCAAACTCCCATGGCACAAGTTTATCTATGTATCAAACCTGTACTCCTGAACTTAAAAGTCAAGAAAAAACAGTAGAATCTTATTTTCCCTCAATATATTTGTTTGATCAGAATAGTTTTCAAAAATTTATTTCAAACTTGAATAGATTTAAACAGGCACATGTTCTCCAATTTGTCACAGGGCCCTTTAATATTCCAGGTATCACCCTTCAGTTTGCATATTTATATCACTTGTCTACTCCTAAAGGCATTTGAATTTACACTTCTTGAACAAAAACTAAACTTTCTTCCTGATAATTACATCTGCATCTCACATTATCTAGAACAAATATTACTAATTCACAACACATTATGGTTTATCCAGAAAGAGGGTTGCTCCATTTGCTGGTCTCCCCCACACTCTGTTCTTTCATCTACAATAACATTAACGAAACTCTAACAATTATGTTTATAATATGTCCTTCCTAAGCTATTGCCAGATTCCTCAGGATAAGTCAATCTACAAAGTTCTATAAGCATACTGTCTATCAGGGAGCTGAACTGGGTAAAAATGTGTTGCATAAGTGACCACTATTTTACAGGTGATAAAACAGTTTCGAGTTGGTTAAGCATATTCAATGGCATAGATTTTGTAAGGAGCAACACCACAAGTTGGGTCCTGGTGTTGTAAGACCAGGATTTTCACAGATCCCTACACTGTTAGGGTCTCAGAAGCAAAAGGCTCATCATTCCTTTGTTCTAGCAACCTTATTCACTGCATGTAGCTGAGTCCATATATCACAGAGATACCGGAGCTGAACATCAGTTAACTCCATGTGACCTTTGTGGTGGAGACAATAGCAATGAAATATAAACATTCTCTCCCTCACCTTCTAAGTAGGATCCTGTGAACAATTTTGCTGTGGGTTCATTATTGTACGTCCAAGGGCAATGGAGAGAAACAAAGAGGCAAGCCCCAAGAAGGTGTAGATGGTTCTAAGAAAAGAAGTATGGGCACCTGGAGAAGAAAATATTCGGGAGTGAAGAAGTAAAAGGTTGGGAGGGGAAAAGGGGAAACCAGAATCCACTGTGTCACATGGGACTTGGTGAGGAGTATGGCTCAAGAGGATTTTTAAGAAATGTTGCTGTATATGGAGCTGTTTAATTTCCTGCCTCACCCCTCCCCTGGATAAGGCCTTCTTGTAAAGGACTCCATGAATATTCTAAGCCTTAGGAGTCAGATCGGTGTTTGTTTATCTTATGTTTACATGTTGCAGTGTTATGTTATGTAAAGGAACAGCAGGAAGGCTCAGAGCCATTTGGTAGCATATTTACTTATTTTCATGTTCAGTCAAACTCAAAAATTATTGTATCAGATATTAAAACAGAGGCCCAGAGAAACTACTTGATTTGTTGAGTTGCTTTCAAAATCATGCTTTGTTTTTCAACTACAGCCACATGAAAATAAAGAGAAAGAAGATCCTCCAAGATGTAAGAAATAAATTATAAACAAGGTGAGTTAAAGATAAAAAACCTTTGCATCAAAGTTGAAAATTTGAGCCATGAAGAAGAAAGTTGTACTTTTGTGTTATGGAATTGATAATCCATGTTGCATCATCTGCTTACATCCATTCCCCTTAATCAAAAGGAGAGCAAATTATGTCGATAATAAAACTCTTCATTGATACATTGAGCTCTTTTGTTCTACCAGTCCATCCATTTTTGAATCAAGTTAAGCTCATAGTGGAGACATACTGATAGCAGTGTTTCCTGAAACCTTTCATTTGGTAAGTGATTTTTCTTCTTCTTCTCTTCCCTCCCCTCCCCTCCCCTTCTTTGTTCTGAGACAGAATCCCACTCCGTCACTTAGGCTGGAATGCAGTGGCACAACACTGGCTCACTACAACCTCTGCCTCCTGGATTCAAGCAATTCTCTTGCTTCAGCCTCCCAAGTAGCTGGGATTTATAGGCATGCCTCACCATGCCCAGCTGATTTTTATGTTTTTAGTAGAGATGGGGTTTCATCATGTTGGCCAGGTTGGTTTCTAACTCCTGACCTCAAGTGATCTGTCCCAAAGTGGGATTACACAGATAAGCCACAATGCCCAGCTGATTTTCTTCTTTTAAACATTAGAGAGCACAGCATGGTTGTATAAAGAGGAAATATTTTTGCACTGTAACTGAAATAATGTGTTTTTATATGTGGTTCAAAGAGGTAAAAAGAAATACTCTAAAGAAGGCAAGTGCCCTCTGAAAGGCAGATGACCAAACATTTGAATCAGGCATGAACTAGTTGAAGGTATATTATGTTATGCATACATTTAAGGATAGTGGTCTAAACTGTTCAGCAGTTTGTTAATTGTTATCTGTGTCTGAATTCTTCCATCTCTGCCATTAACTATGTGACTGCTCAGGGATTTCAGCTTTTTTGAGTCCCTAGCTTTGCAAATATACTATGTTCATTCATTGGACTCGAAGATATTAATTTGATATTACTTATAATATTGTGCTCTAAGATATTAATTTCTTCCTAAATTGTACTATGGATATAATGCTATCCTATTAAAATCCCAGCAAATATTTCTATAGAAATTGACACATTGATTAAAAAATGTGAATGGAAATCCAAAGGACCTAGTATAACCAAAACAATGTTGAAAACAAAGAACACAGCTAGAGGACTCAAACTACCTGATTTCAAGGCTTAATTGTAATTGGGATGATATTGGCATAATTATATATTAAACAAAGAACAGAACATATCTCATAAATATATATCCATATAATAAATATTCAGTGAGAATATTTATACTGTTTATGTGTATGTGTACATCCATACATATGAACCATGATACAAAATAAAATAATTTTTCAAAAACTAGGGCTGAATAACTAAATATATTTAAAAAGTAAAACTGACCCTTACCTGATGCCATATATAATAATTAACTAGATATTGGTCATATGCAAAAACATAAGAAATAGAACTATAAAGCTTCTAAAAGAAAATATAGTGTAAAATCTTTCTGACCTTGTGGTAGGCAAAGATTTCACAGACAGGACATGAAAGGCATGAACCATACAATTAAAAAATTGATAGAGTGGGTTTTATCAGTTTCTGGCACTTAAAAGACACTATTAATAAAATGAAAAGACAGGACACAGATTAGATGGGATTATATTATATACATACATACATATATAATACTAAATAAAATGTATAAATACAATCATTTTGAAAAACATATTGATATTTTATTAAAAAATTAAACATGGACTTAGCAAATAACCCAGAAGTTCCATTGCTAAATGTTTACCCAAGAGAGTTGAAAGCATGTGTCCACAAAACATCTTTACTGATAAAATTTCATCAATAAATTGATATTTGGTATATTCATTAACAAAGTATTACTTAGCGAGAAAAAGAAATAAACTATTCCCATGCAGATTAATCTAAAAAATATTAGGCTTAGCAACAGAGGCTAGCCACAAGAGAGTTCATATTGTGGCTTCATTTATATAAGGCAAAATTAATCCATAGTGATACAATTAAACAGTGGTTGCCTGGAGCAAGGGAGAATGAGAGGAATTGACTGCAAAGGGGTATGAAGGAAACTTCTTGGGTAACAGAAATTGTCTGTTTTGATTGAGATGCTGGTGACATGATTATATGTATGTGTCCACTTATAGGACTATATATTTAAAACTGGTGTATTTTGCTGTATACAAATTTTATTAAATGTTGTGTTTAAAAATGTAGCCACACTGCATTTCAGTCCAGTAAAACAGAGGAAATAAACTTATCACTGCTAGATTTTCAGTCTTAAAAGTGAGTGGACTACATCTTTCACATCCTTAAACTTATTGTTATTACTACTCAATGGATATCTGAGCCAGACTCATGTTTAACTCAAATAAAGGCATATCAGAGTAGCTGCCCTTTACTTTTATGGTGTCGAATGATGCTAGGGGAATTAGGGTACTAGCTTTTAGTTTTCCAAAATGCCATGGGTTTTGTAGTTCAAAGGTTATTTTTCATCGTTATGCCCATTCTCTGATGGAGTCTCCTGGCTAGACTGTTCTGTTCAAAGTAAACTAACACCATCATGAGTCTACCACCATTCTTGGAGAAGCTATTTTCACTAGAAGCATCAATGGAGGTTTTACCTTTTATCCTATATACTTTTTACCCTTAAGGATAAAGGAAAATGTCACTTTTATTCACAGAATATCCTTTGCAATTTCACAGACTCTGATCATTAAATTCACATTTGCTATCTATATATTCCTTCACTGTATTTTTTAGTAAGAGTAAAGAGCCTTAGAAGTGTTTCATTTCTTTTGTTACCTTCACGTAACTAGCAATTTAGGATACTTTGCCACCCAAACAAACTGACAGCTACTGGCACTGTGGACTTAAGAAATATTGTACTTGGTATAGTTAAAAATTGTCCAAATAAGTTATTTTCGCTGAATGGCCATTCTAATGTTGTGATTAACTATTCAAGCCATCAGCTTCTTTTTTGCTATAGTCCATCTAGAGAAAAAAAGTTCTTCATTTATCCCTAGGGCAATTTAACTGACTTGCTAATTTTCATGTAAGGCAGTAAGATGTACCCTATAAAATATATATATATACCTACTATGTATGCACAAAATTTTAAAAATTACAAAAAGAAAATATTGACAAAAGTTAACAACTTTTTATTGGGAACCTCTTCTATGTCTGACATTCTACTGGATGCCAGATCGAGAAATGGTAAGACATGGCCCCATACGTAGAAACCAGATCTGGGTCTCTGCAGAGCTTATGTAAAATACATTTGGATAATGTTGGATATACCTAGATGACTTGAAGTCTGTATAGAAATCTTAGAATTAGATTAATTCTATACTCTGATTTTCTGTTCAGGCCATCACAATGATATTGATCTGATATACAAATAACTGAAGTGGAATGAGATAATCTAACCAGTAGTTTGTATCACTTACTTGTCACATCACATACCTATCTCCCAAGCTAGAATGTGGGGTCTTTCATGGTGGAAACTGAATTATTTATTTCTATATCCACAGCCTTTAATAAAGTATCTGGCAAGGAGATAGCATTAAACTAATATTGCTGAATCTATGAATGCTAGATTTTAATTCTAATCTGTGAAGTTATGTATTGTAGTTTTTAATCTTTTCCAATTCATGGACTCCTTGGAGAACTGGAAGAAAAATGTATCTTTACCAGAGACAAATTTACATAATATAGTATTATGCAGGTTATTTTAGGGGGGCACCCTGAATCCTATCTTTGACCTATATGCTTAGAATTTTACATAGAAATTTTAAAAATCGGTATATTCCTGCCTGAAAACTAATAATCTATTTAACTTTCAAATTTATATATTCAGTTACCCTTAATCTGTTAAATCTTCAAAAATTTCTTTTGGAATAAAAATTGCTCCAGAAGACTACTGTCCAAATTATACTAGTTCCATTGCCAGTTTAGCCACTAGCCACCTGTAGGACTCTGGATAAGTCCCATAAGTAATATGAGCTTTAGTTTCAGACCTGTAAATTTAGGAAGTTGAACTAAAATTATTTCTAATGTTCCTTATGGCTCTGATATTCTCAGTTCCAAAGCATTAAAGTTCCTCTGGTGAAGAAAGGAATATGTGTGATGTAAATAATGATTTTACAATCTGCCATGAGGGGGAGGCATGAAGCATCAGATGTGATGATTTAAAAATGATTTAAATCAATTCTTTGTAGATATCTGTAGGCGTTTAAGAATCATATCTACGGCTTAGATATATAGTAATTTTGAGGGCCCTCTTGATTTTCAGTTCTTAAGGAAGCAAATGATCTTTCTCCCCATTGACTATTTGCCTTTTAACATAATCTAAATATTCAGAATAGCCCATCACCCAAAATTACTTCTGATATCCAAGTGTATAATAAGTTGTTCCTGGGGAAGAACAGCTGAGAAGAGCTTTTGACATTCACAGTGAAAGAGAATTATGAATTTGAGTTTGGGAAAAGGCATATAACAAAGAGAAAGAGACACCTTTCCAAAAAGGGAGACTAGAAATCAATCCTGTTTTAGAGCTTATAGAAAATAAAACTTGGGCAAGAACAGGCACCAGAATCAAGGATGATATATTATTTCTGTGAGACTGAAGTCTCTTCTTGACCTCTGATATAATATCCTACGACATCAGTGCATGCAAGGCAGTCTTCTGTTAGATTCATCTCTTGAAAAATGCCTCTTAAATCATTTCATTCTTCATTCCAAAATCCCAAGCGCTTTACCCCTCACCAAAAGAATAGAGTCTAAGCTTATGTCTGTGTACATAAGGCCAAATGCCATCTGGCCTCAACTGATATTAATTTTTCCTGTTATTCCTAAACTGAGTGACTTATTTTAGACAAGTTAGTAATCCAAGTCCAACCAACATATCTACATATCCAAACTTGACTTCTTCTATGTCGTGTTCAGATCACTGTCCTTTCCATCAATGTCCTATTAAATGCAGAGCTCTAGTTTCAGCATTAGAAGACAAGCAATTATGATCAACCTCCTTCATTAGACTATAGCTAGAAAAAAGTATAAGGTAACATCCATTTGAAGGTATCACAAAGCTTATAAAAGAAGAATGAGGAATTATAGGCCAATATCTGGAAGACAAAGAAAAACCAGATAACTGAGCTTGCTTTTGCCCAGGTTATCTGCCAGTTCTGCAAGAGGCTGTTGAGATACTGAGAAGCTGTTCAGAGCTCATGACAGTCAAAGCAAAAGAGAAATATGAATTTGAGTTCAGGGCATACAAAGGAAGAAGAGGAAGACTTACCAAAAGGGGTGAACTAGAAATCAACCCTGAAATCAACCACCTTACCAAAAGGGGTGGACTAGAAATCAACCTTGTTTACAAGCCTAAAGCCCAGGCATATCTATTCCAATCCTAATTTGATTAAGATGATCTGATGACTTTCAGAAATGAAAGTGAATCCTCTGCAAAGGATGATAAGACGGAAAACAAAATTTTGGGTTCACATCATCTCTAAGTCTTTCGTATACTACCTTCAACCCTATTTTAAAAATTACCAGCTATTGAGAGAGAGAATATTTTATAAAACCAAGAAAAACAACATATGATAGAAATAAACTCATAAGAGACCTTCATAATGGACTCATAAGACATAGATTTTAAGTTAACTAAATAAATTCAAAAAATAGATTGTGCTTTTCTTAAAAAATAGGAAAGGAGAACTCATTAAAATTCTAAAAATGAAAAATAACATAGTAGAGAGATAAAACTAAAAGCAGATTAGACAGAACAAAGGGGAGATTTAATTAATTTCAAGAAAAGTCAAAGAAAAGGGCTAGATCCAAGATGGCCAATTAGATACAACTCCAGCACACAACACCCTGCAAGAGAGACACAGAAATCCAGAGATCTCCTAGCTCCAACCAAGGTACCTGGTGCATTTCAACGGGTCTGGTCTGATGGTGAGCAAAGCCCACTCAGGGCAGACCGAGGTGGGGAGGGGTGCTGCTTTACCCAGAAAGTGCATCTGACCAGCAAGTCAGATACTCCACCTCTAGTGCTCTGGTCCAGATACAGCGCTTCACCCAAAGCCTCAGCAATACACAGAACAGGGGATCTTTGCCAGTCGAGAGCCAGGAATTACAAGCGTGGAGTTGAATAAGAGCCTGCAGACTGAGCTATCGCCCCCTCCCCCTGCCCGGAAAGAGAGGGAACTATAAGTGGGAGCAGGTGGGCAGGCCACTACCCCATGACCAGAGAGAGAAGAAGCTGAAAGGGGGAGACTGCCCGGTGTGGCTGGGTAGCTCCCTACCCTCCCCTACAAACCCCACAGTGCAGAAGCTCTGACTCTAGTAGGTTGCATAGCCAGTGCCACAGTCTGAAATGAACCCTGAATGACCCAGCCCAGTGGAGGAAGGGCACAACCCACCACTAGAGTGGTGGGACTGGGCTACATGTTTTAACAAAAAACACAGGAAGCCTACATAGCAACCAGATGGCATTCTTGACAACCAAGCAGTGCCTACAGGTCAGCAGAAGAGGCAGGCCTAAGCTCTCAGTATAAACAAAAAAGACACAGGAAGCTTCCCTAGTAACCTGAAGGAGTCCCTAGAAACCCAGTAGTGCCTCCACAGGCAGACAAGTGACCACATCAAGCAGCTCCCTGACACCACAGCCAGGTAAATCCACAAAGATGGGAAAAAAACAGCACAAAAAAGATGAAACCATCAAAGACCAGAACACCTCTTCTCCTCCAAGGGATCACAACACCTTAACAATACAGATCACAACTTGACTGAGGAGTGTGATGAATTGACAGAAACAGGCTTCAGAAGGTGGATAATAACAAACTTTTCTGAGCTAAAGGAACACGTTCTAACACAATGCAAAGAAACCAAAAACCTTGAAAAAAGCTTAGATGAAATGCTAACTAGAATGACTAGCTTAGAGAAGAACATAAACGGCTTGATGGAGTAGAAAAACAGCACGAGAACTATGTGAAGCAAACAAAAGTTTTAATAGCTGAATCGATCAAGCCAAAGAAGGGATATCAGATATTGAAGATCAACTCAATGAAATAAAATGAGAAGGCAAGAATAGAGAAAAAAGAGTGAAAAGAAATGAACAAAGCCTCCAAGAAATATGGGATTATGTGAAAAGACCTAATCTATGCTTGATCAGTGTACCTGAATATGATGGGGAGAATGAATCCAAGCTGGAAAATATGCTCCAGGATATTATCCAGGAGAATTTCCCAAGCCTAGCAAGGCAGTCCAAATTTCAAATTCAAGAAATACAGAGAACTCCACAAAGATATTCCTCAAGAAGAGCAACCCCAAGGCACATAATCATCAGATTCACCAAGGTCAAAATGAAGGAAAAAATGCTAAGGGCAGCCAGAGAGAAAGGGCAGGTCACCCAGAGGGAAGCCAATCAGACTGACAGCAGATCTCTTGGCAGAAACCCTACAAGCCAATATTCAATATCCTTAAAGTAAAGAACTTTCAACCCAGAATCTCATATCCAGCCAAACTAAGCTTCGTAAGTGAAGGAGAAATAAAATCCTTTATGGACAAGCAATATTTGAGATATTTTGTCACCACCAGACCTGCCCTACAAGAGCTCCTGAAAGAAACACTAAGCATGGAAAGGAACAAGTACCAGACACTGCAAAAGCAAACCAGTTGGCAAAGGCCAAAAATGCAATGAAGTAAATGAGTCAACTAATGGGAGAGAAAACCAGCCAGTAACAAAATAGCAGAATCAAATTCACACATAACAATATTAACATTGAATGTAAATGGCCTAAACGCCCCCCAAAAAAGACACAGATTGGCAAACTGGATAAAAAGTCAGAACCCATTGGTGTGCTGTATTCAGGAAACCCAGCTCACATACAAAGACACACATAGACTCAAAATAAAGGGATGGAAGAAGACTTACCAAGCAAATGGAGAACAAAAAAACACAGGGGTTGCAATCCTAGTCTCTGATAAAATGGACTTCAAACCAACAAAGATCAAAAGAGACAAAGAAGGACACTACATAATGGTAAAAGGATCAATCCAACAGGAAGAGATAACTATCCTAAATACATACACCCCCAACACAGGAGCACCCAGATACATAAAGCAAGTTCTTAATGACCTAAAATGAGATATAGACTCCCATACAATAATAGTGGGAGACTTTAACACTCCACTGTCAATATTAGACAGATCAATGAGACAGAAAATTAGCAGGGATATCCAGGACTTGAATGCAGAGCTGGACCAAGCAACCTAATAGACATATACAGAAGGCTCCTACCCAAATCCACAGAATATATATTTTTCTCAGCACCACATTAAACTTACTCTAAAATTGACCACATCATTGGAAGCAAATCACTCCTCAGCAAATGCAAAACAAAAGAAATAATAACAGTCTATCAGACCACAGTGCAATCAGACTAGAACTCAGGATCAAGAAACACTCTCAAACCCACACAACCACTTGGAAACTGAACAACTTGCTTCTCAGTGTCGACTGGATAAACAATGAAATGAAGGCAGAAATAAAGATATTCTTTGAAACCAACCAAAATGAAGACACAACTTACCAGAATCTGTGGGACACCTTTAAAGCAGTGTCAAGAGGAAAATTTATAGCAATAAATGCCCACCAGAGAAGAGAGGAAAGATCTAAAATCAACAAATTGAAAGAGCTAGAGAAGCAAGATCAAAACATCTCAAAATCTAGCAGAAGACAAGAAATAACTAAGATCAGAGCAGAACTGAAGGAGACAGAGACACAAAAAACCCTTCAAAAAATCAATAAATCCAGGAGTTGGTTTTTTCGAAAAGATCAACAAAATAGACTACTAGCCAGATTAATAAAAAAGAAAAGGGAGAAGAATCAAATAAATGAAATAAAAAACGATAAAGGGAATATCACCACTGATCCCACAGAAATACCAACTACCATCAAAGATTACTACAAACAGCTATACTCACATAAACCAGTAAACCAGGAAGAAATGGATAAATTCCTAGACACTTGTACTCTACCAAGACTAAACCAGGAGGAAGTTGAAACCCTGAATAGATCAATAACAAGGGCTGAAGTAGAGACAGCAATCAATAGCCTACCAACAAAAAAAAGTCCAGGTCCAGATGGGTTCACAGCCGAATTCTACCAGACGTACAAAGAGGAGCTGGTTTCATTCCTTCTGAAACTGTATCAAATAATACAAAAGGAGGGAATCCTCTCTAACTCATTTTATGAGACCAACATCATCCTGATACCAAAACCAGGCAGAAACTCAACTAAAAAAAAACTTCAGGCCAATATCCATGATGAACGTCAACGCAAAAATCTTCAATAAAATACTGGCAAACAGATTGCAACAGCACATCAACAAGGTTATCCATCATGACCAAGTAGGCTTCATTCTGAGGATGCAAGACTGGTTCAACACACACAAATCCATCAATGTAATCTATCACATAAATGCAACGAAAGCAAAAAAACCACATAATTATCTTAATAGATGCAGAGAAGGCCTTCGATAAAATTCAACAGCCCTTCATGCTAAAAGCTCTCAATAAACTAAATGTTGATGGAACATTATCATAAAATGATAAAAGCTATGTATGAAAAACCTACAGCTAATATCATACTGAATGGGCAAAAACTGGAAGAATTCCCTTTGAAATCACTAGACAAGAATGCCCTCTCTCACCACTCCTATTCAACATAACATTGGAAGTTCTAGCCAGAGCAATCAGGCAAGAAAAAGAAATAAAGGGTATTCAATTAGGAAAGGAGGAAGTCAAACTGTCTCTATTTGCAGATGACATGATTTGTATATCTAGAAGACCCCATCATCTCAGTCTGAAATCTTCTCAAACTGATAAGGAACTTCAGCAAAGTCTCAGGATACAAAATCAATGTGCAAAAATCACAAGCATTCCTATACACCAATAACAGACAAACGGAGAGCGAAGTCAAGAGTGAACTACCATTCACAATTGCTACAAAGAGAATAAAATACCTAGGAATACAACTAACAAAGGATGTTAAAGGACCTCTTCAAGGAGAACTACAAAGCACTGTTCAACGAAATAAGAGAGGACACAAACAGATGGAGAAACATTCTATGCTCATCATTAGAAAAAATCAGTATCATGAAAATGGCCATACTACCCAAAGTAATCTATAGATACAATGCTATCCCATCAAGCTACCAATGACCGTCTTCAAAGAACTGTAAAAAACCACCTTAAACTTCATATGGAACCAAAAGAGAGCCAGCATAGCCAAGAAAGTCCTAAGCAAAAAGAACAAAGCTGGAGGCATCATACTGCCAGACTTCAAACTATACTACAAGGCTACAGTAATCAAAGTAGCATGGTACTGGTACCAAAACAGAGACATAGACCAATGGAACAGAACAGAGACCCCAGAAGAAACACCACAAACCTACAACCATCTGATCTTTGACAAACCCGGCAAAAACAAGCAATAGGGAAAGGACTCCATGTTTAATAAATGGTGTTGGGAAAACTGGCTATCAATGTGCAGAAAGCAGAAACTGGACCCCTACCTGTCATCTCACACTAAAATTAACTCCAGATATATCAAAGATTTAAACATCAAACCTAACACCATAAAAACACTAGAAGAAGACATAGGCAAAACCATCCAGGACATAGGCATAGGCAAGGACTTCATGACCAAAACACCAAAAGCAAGGGCAATAAAAGCCAGGATAGACAAATGGGATCTAATTAAACTCCAGAGCTTCTATACAGCAAAAGAAACCATCATTAGAGTGAATGGGAAAAACAACTCCAACAGAATGGGAAAACCAACCCATTTTCCCAACCAACAGAATGGGAAAATATTTTTGAAATCTACTGAACTGACAAAGGGCTAATATCCAGAGAATCTACAAATAACTAAAATAGATATACAAGAAAAAACAAACAACCCCATTCAAAAGTGGGCAAAGGATATGAATAGACACTTTTCAAAAGAGGACATATATGAGGCTAACAAACATGAAAAAAAGCTCATCATCACTGGTCATTAGAGAAATGCAAATCAAAACAACACTGAGATATCATCTCACACCAGTTAGAATGGTGATCATTAAAAAATCTGGAGACAACAGATGCTGGAGAGGATGTGGAGAAATAGGAACACTCTTACACAGTTGGTGGGGTGTAAATTAGTTCAACCATTGTGGAAGACAGCGTGGCAATTTCTCAAGGATCTAGAAATAGTCGAATTCCATTTGACCCAGCAATCCCATTACTGGGTATATACCCAAAGAACTATAAATCGTTCTACTATAAAGAAATATGCACACATATGTTCATTGCAGTCCTGTGTACAGTAGCAAAGACCTGGAACTAACCCAAATGCCCATCAATAATAGACTGGATAAAGAAAATGTGGTACATATACACCACGGAATACTACACAGCCATAAAACATGATGAGTTCGTGTCCTTTTTAGGGACTTGGATGAACCTGGAAACCATCATTCTCAGCAAACTGACACAAGAACAGAAAGCCAAACACCATATGTTCTCACTCATAGGTGGGTGTTGAACAATGAGAACACGTGGGCTCAGGGAGAGGAGCATCACACACTGGGGACAGTTGGGGAGGTAGGGGAGAGAAAGTAGGGGGTGGGGAGGGATAACATGGGGAGAAATGCCAGATATAGTATGCACCTAAAGTAAAATAAATGAATTTTTTTTAAAAAGTCAGAGAAAATATCAATAATGAAGGCTCAATATTTAAAAAAGACAAAAACGCAGAAAAAGATATAATAGACAAAAGGAATAGGAGACAAAGGATTGTAAGAAGAATGCAGTGGGAAAAATTGTACTATGTCTATATAAATATATCCATGTAAAAATGTAATTAGAACCCCAGATAAAGAGAAAAAAGAAAAGGTAATGGAATCAGAATTTTAAAATCTAATGGCTGATAATTCCATAAAACTGAGGAAATATATTATTACAAATTTAAGAAAAGTATGAACTCTAAACTTGACTAATGCAAAGAAAACCCACTAAAACACATAAAGAAAGCTGTCAAAATGAAAAACAAGTTTTGGGTTTTTTGTTTTGTTTTGTTTTATTTTGAATCAGAGTCTTGCTCTATTGCCAGGCTGGAGTGCAGTGGCACGATCCCTGCTCACTGCAACTTCTGTTTTCCAGTTTCAAGAAATTCTCCTGCCTCAGCCTCCCAAGTAGCTGGGACAACAGGCACACACCACCAACCTGGCTAATTTTTTGTACTTTTAGTAGAGACAGGGTTTCACCACGTTGGCCAGGATGGTCTCTATCTCTTCACCTTGTGATCCGCCCGACTTGGCCTCCCAAAGTGTTGGCATTACAGATGAGAGCCACCGCGCCCAGCTTTTTTTTTTTTTTTTTTTTTAAGTTTAGGAAGACATGGCAGGATGTGCAGGTTTGCTACATAGGTAAAGATATGTCATGGGGGTTTGTTTTACTAATTACTTCATCACTCAGGTACTAGGCCCAGTAACCAATAGTTACTTTTTCTAATCCTTTTTCTCTTCCTACACTCCACCCTCAAAAAGGCCCAAGTGTCTGCTATTTCCCTATTGGTGTCCATGAGTTCTAATCATTAGCTTCCACTTATAACAACATGTGGTATTTGGTTTCCTGTTCCTGCATTAGTTTGCTAAGGAAAATGGCCTCCAGATGCATCCATGCTCCTACAAAGGACGTGTTCTCATTCTTTTTTTATGGCTGCATAGCATTCCATGGTGTATTTGTACTACATTTTCTTTATCCAACCTACCATTGATGGGCATTTAGGTTGATTTTATGTCTTCGCTATTGTGAATGAACATATGTGTGCATGTGTCTTTATGGCAGAATGATTTATATTACTTTGGGTATATACTCAGTAATGGGATTGGTGGGTCTAATGGTAGTCCTGGTTTCTGCTCTTTGAGGAATCACCATGCTGCTTCCTTAATGGTTGAACTGATTTACACTCCCATCGACAGTATGTAAGCATTTGCTTTTCTCTGCAAACTTGCCACCATGTATTTTTTTTAACTTTTTAATAATAACCATTCTTACTGGGGTGACATGGTATTTCACTGTAGTTTTGCTTTGCATTTATCTAATGATTAGGGCTGTTGAGCTTTTCTTTATATATGCTTTTTGGCTGCCTGTATGTCTTCTTTTGAAAAGTGTCTGTTCATGTCCAAAGTGATTATTTAATTAAATTAATTAATTAATTTGAGGCAGAGTCTTGCTCTGTCACCCTGGCTGAAGTGCAGTGGCACAGTGTCAGCTTACTGCAGCCTCTGCAGCCTAACCCTCCCCTCCAGGGTTACAGTGATTCTCTTCCCTCAGCTTCCTGGGTAGCTGGCATTACAGGCGTGCACTATCACACCTGGCTAATTTTTATGTTTTTAGTAGAATTAGGGTTTTGCCATGTTGGCCAGGCTGGTCTCAAACTCTTGACCTCAGGTGCTCTGCAAGCCTCAGCCTCCCAAAGTCCTGGGATTACAGGCATGAGCCACTGTGCCTGGCCCAAAGTGATTATTTTTAAAAGCTGGAGGAATAAAAGACAACTTACTTTCAAAGAGTCAAAAATGGAATTCAAGCTAAGTTCAACAGAATTAATCATAGAAGCTATAACTGTCAACCTAATATTCCACAACAAGCAAATATTTTCCCTGAAAAATAAAAGAAATTTTTTAAGAAAAATAAACACAGAAACTTTGTTATCAAATAAATACTACAGGAATTTCCTTAAACAGCAGAAAATAATTATCGCAGGGAGAAGCTCAGAGGTACAATAAATGAACAGCAACCAAAAGGATACATGTATGGGAAACTGAAATAAATATTCACAGTCAAAAACATTAGCAATAATGCATTGTGAGACTTAAACATATATTTAATTAATATATATCCCTAAACAATAGTGTAAGTCAGAAAGGAGGTAAAAGACTTAAAGAATTTTAGGATTCTTACAGTCTCAGAGAAGAGAGAAAAACAGAAACTTTTAACAAATATTAAGTCAAGAACACTTATTATGACAGATATTTTAAACAATAAAATCATGTACAAATAATAACCTAATAGGTGATGAAATCGGGTAATGAAAAATTAATCCAGGCAAAGAAATGAGGAAAAATGCTGATCATCATCAAATATAGAATGAGGAAGTGAAATTAAAACCACACATACCAGTATTTAGGTTAAATTTCAAGGTGTTAAATTTCCAAATATTAAAAACACAATCACAATGTTTAAAATATTAAATGCAACTATATGCATTTTCAAAAGACACCTCAAAGATATAAAGATACAGAACTTATGATGGTAGAAGTGTTTAAAAATATCATGAAGAGAACTAAACAAAAGGAAGCTTGTATAGTTATAGTAAATAGGCTGACTATAAGACAAAAAGCATTAATAGAGATAAAGAAGACCATGTTATACAAGAAGACATAACTATTCTACATATATATGCACCTAATGCAGGAGCACCCAGATTCATGAAGCAAGTTCTTAGAGACATTCCAAGAGTCTTAGACTCCCATGCAATAATAGTGGGAGACTTTAACATCCCGTCTACAATATTAGACAAATCATCACAACAGAAAATTAAGAAATATAATCAGGTCCTGAACTCAACACTGGGTCAAATGGACCTGACAGACATCTACAGAACTCTCCACCCAGAAACAACAGAACATATATTATTTTCTCATTGCCACATGGCACATACTCTAACATTGATCACATAATCAGAAATAAAACATTCTTCAGCTGAATGCAAAGGACTGAAATCATACCAATCTATCCCTTAGACCAAATTATAAATCAAGACTAAGAAATTTCCTCAAAACCACACAATTACATAAAACAAAATAATCTACTACTGAAATACTTTTGGGTAAAAAATGAAATTAAGACAGAAATCAAGATGATATTTGAAACTAATGATAACAAAGATACAGCATACCAGAATCTCTGGGACACAGCTAAGGCAATATTGAGAGGGAAATTTATAGCACTAAATGCCTACATCAAAGCTAGAGAATCTCAATTTAACAACCTAAGATTACAATTAAAAGAAATAGAGAACCAAGAGCAAACCAACCCCAAAGCTAGAAGAAGACAATAAATAACAAAAATCAGATGTGAACTAAAGGAGACTGAGACATACAAAATCATTCAAAAGATCAAAAACTCCAGGAGCTAGTTTTTGTTTTAATTTTTTTTTGAAAAAAATTAAAAAAATACATAGACCACTAGCTAGACTAATAAAGAAGAAAAGAAAGAAGGTTCAAATAAACATAATCAGAAATGACAAGGGAGATATTACCAGTGACCACACAGAAATACAAATGCCAGAGAATATTATGAACACCTTTATGCACTTAAACTAGAAAATCTATAAGCAATGAATAAATTCCTAGACACATACACTCTCTAATAACTGAGCAAGGAAGAAACTAAATCATTGAATAGACCAATGACAAGTTCTAAAACTGAGGCGGTAATAAATAGCCTACTAACTAAAAAACTCCAGAACCAGATGACTTCACAGCTGAATTCTACCTGACGTACAATGAGGATATGGTACCATTCCTGTTGAAACTATTCCAAAAATGTTGACGAGAGTGGGCAAGGCCAACATGGTTGAATAGAAACAGCAGTGATCAGAGGCTTCTATGGAAAAGAACCATAATTAGCATACGAATCCTTCACCAGCAACTAAGGTATCCATGTTCTCTCATCATAATTGACTAGGTGATTGGCATGATCTATGGAGAGGAAGGAAGGGCAGTATGGTACAGTGGATCACCTGAGAGTCACAAAGGCAGGAAAAATCCCACCCCACAGCCCCCAGTCAAAGGAGGTGGTGAGGGAGCATGCTACTCAGCCAGGGAAACTGTGCTTTTCCCACAGAACTTTACAACCCACTCACGAACCCATGCCATCAGGTCCTAGGATCCCAACCTCAGAGCCAGGCAAATCCTCAACAGCCTCTCAGTTGGAATCTGTGTAAGCCTACTGAGCTCCTGCAGGGAGAGGAGACCAGCACCACAGGAGTGGCTGCCTGCTGTCTAAGCTGTTTCAGTGCCCTGTGGAAGAGGCAGCAGCCAGCACTGGGACTCATAAATGCCTAACATGCTAAGCTCCCTGGGTAGTGGAAGGGAAGCATACATCTCTATAGCTGCAGGCCACTCTTTTCCCCTGCTGGAGCCAGGGAGGCTGGACAGCTTGTTCCCAAGAACTGTCCCCCTCAGTCCGAAAGACTGGCTGTGGCAGACTGTAGCCAGATTGCCTCTACAGGCCTGACACTTACTCATCTTTTCTCACTGGGTGGGGCTTCCCTGCAGGAACTGCAGCAACTCCATCCAGAGGCTCATGGACAGAACTTGGATCTACGTGGGCCTGAGCTCCTAGGAGGAGAGGTTGTTTCAGACTCTGTGGACCAGAAGACTTAGTCTTTCCTCTTGCTAGGTGTAAGGATTCCAGGCAGCCCAGATGAGTGAGTTTCACCCCAGTGAAGTACACTCCTCTCCACCAAGAGACAGTCAAAATGCTTTGTTAAATGGGTCCTGTTCCCCATACCACCCAACTGGGTGAGATCCTCTGACATGGGTTGTCAGACAGCCTACACAGGGGCAATTCTACTGGCATCAGGTTAGTGCCACTTGAGGTCAGAAATCCCAGAAGAAGGAGCAGGCACTCATCTTTGCTGTTCTCCAGCCCCCTTGAGTAACATCTCCAGGCATGGGAGCAAACAGATGAATAGGGTCTAATTAAAGTGAACCCCCAGCAAATTGTAGCAGTCCTACGAACAGAGACCTAACCCTTGAAAGAAAAACAAAGCAACAACAACAGTCTCAACAAAAAAAATGTCCCCACCAAAACCCCATCCAAAGCAGCAGCCTCAAAGATCAAAACTAGACAAATTCACAAAGCTGAGAAAGAATCAAAGAACAAACGCTGAAAACCCAAAAGGCCAGAGTGCCTCTTCTCCTCCAAATGATTGCAGTACCTCTCCTGCAAGGGTGCAGAACTGGAGGGAGTATAAGATGGATGAACTGACAGAAGTAAGCTTCAGAAGGTGGGTAATAAAAAATACTGCTGAGGTAAAAGAGCATGCAAAGAAGTTAGGGATGTTGATAAAAGGTTAGAGGAACTGCTAACTGAATAACCAGTTTAGAAAGGAACATAAATAATCTGATAGAGATGAAAAACACAGCACAAGAACTTTGTGAAGCACACACACAAGTATCAACAGCCAAATCAATTAGCAGAAGAAAGAATATCAGAGACTGAATATCAACTTACTGAAATAAGACATGCCAACAAAAATAGAGAAGAAAGAATGAAAAGTAATGAGCAAAGCCTCCAATGAATATGGGACTTCATAAAAAGAACAAGTTTATAATTGATGAGAGTACATGGAAGAGATAGGGATAATGGAAAGAACCTAGAAAACACACTTCAGGATATTCTCCAGGAGAACTTCCCCAACCTACCAAGACAGGCCAACAGACAAATTCAGGAGATACAGATGTCAGATGCAGTAAGTTCCTCTTCAAAGGTTTAACTTTCAACTTCCTTGTTCTTTATTCTTGAGATCTACTTCCTTGTCTCCTAAGCTATCTATTCTGTAAACAGCTTCTCCCACCAAAGCTACCCTTCCCAACTTTTGCTGCATGCTGACATGACTGAACATGCCTTGTACTATAAGGAACAACCTCTCCTTTCCTGCCTAATTAGCCATATTCAATTTTAAACAGTAGCCAATCGGGTTAGCTTAGATTGCATAGTCTGACTCCAGCCAATGGAGACAGGACACAGAAGCAGGGACTAACTGCATTAGGGATAAAAACTCCTTCTCTTCTTTGTTCAGTGTGCTCTTGTGCTCATGACTGATGTGGGCAGTGCCCTTCTGCAAAAGTAAATTGACTTGCTGAGAAAACTTTTTACCTGAGTGCTAATTCTTCTTTGTGGCACCAAGCATTTGTTTTCAACAATTTGGGGGCTTGTTTGGGATTCCATTCTCCTCCAGGGAAGGGCCTCTGATCATCTCTCATGAGGAGTTGCATCCTGTTGCCTTGTTGTAGTGGCCTTAAAAGTAAGGAATCGAGACCCACCCAGCATGATTAATAAACCCAGACCCTCAGAAACGTGGGAAGAAAAAGCCTACAAACAGACATCACAGTTACCAGGTAACTGTACACAGACCAAGGTAAGAAAAGCTGCAGGGGCAGTGAAGTATTTCCTTGGTGGTTGGGATCAAGGTAAGAAAAGCTGTGGAGTGGTAAAATATTCCTTTGTTAGGACATACCAAGGTAAGAAAAGCCACAGGAGCAGTGAAGTATTCCTTAGTTGGGACACACCAAGGCAAGAAAAGCTGCTCGGGTGGTAAAGTATTTCTTGGTCAGGACATCTGGAAGCTGAATGTGTGTAAATGAGATGTGCAGTTGAGCACGAAGTGAGTGTAGAGTCCAGATATGAATTTCCATGGTCACCTCATATGGTTTATGGTGGATTCCTGCTGTGGGGCTTATGCTAGCACACTGAGGCTAAGAGGGACCTTAACTATTCCCCTTGGGCAAGCAGCCAGAGAAGGACAACTCTGCCAAGTAACTAGAGTGGCATTTGAACTCTAATTTAATTGGCCATCCCTTTCACTCTGGCATTTCATCAACCAGAAGAGATAAAAACAAAGCACCGTAAAACAAGAGATGCTGCTTATGGGTCCTTTGACCCTCATGTTTATATAGATGCCATTGGAGACCCAAAAGGAGTGCCAGATGAATTTAAGGTGTGAAATCAGATAGCTGCAGGGTTTGCATTCATATTTTTCTTGTGGTCAATTATAAATAAAAATATAGATTGGATAAATTATATCTATAACAATCAGCAATGATTTGTTTATTATACTAGAGATGCTATTAAAGCGATAGCTGAACAATTAGGACCCACCCATCAAATGGCCTGGGAAAAGAGAATAGCACTAGGCATGAAACTAGTAGAGAAAGGTGGAGTTTATGTCATGATTGGAACCCAGTGTTGTACTTTAATTCCTAAAAATACTGCTCCTGATGGAACTATAACAAAAGTCGTACAGCTTTATCCAATGAGCTAGCTAAAAGTTCAAAAATAAATGATCCCTTCACTCATTTAAGGGAGAAATGGTTCAGCAAATGGAAAGGACTTATGTCCTCAATTATCGCTTCCCTTGCAATAGTAATAAGTATGCTTATTCTTGTAGGACGCTGTGTCATATCCTGTGTCTGAGGATTGATACAAAAGCTTATTGAGATAGCTGTCACCAAAACCTTCTTCAATTCTCCCTCACCTTATGCAGATAAGCTCCGATTTAAAAACAAACAAACAAACAAAAAAAACAAGCCAAACAACAGAATCAAGACATGTTAAGAGGTTTGAAGAGGAAGAATTATAAAAATCAAAAAGGGGAAATTGTCAAATACAGTAAGTTCCTCTTCAAAAGTTTAACTTTCAACTTCTTTGTTCTTTGTTCTCGAGATCAACTTCCTTGTTCCTTCTCCTAAGCTACACATGCTATAAACAGCTCCTCCCGCTGAAACTGCCCTTCCTGCCTTTGCCACACCCTGACATGCCTGAACAAGCCTTTTACCACAATGGACAATCTCTCCCTTCCTACCTAATTAGCCATATTCAATTTTAAACAGTGGCCAATTGGGTTAGCTTAGATTGTGTGGTCTCACTCCAGCCAATGGAGACAGGACACAGAAGCAGGGACTAACTGTATTAGGGATAAAAACCCTTTCTCTTCTTTGTTCAGTGTGCTCTTGTGACTGTGACTGATGTAGGCAGTACCCTTCTGCATAAGTAAATTGCCTTGCTGAGAAAACTTTTTGCCTGAGTGCTATTTCTTTTTAGTCGCAATAAGCATTTGTTTCCAACACAGAGAAAACCACTAAGATACTCCACAAGAAGATCAACCGATAATCATCACATAATCAACATATAATCTTCAAATTCTCCAAGGTCAAAATTAAGAAAAATCTATTGAAGGCAGCCAGAGAAAAAGGTCAGGTAACCTACAAAGGGAAGCTCATCAGGCTAACAGTGAACCTTTCAGCAGAAACTCTATAAGCCAGAAGAGATTGGGGACCAGTATTGAACATTTTTAAAGAAAAGAATTTTCAACCCCGAATTTCATATCCAAACTAAGTTTTATTCACAAGTGAAGGAGAAATAAAATCTTCTCTAGACAAACAAATGCTGAGGGAATTTGTTACCACCAGGCCTGCCTTGCAAGATCTCCTGAAATAAGCACTAAATATGGAAAGAAAAAATTGGTACCACCCACTGTAAAAACGCACCCAAACATAAAGACCAATGACACTCTGAAGAAACTACATCAACTAGTGCTCAAAATTAGCAAACAGCAGCATGATGACTGGATCAAATTCAAATATAACAATACTAACCTTAAATTTCAATGGGATAAATACTCCAATTAAAAGACACAGACTGGAAAACTGGATAACGACTCAAGACCCATTGTTGTGCTGTATTCAGGAGACCCATATCATGTGCAAAGACATGCATGGGCTTAAAATAAAGGGATGGAGGAATATTTATTAATCATATGTAAACCAAGAGTAAGCGGGAGTTGTAATCCTAGTCTCTAACAAAACAGGCTTTAAACTAACATACAAAACAAACAAATGAAGAAACAAAAAAACAAAACACACACACACAAAGAAGGGCATTACATTATGGTAAAGGGAACAATTCAACAAAAAGATCTAACTACTATAAATAAATAGGCATCTAATACAGAGGACCCACATTCATAAAAGAAGTTATTAGAAATCTACAAAGAGACTGTCAATACTAGACAGATCAGAAAGAAAGAAAATTAACAAGGATATTAAGGATTTGAACTCAGCTCAGGATCAAGGGGACCTAATAGATATCTACAGAACTCTCCACCCAAAATCAACAAAATACACATTCTTCTCAGTGCCACATGACACTTATTCTAAAATTGATCACATAATAGGAAGTAAAACACTCCTCAGAAAATGCAAAAGAACCATATCAAACCGTCTTTCAGACCACAATGCAATCAAATTAGAACTCAGGATTAACTCACTTAAAACCACGCAATTACATGGGCATTAAACAACCTGCTCCTCGATGACTCCTTGGTAAATAATAAATTTAAGGCAGAAATCAAAAAGTTCTTTGAAACCAATGAAAACGAAAAGACAATGTACCAGAATCTCTGAGACACCACTAAAGCAGTGTTAAGAGAGAAATTTTTAGTACTAAATGCCCACATCAGAAAGCTAGTGAGATCACAAATCTACATCATAACATCACCAGTTAAAAGAGCTTGAGAGGTAAGAGCAAACTAATCCAAAAACTAGCAGAAGACCAAAAATAACTAAGATCCCAACAGAACTGAAGAAGATAGAGACACAGAAAACCCTTCAGAAAAATCAATGAATCCAGGATTTTTTTTAAAAAAAATGAATAAAATAGATAGATGGCTATCTAGACTAACAAAGAAGAAAAGAATCTAATAGACACAATAAATAAAAGATGATAAAAAGGATGTCACCACTGACCCCACAGAAATACAAACTACCATCAGAGAATACTATAAACACCTCTAAACAAATAAACAAGAATATCTAGAAGAAACGGCTGAACTCCAAAAAATGCACACCCTCCCAAGACTAAACAAGGAAGAAATCAATTCATGAACAGACCAATAACAAGTTCTGAAATTGAGGTAGTAATTAATAGTCTACCATTAAAAAAAGCACAGACCCAGATGGATTCACAGCCTAATTCTGCAATAAATACAAAGAGGAACTGGTCCATTCCTTCTAAAGCTATTCCAAATACTTAAAAAGGATGGATTCATTTTTTGAAGCAAGCATCATCCTGATACCAAAACTGGGCAGAGACAACAAAAAAAGAAAACTCCAGGCCAATATCCCTGATGAAGATTAATGCCAAAATCCTCAGTAAAATACTGGCAAACCAAATCCAGCAGCACACACACAAAAAAACTTCTCCACCATGATAAAGACAGATAAATCCCTGGGATGCAAAGATGGCTCAGCATATCCAAATCAATAAAGGTAATCCATCATGTAAACAGAACCAAAGACAAGAATCACATGATTATCTCAATAGATGCAGAAAAGGCCTTTGATAAAATTCAATAATGCTTCATGTTAAAAACTCTCAATAAACTAGGTATTGATGGAACATATCTCACAATAATAAAAGCTATTTATGACAAACCCACAGCCAATACCCTATTGAATAAGCAAAAGCTGGAATCATTCTCTTTGAAAACTGGTGCAAGATAAGGATGCCCTCCCTCCCCACTCCTATTCAACATAGTCCTGGAAGTTCTGGCCAGGGCAATAAGGGTAAGAGAAAGAAATAAAGCATATTCAGGTAGGAAGAGAAGTCAATTTATCTCTGTTTGCAGATGATATTATTTTATATTTAGAAAATCCCATCATCTCAACCCAAAATTCTTTACACTTATAAGAAACTTCAGCAAAGTCTCAGGAAATAAAATCCATGTGCAAAAATCACAAGCATTCCTTTATGACAACGATAGACATGCAGAGAGCCAAATCATAAATGAACTCACATTAACAATCACTACAGAGAATAAAATATCTAGGAATACAGCTAACAAGGGATGTGAAGAACATCTTCAAAGAGAACTACAAACCACTGCTCAAGGAAGTAAGAGAGGACACAATCAAATGGAAAATCATTCCATCCTCATGAATAGAAAGAATCAATATCATGAAAATGGTTATACTGACCAAAGTACTTTATATGTTCAATGCTATTCCCGTCATACTACCATTGACATTCTTCACAGAATGAGAAAAACTGCTTTAAATTATATTCAGAATCAATGAAGACCCTGGATAGCCACAACAATCCTAAGCAAAAAGAACAAAGCTAGAGGTATCACACTACCTGACTTCAAACTATAGTACAAGGTACCAGTAAACAAAACAGCATGATACTGGTACCAAAAGACATATAGACCAATGGAACAGAAAAGAGACATCAGAAATAACACCACAGATCAACAATCATCTGATCTTCAACAAACAAGACAAAAACAAGCAATGCAGAAAGGATATCTTATTCAATAATTGATGTTGGGAAAACTGGATAGCCATGTGCAGAAAACTGAAATTGGATCCTGTCCTTACACTTATAGAAAAATTAACTCAAGATGGATTAAAGCCTGAAATGTAAACCCTAAAACTATAAAAACCCAGAAGAAAACCCAGGCAATGCCATCCAGGACATAAACATCGGCAAAGACTTCAGGACGTAAATGCCCAAAGCAATTGCGACAAATGCCAAAATTGAAAAATGGGATCTAATTAGACCAAAGAGCTTCTGCACAGCAAAAGAAACTCATCAGAGTGAACTGGCAGCCTACAGAATGGGAAATAATTTTTGCAATCTACCCATCTGACAAAGATCTAATATCCAGAATCTACAAAGAATTTAAATAAATTTACAAGTAAACAACAAACAACCCCATAAAAATGTGAGCAAACGTTATGAACAGATACTTCTCAAAAGAAGACATTTATCTGGCCAACAAACATATGAAAAAAAGCTCAACATCACTGATCATTAGATAAATGCCAATCAAACCATAATGAGATACAAGCTCATTTCAGTTAGAATTGCTATCATTAAAAAGTCAGTAAATAACATGCTGACAAGGCTGTGGAGAAATAGAAATGCTTTTATGCTGTTGGTGGGAATGTAAATTAGTTCAACCAGTATAGAAGACAGTATGGGATTCCTCAAGGATCTAGAACCTGAAATACCATTTGAACCAGCTATCTTATTACTGTGTATATACCCAAAGGAATATAAATCATTCTACTATAAAGACACATGCACATTTGTTTATCGCAACACTATTTGCAATAGCAAAATCATGGAACCAACCCAAATGCCCATCAATGATAGACTGGATAAAGAAAATGTGGTACACATACATCATGAAATACTACATAGCCATAAAAAGAAATGAGATCATATCCTTTGCACAGACATGGATAAAGCTGGAAGCCATCCTCAGCAAACTAACACAGGAACAGAAAACCAAGCAGGGCATATTCTCACTCATAAGTGAGAGTTGTAAAATGAGAACACATGGACACAGGGAGAGAAATGACACACACCAGGACCTGTTGGGTGTTGGGGAGCAAAAGGAGGAAACTTAGAGGATGGATCAGTAGGTGCAGCAAACCACCATCACACACATAAACCTATGTAACAAACCTGCACATTCTGCACATGTATCCCAGGACTTAAAGTTTAAAGAAATTGAGAAGGAGAAAGTCCTTCTAACTCATTCTATGTACCCAGCATCATCCTGATTCCAAAGCCTGGCAAACACACACACATGCACATGCACATGGAAACACACACACACACACACACACACACACACACACACACACACAAAACTTCAGACTAATATCCTTGATGAACATCAATGCAAATATCCTCAACAAAATACTGGCAAACCAAACCTAGCAGCACATCAAAAATCTTATCTATCATAATCAAATAGGCTTTATACCTGGGATGAAAGGTTGGTTCTGTTAGAAACAAATGCTTGTTCTTTGATGCCAAAAAGAAAAACCAGTGCTCAGACAAAGAACTTTTCTCAGCAAGGTGATTTTACTTTCTGCAGAAAGCATGCTTCTCAGAAGTCTGATTGATTGCCATGAGAGCACATCAAACAAAGAAAAGGAGAAGTTTTTATCCCTGACACCTTGGGTCTTTACTGCTGTGTCCTACCTCCATTGGCTGGAACTGAACTGCACAATCTAGACTGATATCCATTAGCTAAAATCTTAAAACTTTTCTAAATAGGTAAATGTGCAATGGAAAACAAAGAAAGGAAGAAGATTGTTTACAGAAAACTAGGAGAATAATAACATTTCCAAATATGGAAGAGGCATAGGTTGTAAGCTGGAAAATGCCTGGGCATGTTCAGACATGTCTGGGGTGACTATAGGCCAGAACAAATAACTTGCTTAAAGTACAAGGGCAGCGAATGTACTTATTCCCTTACTATATTTAACAGCTACATAGGGCTTAACAAGGAGTTACTAGCAAAAAGCATGGAAACTTGAAGGAAGTTAGTTTTTTTTTTTTTTTTTTAAAGAAACCATTATTTCTATTATTTAACAAAAAGAGAAACTTTTTACTTTTCACAGTTCAACATACACAAATCAATAAATATGATTTATCACATAAACAGAACTAAAGACAAAAAGCACATAATAATCTTAATAATTGCAGAAAAAACTTCAAATTAAATTGAACAGTTCTTCATGTTGAAAACTCTTAAAACCTCATGATAAACTAGGTACTGGAGGAACATGCCTCAAAATCATAAAAGCCATATATAGCAAACCCACAGCCAACATCATATTGAATGGGCAAAACCTGTACGTCTTTCCCTTGAAAACTGGCAAAAGACAAGAATGCCCTCTCTCACCACTACTATTCCCATAGTATTAGGAATTCTAGTGAGTGACATCAGACAAAAGAAAAAAAAAAAAAACATGTAAATAGGAAGAGAGAGTCAAACTATTTCTGTTTGTAGACGACATGATTCTATATCTACAAAACCCTATAGACTTGGCTCAAAAGACCCTTAAGCTAATAAACAGCTTCAGAAAAGTCTCAATATAAAATCAATGCAAAAATCACTAGCACTCCTAGACCCCAAAAACAGTAAAGCCAAGAGCCAAATCAGGAATGCAATCTCATTTGCAATTGCCACCAAAAAAACAAAACAAAAACGAAGCAACCACCACCACCCCAAAAAACCTTAGGAACTCAGCTAACTAGGGAGGTGAAAGATGACCACAAGCGGAGTTACCAAACACTGCTAAAAAAAAAAAAATCAGAAATAACCCAAACAAATGGAAAAACATTTCATGTTCATGGATAGGAAGAATAAATATTGTGAAAATGGCTACACTTCCCAAAACTACTTATAGATTTAATGATATGCCTATAAAACGACCAATGACATTTTTAAAGCAATATAGAAAACTATTTTAAAATTCATATGGAACGAAAAAGAGGCCAAGTAACAAAGGCAATCCTAAGCAAAAAGAACAAAGCTGGAGGCATCATGATACATAACTTAAAACTATACTACAGGGCTACAATAACCAAAACAGCATGGTACTGATACAAGAACAGAAACATAGACTAATGCAACGGATTAGAAAACCCAGAAATAAAATTACACCCCTAAAACCATCAGGTATCTGACAAACGAGACAAAAAACAAGCAATGGGGAAGGATACCCTATTTAATAAATGGTGCTGCAAATTTTCCACAATGTTTTTTTGCTCCTCTTTTGAACATTAAATTCCAATTTCTGATCATCTCTCTCAAGTTCAAAGTTCCACAGATCTCTAGGGCAGGGGCAAAATCCTTTCAGTCTCTTTGCTAAAGCATAGTAAGAGTGACCTTTGTTCCAGTTCCCAAAACATTCCTCATCTCCAACTGAGACCACCTCAGCCTAGACTTCATTGTTTATACCACTATCAGAATTTTGGTCAAAACCATTCAACAAGTCTTTACCAGAGATTCTAACACACTTCTCTCAGTAGTTACTAAGACCAAGCAGACCAAAAAATAATAATTCAGCAACATTTTAAAACATTTAACCAACAAAATGAATAAGCTAGACACAATTGAGTACATTAATCACTGAAAAATACATATTATTTGTAAGTACACACAGACCATTTACAAAAATTGACCTTATGCTGTCTACAAAGAGTGTCTCTAAAATTGATAAAGGCTGCAAATCAGACAGACTTTGCTCTCTGAATATAGAAAAAAGCTAGAAATAGCTCTTTAAAACAAAACTGAAAAAAAAATCTCTAAATCTTTGGAGGTTAACCAGAACACCGCTAAACAAACCAGGAATCAAAAAAGAAATGATAGAAACCAAACATATGTGAAATAAATTAAGACTAGAAAACAAGCAACATTTTTAGGATGCAGCTAAAGTTTCTTAGAAATGGAATCATAAATTATCATTTATTGCCTTAAATTGTTTTCATATATTCATAGCTATTATTCAGAAAGTAAAAAGGCCATAAAATGAACACTACCGGTATCTATCTTATAAAATTAGACAAAGAAATGCAAATCAAACTTAAAGATAAAAAAGGGCAAGAGGTAATATAGATAGGAGTAGATAGAAATAGCAGCCAAAATTACAATGAAGAGAATCAAAGTTAAAAGATTTCTTAAAAACTAATCGAATTGATAAACCCATGATGAAAATGATTTAAGGAATATGAGAGAAAGAAAAGAAATATCCAGAATGATAATGGAGGTTCTAGGTCAGATATTACAAACATCAAAAAGATAATAAGATAATATTATGAGGATTTTCTTGTGAAAAATACATATCAATAATTCAGTTGAAATAAAAGAATTACTTGAAAAAATATTTTATCAAAACTGATATAAGATGTAAAAACACTAAATGCCCTATAAGTATTAGAAAATTAGGTCTAAAGTTAATTGTATATCAATGAAGAAAAATCCAGACCAAGATGGCTGTATCAGTTAATTCACCAAATATTTAAGAAAAAATTATCACCATTCTTAATTTTTTCTATACATTAGAATAAAAAGAAAAATGACCCTGTTTATTTATGAGGTTTGCATAACTTTGATACTAAAACCTGTCAAGCATATTAAAAGGAAATAAAATCATAGAGGAAAAACACTTTAATGTTGAATTCAGCTATATATAAAAAGGATAATGTATCAGGGAGTGTTTGGACTTCTAGGAAAAAGGATGCTTCAAGGTTTGAAAACAATCACCTTAATTCATGCCTCATTAACAGAATAAAGGAGAAAAACCATTATCATCTCAACTGATACAAAGCATTTGATAAAATTCAATATTCATTCACATTAATTTTAAAAATAACTAAACAAAACTAGGAACAAAGGGAGATTTCTTGATTTGTCAAAGGAGAAAGCATGTACACACACAGAAACCTACAGCAAAATTCTATTTGATAGAAAATGTTAAAATTTTTCCGTGAAGGATCAGGAATGCTATAGGAATATCCACTAATGCTACTTGTATTAAATACTACACTAGAGCTTATACTCAGTGTAATAAGACCAGAAAAAAAAAAAAAGAAAAAAGCTAAAAGAATTAAAGTGGAGGAAACAATATTGTTATTTGTAAATGTCATAATTACATATATAAAAATATTCTAATGCTGGCAAATGATTAAATGAACAAGTGTGTTGAACATTTCTGGTTTCAAAGTCAATATATCAAAAATGAGGCCAGGTGCAGTGGCTCAAGCCTGTATTCCCAGCACTTTGGAAGGCTGAGGTGGGAAGATCACTTGAGCCTCAGAGTTTGAGACCAGTCTGGACAACATAGCAAGATCATTGTCTCTAAAAAAGGAATTGATTGCTTTTCTATACCAGCAGCCATTAGAAAATGAAATCTAAAAATAGATGTAATTTACAGTAGTACCAAAAATATCAAATATCAAAGAGTAATCTATAAAAACATATATAAGATTTCTAACCAAAAAAAAAAAAAAAAACATTATTGAGAGTAATTTTTAAAGCATTTCCACAAATGGAGAGCTATTCAAGTTCATGAATTAGATAAATCATTATTGTGAAGATCATGTCAGTCATTTCTCCTGAAAATAATCTATAGATTCAATGGAATATCAATTAGAATTCAAATAGGCGCTTTGAAAGACAAATAACAAGCTAATTCCAAAGTTTACATGAAAATTGCAAAGGCCAAGTATATTAAAGATATTCTTGAAGAACAATAGGAAATTATTTGTTCTATCAGCTTTCAATTTTTTAAGTAACAAAACAATGGAGTACATAGATTATATTACAGGATATTCTCATAATCTGAATTACAAAAATAATCATAAAAAGAAGAATTAAAGTACTACCCATAAAGGGAAAGATGGCTAAATTAAACTATATTAGACAAATTCTATTGATTAAGACATATCATTAAGACAATGAAAAGACAAGAGAGGGTAGAGAATGAATATATTCTGTAACTATAAACAACCAAGTATTAATTTTTAGATTTCTTACCAATGAATAATAAAGACTAACATTACAATGCAAAAAAAAAGAAGACATACACATACACACTCCACAAAAGAGAATATTCAAATGAACAATACATATTTGAAAAGCTTTGAAACTTTATGATTCAACATGGAACTAGAATTTCAAAATGCATTAATATTACCAGTATACACCAACAATATTGGCAACAGTAAATATTATTGACTACCCAATGTTGTAGAACATGTACATCAATAGAACATTTACTATTGGGAATAAAAATTGGTACAACCACCTCAGAAAAGACACCATTATCTATGTAAGTTAAACATGATTTTTGCTTCAGGACCAAGTAATTTCCTTCCTAAGCATATATCCAACAGAAATGCACGCATA
Source organism: Sapajus apella (assembly GCF_009761245.1). Lineage (NCBI taxonomy): Eukaryota > Metazoa > Chordata > Mammalia > Primates > Cebidae > Sapajus > Sapajus apella. The sequence continues at coordinate 26,166,209 of NW_022436941.1, read as the reverse complement.
TATATACAAAAAGACATTTGCAAGAATATGCATAGCAAAATTATTTATTTTAGTTTTAAGTTAGAAACAATTCAAATATCAACAGTAGAATGGATACATTGTGGTTTGCCCATAAAATGAAATACTAACAAAAAACCCCATAGCTACATACAATGACATTGATGAAGCTCCAAAACTTTATGCTGAGCTAGGGATGGCAGCCAAAACAGTATTCAGCATACCACTGTTTTACATAAACTTCAAAAATAACTGATGGAAGTCATGATAATACTTATCAGGAGGAGCTGTATGTTAATGAGAAGGGTCATGAGGAGGGCTTCTGGGGTCAATATTCTATTTTTTTATAACACCAATTCTGAAGATAGAAAAGGTTTCTCAGGGCCTGCTATATCTTGAACACTGGTGTATGAATGGCTGTTAGAACTGTACACTGTGTAACTTATAATTTAAAGACAAAAGAATGGGGATACACAGCTAGCAAAATATTTAAGTTGAAGGTTCCTGGCCTGGTTGCTTTCCTATGCTAACGTGATCCTATTCACTTGAATGTAAAGTGAATGAAAATTAAGTAGCTTGCAGGTCCTAAACTGAACCTTCCCATTTCCATGTAGTGCTGTCTGATTACCATAAGGAAACTGATTACCATAAGGAAACTGATTACCATAAGGAGCAGATTTTTATGATGTAAGATACATAGATACATACACACTCATATATACAGACATACACATCTATGTCTTGTATTGCAAGAACAGTAGTTGTTTCTTAGAGATTAACCTCACAATGTGTAACTAAAGATTTCTATAGTTTCTGGTTTTTTCCTTTTGAGAGTTTTTGTATCCCTTTTGTCTCTAATCATACTACAAGTTAGCTACTTTTTCAGATTTTCATTATGGAACTTTGTCACTTGGTGGTCACTGTTTTATTGCAATGGAGCATTTTTCCCGATTCACAGGAATTAGAAATTCAAAAAGAAAAGATCATGGAGGCTGAGTTGAGTAAGAGATACAAGACAGTTGGCAAATCCCCCTCACTAAGTTATTAATTAAGGCAGACCAGACTTAAGACATAAGGAAGTCCAAGCCATGCCCCTACAGGATTTTAAATTTTTACCTGACACAGACATGGTGGCCACAAGTCATAACACTGATTAAAATCTACAAATGTCAATAGTCTAGACAGTGATGATAGTTTTATCTATTTCTTGTCTTCCCTAAGCAAGTGCAAGTCACCTAAAGTCAGCTTTGTTCCTAGCAAGCATTGAATAAATTGTAACAAAATAAATAAAATGAATGAAAATGGGATATGTTTATTTATTTTTAACTTATTTAATTCTGGAACATCAAGAATTCTGCCAGTACAAACAAAGGCTTAAGACAACAACTGTAAACTGCAACTCTCCTGTCTAAGCCAGAATGTATGGTAGCCCTATGTCCGTTCCATGCCATTTTTAATAGTATCTCTTTTACTTCCAAAATTTTCCAGAATGAACAGAGGTTTAGCTGGTTATTCTAGTCAAAGAAATGCTTTCCTATCAGTTAGCTATAACTGCAATAATATCATGTAACAAGCAACCATAATCTGTCAGTGGCATATAATAAGTATTTGATTAGCTCACAAGCATGTGTATTGGTTGGTAGGTAGCTAATTTAAGCTGGGGGGACCCAATTGCATCTCTGTCTCAACCTTCTTAGACTTAGCGGTCTAACATGGGCTGTTTCTTCTCATGGTGATGGCAGAGAGGAAGATCAAATGCACAATACTACCCAAGTTTTTGATCACATCTCCCTCACTAACATTCTGTTGACTAAAGCAAACTGCATGGGACTTTCAAGTTAAGAGGCAGAAAAATACAGCTCACCTCTTTTGTATAAAGAACTGCAAAGTCATATGGCAAAGAACCTGAACCCACGGAAGATGCAATCTACCACTGTGCTTCGTAACTGCAAACAATTAACACGGTGTCTGAGAAGTCTATGAATAAGACCACCCTCACTGCAAGGTGGCAAGATGATTTCACTTGTCACTTTGTACTCCAATGTCTTTCATAGATGCATATGAGAGGAATTTTATCACAAGCTGGAGCTATCTGGCTCTGAAGAATCATTTAAGCCCAAAAGATAACAAGTAATGGTGGAAGGTTGTGGGATGTTTTCCTCTGAGGAACCCTGTCTCATATGATAAAGTATATACTCTTATATAAATGATATACTATAAAAAATCCATAGAGACCCCCTTAACCTTTAAACTAGCAATTATACTCCTAAGAATTCAGTCTACCTGGACTACTGAGTATATAGTATAATATCCTGGGTTAAGTGTATCAAACATTAGAGTGAAATTTCCAACAATAATCAGACTGATGACAGATAAGCATGGAAATACCCTTGATTGCTTAAAAAATAGAATCAGTTATCTCAATTCTGTTAACATATTAAACTCCCTGAAGACCAAAATAAGGTAGATTATGTGTAATAAAAATATATTCCAACAAAGATAAATACAGGAAGGATACCTTGTCATAAGAAATGATTGTGCTGCTAAAAATAATGAACACAAAATGTACTAATAAAAATGTACTGCATATTCCCTAACCGCCATTCTTATCACTTATACTCAATTAGAAACAAAATTAATATTTTAGATAATACTGTTTCCCAACCTGCATATATGTTTTTCCCAGCTTGTTTTATGTATATTTTTTCAGCTTCTTAGAAACTCATCTTCCACATAATTTACGTGAGGACCAACCAGTTTGATTATTGATCTTTTCCCATAAAATCATATTTAGTTCCTTCTAGTGTATACTCCTCACTTTCCTACTCCAGCTTTTAATAATAATTTGTGAAATCTCTGAGAGAAGAATCACAACATTTGAAGGGAAGAAAGAAAAATATCTCCCTCACACAAATGATATCATGCTAAGAAAACTACAAAAAATACTATAAACATATTCATGTTTAATGCCACTGCTTTAATCATAATCTACAATAAAAGAAACATTACTTTGTGATATGCAGTACTCTGCTCTGCCTTAAGTAAATCTGGCAGATATAAAATACAGGTATTGATCAACTTACGACCTATGCAACTTATGACCATTCGACTTTACGACCACAATCGCTAGCCACGACTGCTCCACGTCTGGCAGCACAAACATTGCCCAGCTGGGCGTACAACAGTGCGGACCAGCTTCCGGCACCACTACCATCTCCGCGTGCACCATTTCAACTGTACATACAGCCTACTCAACTTACGAACAAATCATGTTACAACCGGTCTGCAGGTCCCAATCGTGGTCGTAAGTCGAGCACTAGCTGTAGGAGTTTGCATTACAATAAAATTCTCTACTCTCAGTGAAAACTTCCTTATTTCACTGAAATGTTGATACTCTGGATAATTAAGCACAAGACAAAAAAGGGGAGACGTTGGGAGATGAAAGCCCATATATTAATCAATTAGTAAAAAAGACAAATATTCTTGAAAATTACTGTAAGTTAGTAAGAAATACCAAATTTACACATACACACAGAAAAAACTTGCTTTACATCAAATTTTCAAACCTTTTTACATGAAATAAATTATAACTTCATAAATATGTTAGTATTGTGTATTTTTCAGTAATTTCACAGAATTTTTAAAAATTTTAATTGATTGCTTATTTTATGCCAATTTTAATTGAGTGCCAAGTATTTTATGCATCATCTTATTTAATTTTCACAATTGTTACTATAAGAGAGAGGAAATAATCACAAGTTAGTTGCTATGTCCAAGATTATATAGCCAATAAGAAAAGGAGTGAGGATTTCAAGCCAGTTTTAATTAATTCCAAGTAGTGTGTCATTTTCACCACATGGAAAAACTCCTAAGTAAGTCTGTGTGTGTTTTATGTGTTTTTCCTTTATTTCTTTTATCAGAGGCTACAATTTTAGACTCATGTGATTATTTAATTAAAATTTATTGTTTCTAGAAGATTACAGGGGCAGGGATATTTTGCTTACTATTTGTTTCCACCATCTTGGAAATGAGCACATTGCACATGGTAAGTGTTCAATAAGTATTCTTTCATGATTTTTCCAAAAGATGCAGGTCAGCGTTCCTTTTTTTAAAAAAAAAAAAAAGAAAAAAAAGACACAGTTTTACTCTGTCGCCTAGGCAGGAGTGCAGTGGTGTGATCACAGCTGCCACAGCTTCAGCCTCAACTTCACAAGACTCAGATGATCTTCCTGCCTGGGCACCCGTGCCCCCTTGGTGAGCCACCATGTCCAGGTGTAGGCCAGAATGCTATGAACTTTATTATGATCCTGCTGTTAGAATACCACTAAGGATTTGAGACCTTACAAAACTGCTAATTTACTTCAAAAGGACCCAAAAGTTGCAAGAACAATGACAAAATAAATTATCACCATCATGGATTAGAGAGATAATTTGATTGGTTTCAGAGGAACTGCATGAGAAACACAATTCCAGTACTTCTGCCATTTTAAGAAATAATATATTGACTTTTGAGTAAGCAAATTACTCCCCAAATTTCTAGACTGGAGAATTACATTCGCCAGACATATTAAAAGCTGGAAAATCAGAATTTACAAGTTCAATGTGTCAGTTTCCCTGATGTATGTCCCCCTTTGGCATAACACAGTATTAACTTCATGCTTTTCTCTTTACTAGTCACATTGGAAGGAAAAACGATCTTTTATTTAGCCATAAAATATAATGTCCACTGTCAGAGAAAGAGAAGCAACAAATGGGCACATGATTCAGTACTGGCAGCATTTTTAACTCTGAAAGCCTCTTTCCAGGGACTCAAGTGGCCATAATTCTCCCAGTCTGGAACCCTTTGGCAGTGATGAATTTTAAGAAAGGTTATTAATAACTTCCTCAACTTTTGATAGTTTGCCTTTTTGAAAAACCGTATGTAAACTTACTGGTCCTGACATAGTGAATAGCATTTTGGAAACTATGTGGTATGCTCTCTGGCAAGCAAAGATGAACATCTCTAGGAAAGTGATTTGCATTCTGCTTATAGAGGTACTGGGTGATGGTGGTAATTCTGTACAAAGCTTATTTTCACTAAGACATGACCATATTATATTCAATGATACTATACTTATTACTTTAATTCCTCCAACCATCCTGGCAGGCAAACAGAATAGAATCTTATTTTACAGGTGAGGAAATGATAATTCAGAGAAGTGAAATAAATTTTTCAGGACACAGAGCTATTTAGCAGGAGATCCCATATTCAAACCAGAAAGCCTGGTTCTTTCTATGATTCTGCCTACTCACTCTTCTGAATTAAGTTTGCAACAGTATTATCCTACTATCACACATTGCCCTTTGCCGTTGTCACTTTTGTAGAAAGTTGTATTTTCTCAGACTCTACTCTGCCAGGCTGGAAGAATGTAAACTGCTTTTACAGGGCACTTGGCAGGGCTTTTCCGCATAAAAATCTGTATAGGGAGCATGAAACTCAGCAAACACGTTTACCACATACTGTAGACACACATGGTCAAATTGTGATTCGTTGGGAAGCTCTAACAGGATGTATTAGTCCGTTTTCACATTGCTCTGAAGAAACACCTGAGACTGGGTAATTTACAAAGGAAAGAAGTTTAACTGACTCACAGTTCCGCATGACTGAGGAGGCCTCAGGAAACTTAAAATCACAGTGGAAAAGGAAGCAGACACATCTTATATGGTTGCAGGTGAGAGAGAGCTCGTGAAAGTGCAGGAAAAACTGCTATTTATAAAACCATCAGACCTCATGAGAATTCACTCACTATCACAAGAACAACACGGAGACCACCCCCATGATCCAAACACTTCCCTCCCTCAACCTGTGGGGATTACAATTCAAGATGAGATTTCGGTGGGGACACAGAGCCAAACTGTATCACAGGAATAACTGCAGTCTTAATTTAAAAAGAGGATCAGTTCCACTGTCAACTGTGACAGTGCTGTTCATAATTGTAAAAAAATAAAAATTACACTAAACAGGTGTCCATCAGTAGTAGTATGAATCAATTAATGAAGTGCATTCATTAAACTGAATATAATACAGGGATTTATATTAAATATATTTATTTCATTAAAATATGCCAATGGCATGAATGTATGGTAATGCTAAGAAACAGCCCAAAATGGCACTGCGGTACTCAGATATTTGATTAAACATTATTTCACATCTATCTGTGAGGGTGTTTTTGGATGAAATTATATTTGAATAGTGTCTGTGTTGCCATGAAGAAGTGTCTCAGGAGCTGGGTATTTTACAAATAAAAGAGGTTTATTTGGGTCACAGTTCTGAAGGCTGTACAAGAAGCATAGCGCCAGCATCTGTGTCTGCTGAGGGTCTGGGAAGATTATACTCATGACAGAAGGAGAAGGGAAGCCAATGAGTTACATGGTGAGAGAAGCATCAAGACACAGAGGGAGGAGGAGCCAAGCTTCTCTAAACAACCATATCTCTCATGAACTCATAGAGTGAGAATGCACTCATTACCACAAGGATAGCACCAACCTATTCATGAGGGATCTGCCCCCATTACCCAAACACCTCCCATAAGGCCCACCTCCAACAGTGGAAGTAACGTTTCAACCTGAAATTTGGAGGGTACAAAACATCCAAACCATATTAAATAAGTAGACTAAAGCAGATTGACTTCCCCAGTGTGGGGTGGGTTTGTCCAATCCATTGAAAGCCTAAATAGAACAAAAAGGCTGAGTACAAGAGAATTTATTTTTCTGTTTCTCTGACTGACTGTCTTTGAGCCAGGACATTAGTCTTCTCCTGCCTTGAGACTCATACTATAACTTACATCAGCTCTTCTGCTTCTCAGGCCTTCAGACATGGACTGGAACTATACTATCTGCTTTCCTGTGTCCTGCTTGCCAACTGCAGATCTTGGGGTATCTCAGTCTCCATAATCACATGAGCCCATTTCTTATGATAAATCATACATATATATATATGTGTGTGTGTGTGTGTGTGTGTGTGTGTGTGTGTGTGTGTGTGTGTCTCTCCTATTGTCCTCACATAGAAATGCTCTGGACAACTGTCAGAATCACCATCTATAGAAGGAAGCAGGTTTTGAGCTCTGGGTAAGGGGGAAATTACAGAGCTTTGAAGCATCTAATCTCTAATCCTAGGAAAAAAAAGTCCAGAGGGAAAGCTTTCAGAAACAAGTGAAACAATTTCCAACAAGTAAGCTAAAATGAAAAATCAGCAAACATACTAAATCAGCGGCAACAAACAAAAGTAATATAGAAAGTTTCAACCCCAGGAAATCAATCAAGCAAAAGTAGACTAACTGCAAAATCTTATTTCCGTCCACTATAATGTTTAGTTTGAATGAACCATGAGCATGTTGTTATATTAGCAGAGAAATGGAAGTTATGAGGGCCTTAATAAAGCATTTATTTATCCTCTCAACACACATTGAGTGTACATTAAGCCGAAGACTTCACTGATCCAGAAAATGAACGAGTGAACAGGAACAAACCAGAATTGGCTTTCAGATTTTAAACAAGATGGTCAGTATGATTTGAGACATATTTAATTTAAGGACAATCACAGGATTCAGTTAAAGTGTCCAGTATGTAGTTTAGAATTGGGATTGACATCTGGGAGAAAGAGAAAGTATACACATTTGGTTTAGAGTCTCAAAGAGATGAAAGTTAAAACTGAAACAAAGAAGATAAATGATTCTGTGAAACAGGAGAATAAATTAGGAATGAGAACTAAACATTAGGAACAGGAACAGGACAAAGAAAAGGAGTCAAGAAGAAAAAATTCTACCAAAGACAAGAAGACCAGGATGGGGAGGGCAGAATGGAAAATGAGGCAAAAGAAGGAAAATTTTCAAAGGTCAGAGGAAGAAGAGAGAGAGCTTTCCAAGAGACAGATAAGGAGGGGAGATAGAAACAACGAACACTAGATGCCACAGGGTCTTTGAAAGGCAGTATTGCCCCTACCGTGATCTAAGTCATGAGAAAGCCAAGGAGCCAGCAGTTAAGTTTAGAAATTCCAGAGTGAAGGAAAACCTGTGCAGCAGTTCCTCTGAGGGGTCTGGAAGACAGTCAGCCTAGCAGAGTTGCCCAAGGTCTGCACGGTGCAGAAAAATAAAAACTAGGCTTCTCCGTGGGAATTTAAGAAAGGCATTAGTCTGAAAACTGTCTACTATTACAATCTTTCCAGAAATTATTTCTGTGGAATAAAAATTTTTAATGTACATTAAAAAATTTGTATAAATTTATGGAGTAGAAGTGTAATTTTATTACATGCACAGGTTGCCTATTGATGAAGTCACGTCTTTTAGTAGATTCGCCTGAGTAACGTACATTGTATCCATTAAGTAAATTCTCATCATCCAGACTCCTCCTACACTTTCACCCTTTCGAGTCTCCACAGTTTATCATTCCACACTGTGTATTTGCATACATATTATTTAGCTTCCACTTATGAGTGAGAACATACAGTATTTGTCTTTCTATATCTGGCTTGTTCTACTGAAGATAATAGCTTCCAGTTCCAACCATGTTGCTGTGAAAGACATAATTTCATTTTTTTATGGTTGAATACTATCCCGTTGTGTATATATACATTTTCTTTATTCAAGCATCTAGTGATGGACACATGTTGATTTCATATCTTTGCTATTGTAAAAAGTGCTGTGATAATATACAAGTGCAGATATCTGTGTAATATAATGATTTATTTTCTTTCAAGTACATACCCAGTAGTGGGTTTTCTGGATCAAATGGTAGTTCTACTTTTGGTTCTTTGAGAAGTCTCCATAATGTGTTCCACAGAGGTTGGACTAATTTACATTCCTATCAACAGTGTATGAGTTCCCTTATCTCTGCATCCTCGCCAACATCTGTTATTTAGTTTTTTATAATAGCCATTCTGACTGGGATGATATCTCACTGCGGTTTTAATTTGCGTCAGAGGATTAGTGATGTTGAGCATTTTTTTTTCATATAACTGTTAGTCATTTGTATGTCTTCTTTTGAAAACTGCCCATTCATATCTTTTGCCCACTTTTTAATGGTGTTATTTGGGGTTATTTTGTTGAGTTTTTAAAATTCTTTGTATATTCTATATATTAGACCTTTGCATAATGCATAGTTTCCAAATATTTTCTCCTATTCTGCAGGTTGTCTGTTCACTCTCTTATTTCCATGGCTATACAAAAGTTTTTTTAGTTTAAGTCACTTTTGACTTTTTGTTTTTGTTACTTGTGCTTTTGAGGTCTTAGCCATGAATTATTTGCCTAGACCAATGTCCATAAGAGTTTTTCCCCTAGGTTTTTTCCCAGTAATTTTATTGTTTCAAGTCTTATATTTAAGACTTTATCTTGAGTTGATTTTCATATATGGTGAAGGATGGGGGTTCAATTTATTTGTATATAGCAATCCAATTTTCCCAGCACCATCACTTATTAAAGAAAGTGTCCTTTCTTCAGTGTATGTTCTTGTCAACTTTGTCAAAGATCAGATAGATGTAGATAGGGGGATTTATTTTTGGGTTCACTATTCTTCCATTGTTCTAGGTGTCTCTTTTTATACCAGTATCATGCTGTTTTGGTTATTACAGCTTTGCAGTATAATTTGACAACAGCTAATATGATGTCTCCAGCTTTGTTCTTTTTGCTTAGGATTTCTTTGTCTAATCGGGTTCTTTTATGGTTCCATATGAAGTTTAGAATAGTTATTTCTAATTCTGTGAAAAAAGACATTGGTGTTTTAATAGAGATTGCACTCAATCTTTAGATTGCTTTGGGCAATATGGTCCTTTTCACGATATTAATTGTTCTAATTCACGAGCATGGGATGTTTTTACATTTGTGCCCTGTTCAATTTCTTTCATCAGTATTTTATAGGTTTTCCTCTAGGCAATGTTTACCTTGTTGGTTAAATATATCCCTAGATATTTTTTGTAGCTTTTGCAAATAAGATTGCCTCCTTGATTTTGTTCTCATCTAGACTATTATTGGTCCTTTGAAATGCTACTGATTTTTGTACATTGATTTTGTATCCTGAAATGTTACTGAATTCATTTATCAAATCTAAGAGTTTTTTAGTGTAGTCTTTAGGTTTTATAGATGTAAGGTCATATCTTCATTCAACAGGGATGTACATTTTACTCAGATATTCTACTTCCGAGCTTCTTACAGGCTAAAAATACTGTCAGCATATAAAGGAAGGATATTTACTGAATCACTGTTCATAGTGATGACCAATCTGAATAGACAATAATAAATAGTTATATAAATTATATTTACTCTGTAGGATATAATACATACATAGAAAAGAACAAGTTAGATTTATATTCACTCTCTAGTGGGCTCTCTATATTACATGAATAAATGAAGAATGCAAGCTGCAGAAAAACATAGTTAAAACTCATTTTTTATAAATAATCCTATATCTGGATTTAAGTTTAAATGCATAAAATTAATGGTACAAAGTATGCACTGGATTATCTCAAGGAGGTGAAACAGAAGTTCATTTAATTCTTTATACATTTTTCTATCATTTCATATTAGAAATAACCATGTATTATTTGTATTTTAAAATTGCCATGAAACATAATTTTCTTTCCAAGAAAAAGAAATAGAATAGTTATTATTTTAGGTTATGCCATTTTACCTTTTTATTTGCTTTAAATTTTTTAAGTAATAAAATTTTTACGCTAATCATATGCACACACCTATTTAGCTTTCAGTGTGTAATTTTTAAACACATGTTGGTTTTATTAAATGCCACCATTTATAGATGTACAATGAAAGGTGATAGAACTTTTGAACAAATGTAGGTTTATACTCAAATCCATAGCACAATTTAGAAAGACAGCCAATATATTGCCCAAGAGTTCACATCATCAAAGCTTCTCTTGCTGACTCCTAATCAATCTTGTTGAAACTAATTAAAACAGCACTAGCTTTAATTGGTCTAAGGGGACCATAATTGATGTCCTAACAACCCAGCATCTTAAGACAGAAATCTGAGGCCAACCTAGATCAGTTTTTAGCAATGCCAGAAAACAGTTCAAGTTATGGCCTTTGTTGTAGATGGATTGTTGCTCTGGAATGTGATAAATAAATATGAAGATAAAAAGGCAGAGCTTGAGGTAATGACTCTTTTTAGCCACACTAGGAGGTACAAAAAAAAACTATAAATGGATCTGTGCACATATAGCCACTTGGAGAAAGAAATATTCAGAAGGAGAACATGTTTAATAGATTTGGAATGCTACAAAAAAAGCATACCTTCATTTGATTTGAAAATCACATATTGAGAGCACAGTATGTCCATTCATCTAGGTACCCTACAAACATTTTTTTAAGTTTCATATTCATTGCCAAGCTCTGTACCATCTCTAAGGACAAAGCAATAAAGAAGATTAACCCTGTCACCAGCCCTAATGCTGACATTTTAAGAAACAGAAAGTGCCTTCCCTCCCTCAAGCTGTTTTAATGCCACCCACCTGAAAAGTGTTGTGAGAAACACGCAAATCTAAGATAACTACAAGTGTGAATGGTTACCCTTGAGTTTTACAGTGCCTAAAGATCACAAAATCTTAGTGACTGTGATATGATTTGGCTGTGTCTCCTCCCAAGTCTCATCTAAAATTGTAGTTTCCATAATCCCAATGTGTCATGGGAGGGACCTTGTGGGAGGTAATTGAATCATGGGGGCAGTTACCTACATGCTGTTCTCCTGATAATGAGTGAGTTCTCACAAGATCTGATGGTTTTATAAAGGGCTTTTCCCCAATCTAGCTATACACTTCTCCTTTCTGTCACCATGTGAAGGACATGTTTGCTTCTCTGTCCACCATGATTGTAAGTTTCCTGAGGCCTCCCCAGTCCCATGGAACTGTGAGTTAATTAAATCTCTTTCCTTTATAAATTATCCAGTCTCAGGTATATTCTTATAGAAGCATGAGAATAAACTAATACAGACTGGGAATACAGAGATAGTAAACATACCAGAACATTTCAGCATCACTATATTATCTAAGGCAGAGGTATGTATCAGGGACTAGGGTGCCCAATGGAGGACCTGGCTAGAAAGTTTGGCAAATGTTTCCTTGAAGAGATGATAGCCAAACTGTGTCTGGGCCCAATTTTTCAGGTGTAATATGCTTTTATCTGAATGTGAAGAAAAGGTGGATTTTTGATAGATCCTGACCAAGGCAGTGAAAGATCCTTGTAGAAGTTTTTTAGGTAGATAAGTAAGAGAGAGTTACCATCACATCACCAGGATGTTATTTTCTCCAGTATAAAGAAAAAGAGTCAGCCACTCCTTCCTCTCTGTTCTCTTTAATAGGGAGTCTCAACTCTTGGAGGCTACCTCATGAAGATTCCCTTGATCTAAATTATCAAGACCATCTTCTTCGGGAATGAGAGAGAGAAGTGGAAGAGGAAAGTAGTGTGCAAAGAATCAGAATTCTATGTGCCTCCAAAAAGATAAAAACTGCAACTACACATCAGTATTATGCAAATGGCCTCTATTCTTAAAAGTTGGCTGAGAATGAGGAAATCCATTGCGTTCACAGAGATATTCTGTCAGAGCAAAATGGGAGAGAACAACAGTACTACTTAAAAAAGAAATGTACTATGTAATTTTCCCTAGCATTATCCAAATCAAACATTTTTGAAGCTCCAAGCCTCTATCCACAGCTCAGAAACTGAAAAAAAAAATATATATTACATTTTTCTTATACAGGCATACCTTGGTTATATTGGAAGGTCACTTTCAGATTATGGCAGTAATGCAAAATACCCCATATTAGGCAAGTCACATCATAATTTTTAGTTTAGCAGTGTATATAAGAATCATGTTTATACAGTAGTATTTTCAGTGTGCCATAGCATTATGTCTCAAAAATGCACACACTTTAATTAAAAATTATTTCTTGCTAAAAAATTCTAACAATCATCTGAGCCTTCAAAGAATCATGATCCTTTTGCTGGTGGAGGTCCTTGCCTCAGTGTTGTTGCCTGCTGCCTAATCAGGGGTGGTGTTTGCTGCAGGTTGGGGTGGCTGTGGCAATTTATTAAAGTAAGAAAACAACAAAGTCTGTGTCATCAATTAACTCTTCCTTTTACAAAAAAAACTTTCTCTGTAGCATGTGATTCTGTTTGATAGCATTTACTCACAAGAAAACTTCTTTCAAAATGGGAGTCCACTAAACTCATTTAATATTCTAAATCCTTCATTGCCATTTTGCCAATGTTCACAATTTCTTCAGCAGGAGTAGATTCCACCTCATGAAACCTTCTTTTTTCATCCACAAGAAACAATTGCTCATCAGTTCAAGTTTTACCATGAGATTGCAGTAATTCAATCATATCTTCAGAACCCACTTTTAATTCCAGTTCTCTTGCTATTTCTACCACATCTACAGCTCCTTCCTTAACTCAGGTTACTAGGAACTAATGCGGCTGGTCTCTTTAAGCTGACCCCTTCAAAGTGAGGGGCTGGAATCCATTTCTTCCAAACTCCTGTTAAGGTTGCAATTTTGACATTCTCCCATTAATTATGAATATTCTTAATGTCATCTAGAATGGTGAATCTGTTCCAGGAGGTTTTCAATTTCCATTACAGGAATTGTTGTCTATGGCAACTATAGTCTTACAAAATGTATTTTTCAAATAATAAGACTTGAAAATCAAAATTACTCCTTGATTCATGAGCTGCAGAATGGATATTGTGTTAGCAGCCATGAAAACAACATTAATCTCCTTGTATGTCTCCATCAGAGCTCTTGGGTGAACAGGTGCATTGTCAATGCACAGTAATATTTTGAAAGGAATTGCTTTTTCTGAGCAGTAGGTCTCGATAGTGGACTTCAAATGTTCAATAACCCTGCTATAAACAGACATGCTGTCATCTAGGCTTTCTTGTTCCACTTATAAAGCACAGGCAGAGTCCATTTAGCATTATTCTTCAGGGTTCTAGGATTTTTTGGTCAGTGAACATTGGCTTCAATTTAAAGTCATCAGCTGCATTAGAAACACTTTTACACTGTTGGTGGGAGTGTAAATTAGTGCAACCACTGTGGAAGACAGTATGGCGATTCCTCAAGGATCTCAGCTGGGATTTGACCCAGCAATCCCATTACTAGGTATACATCCAAAGGATTATAAATCATTCTGTTATAAAGACACATGCACACATTATTCATTGTGGCACTGTTTATGATAGCAAAGACCTGGAACCAACCCAAATGCCCATCAATGATAGACTGGACAAAAAAAATGTGGCACATATACACCATGGAATACTATATAGCTGGAGGGGACTGGTGGTATTTCCTTGGATTTTAGGCACTGTGGGCTGGAATCTAATTAGGAATCAATAAAAATATATTAAGAGTTGGGGAAGGAGCTAAGGTTATGTTTCTATATCACTTTTCTTCAAGTTACTCAAAGTGTTTTATGCAAAATACATGATGATTTGGTGACATGGGTGAAAGGATGTTTCAGATGCTAAAAATGAAATAGAAAGAGTGTAGTTTATTCATAAAGAATTAAAAATAATATGTCTTTCTGACCATAAAACCCCTCACATTCCACTTCCCTCTTCTAGTCCCTGGATGATACTATTTAAACATTTTTATATGTTATTAAAATAATAATTTTATTATTATAGTTTTAAAGAACAATTTCATTTTATTTTATATATTACTATATTTTAATATATAAAAATTAATATATTGTATAATTATTCTTATATATTATTTAATTATTAATATTTTAAATAAAATAATTTTATTATTTTAATAGTTTTAAATGTTGGTGGAGGACTCAGTTGCTAGAAAAGTGGGAGTCCTCGTATACTTTGTAACTAGTACACATTTGGCCATCTTTTACTCTTGAGAGCTAGGTAAACATTTCCATATATTTTTCTAGCTCTCTATTCCATGGGTGATTATCAGCAATTGAATATATCAAGTCATAGATGAACAAAGATACTCAACATATTAAGGAAGCCATTTGCCCAAGATTTTCTGTAGTTATTTTGATAAGCAGATTTTGGCCATAATACTACCAATAGTAAAATCTTGTACCATTCCATGGAGAGGCTAAAAAATTCTCATGAAAGCACCAGTATCTGAGTGCTGACCACTGTAGCCTTCTGCACTTAGGGAGGAGTTGCCTCACAGATGAGAGAAACACAACCAAGACTTTGACTATGATTGAGCAGAAGCCTCCCATAAACAGGAAGACAATTCATACCCAGAGTTTAAGTTTTATAAAGTTGTCTAAAAATATCTTATTTTGAACCATGCAAAAATGATCCAATCTGGAAGAATTGTAAAAATAATGCTTCCTTCCCAGTCTGGGTACAGTTTGTAAAACCCTGGTGGGTAGAATTTCCCCAAGCCTCTTTAATCCTCTTTATTTTGGAGAAGAAAATGCAGCAAGAAATCTTCATCTTTGACCTTGGAATGGATCTCATCTTTTGTTACAGTCTGGCTGAGTCCGAGTATACCAGAAATGTACTTCCTAGATCCCAGAAGTCAAGTATAAACAGAGTGACAAATAGGGCAGGTCTGAGAGAAGCAGCAAATGTACATCATCTTAGGGTCAGAAAGAAACATGCTGGTATAATTCTAATTTAGAAAATAACCAGGTCAGGGGTCTTCTAAACTTCATACAATGCTGCTGCCTCTGAGATATTAAAAAAAAAATTACTAGCAGGCTTCTGATCAAGTAAAGGCATAAAATTAGGTGTTCAATGGAGATTTTTTAAATATCCTCATCTAGAATTATTATTTCCCCATTATGATAGTGCTGAATTACAACCAGAAACTGTACATATTTTTAAAAACCTTTTAAATCGGCAGATCTAAACCTTGCAAACATCAGTGAAATAGAGAGCCTACCATTGAGTACGAGGTTTTAGAAATTGATCCTAACTTAAAAGCTTTAATTAATTGTCCCACGCCAGGCTACCAATAGATTAATGCTTTTGTTCTCGGCACCACTACCTTTATAAAAAATAGATAGATGGAAAATGTGAAGAAATAAAAGAGAGTGATGAATGCACTCACATTTCAAATACCACATGGGAGAAGAACTTTGTATCTTTACCATTCAGAATATGCTCATATTTCCTGCTCGTTTGCTCAACTATGTTTACCCTATTTTAGTTTTCACTGAGCCTTAACACAAATCAATTTGGGACAAAGATACAAACAAGTTTTTGCATAATTTTTGCAATCTTGATAATTTCCTTTTTTAAAAAAATTAACATAACAATGTGGCCTAGTGCTACACAGTAAGTTTTTTTTTTTTTTTTTTTTTTTGTAATAGACTTTACTTTGTAGAGCAGTTTTAAGTTCACAGCAAAACTGACCAGAAAGTACATAGTTCCCATATACCTTCCACCTATCCCCTTCTCAAAGCCTTCCCAACCATCAACATCTCCCACCCCCATGGTACATCCCCAGGGATACATTCGTTATAGCTGATGAGCCCATACTGACATCATTATCACCCAAATTCATTGTTTACATTAGGGTTCACTCTCGGTGTTGTACATTCTATGGGTTTGAACAAATTTATAATGACATGTATCTACAATAGTAACATACACACTAGTTTCACTGCCCTAAAAATCTTCTGTGCTCTGCCTATTCATTCCACCCTCCCTTTTAAACCCTGCAACTACCGGTCTTTTTGTCTCCATAGTTTTGCCTTTTCTAGAAGTCATATAGTTGGAATGACACACCATGTAGTCCTTTTGGATTAGCTTCTTTCACGTAGTAAGATACATTTAAGATTACTCTGTCTTTCCATGCCTTGATAGCTCATTTCTCTTTAATAATGAAAAATATTCAATTACCTGGATGTACCACAGTTTATCAATTCACCGACTAAGAGACAACTTGATTGCTTCTAAGTTTTGGCAAATATGAATAAATCTTCCATACACATTCATGTGCAAATTTTTGTGTAGGAATTTTCACGTCCTTTGGATAAATACCAAGAAGTGTAATGGCTGAATTGTATGTTAAGAGTACAGCTAGTTTTGTTTTGTTTTAAGAAATTGCCAAACCATCTTCCAAAGTACCACTTTATATTCCTACCAGCAATGAGTGAGCTTTTCTGCTGGGTATTTTCAAGGCATTATTTTGCATTCCTAGCAGCAATGAATGAGAGTTCCTGTTATTCCACATTCTTAACCAGCATTGGGTAATGCCAGTTCCAGATTTTGGCCATCCAAATGGGTATGCAGACCTATCTTACTGTTGTTTTAATTTGCATTTCCCTAATGATATAGGATGTTGTGCATATTTTAATAAGCTTATATACCATCTGTATATTTTCTTTGGTGAGTTTTCTGTTTGGATTTTTTGCGTAGCTCAAAATAAGGTTGTTCATGTTCTTATTGTTAAGTTTTAAGGGTTCTCTGTATATTTCAGATAACAGTTCTTTATCAAATGTGCCATTTGCAAATGTTTTCTCCTAGTCTGTAGCTTGTCTTTTTATTCACTTGAGACATTAAGTTTTCCCATAGAAAATGGTGCTTATTTGGGAGAATAAAATATTTCTTTGTCAGCCTGTCTCTTTCAGATACCCAATTTATAAATTCTAGAAGTTAGAAGATTTTCTGGCTCCTTTCACATTCAGAAAGGCAGATATTTTACCTAACCTATTTTTATCCCATACACAAATTAAATATATATTTTTGTTCCTCAATCTCACTTTTACTCCTCAAACATTTCATTTTCTCTTTTCCTACCAATTTCAAAATCAATAGATATTAACATTCAACTGATCTTTGCCAGTGAGGACTAGGAGAGAAGAACTAAGTTGAAAAAAAATTTCTATCTACTCTTTCAGAATGGGTGGGTATTGTGCCACACTGCAAAGCTATATTTGATTTTCTGGCAATATATTTTCTTACGGTTTAATTCTGGGCCAGCCACAGAGAAGTATTACTTTAACATTAAACCTATGCATTCTGGAGATAAAAGCAGAAGTCTCTGATGAGGAAAAGAACTGGTAGTAATTTCCATTTTATAATGCCCTATTAGAGCATTAGAGAAGGTTTGACAAAGAACAATGGTACAGACTACAGGAAGGAACAACACAATTAAAAAAGATTAATGCACAAGGATTCCCTACACTAGGCAAGGTAGGCTAGACGATAATCTCATGTTAGTTTGCCTAGAATGAAAAATAATTAACAGCTTATATTTACAGAATACCTACAAAGTTTCAGGGTAAACTGCCAAGATTTTTAGTTAGGCAAACAAAGCACAATGTTTATCATACTCTACAATGAACAACTGAGGGCCAAGAAAACATTTTTGTCAGGTTTCAGATGGTTTAAATGCTTGAAGACATACACACACAAAATCTGATCCTCACTGCTAATTGTGTTTAACTTTGCAACAGGCATGGGCCTTGGTTATGGCTGCAATTGCACACTGTGTATTTCCAAAAGGAGAGCTTTGCCTGAAAATGGCAGAGAACTACCAAAACCTCACACTCAAGACCTCTTCAGAATCAGATGAACTTCTTTCATTTGCTAACCCCTTCCAGATTTATATCCTGTAAATTTTTGGTTGATGAAGACACATAGAATCTTACCCAGGACCACATATCCAAATGGTATTGAGAGACCTGGAGATAGACGTGGGGAAGAGGAAGTTATTGAGAAGCAATCCATGCCTCCTGTCAGAAAACTCCAGAAGGATAGATTGCTTCTTATTCAAAATGAGCTAGAAACAAAAATTGTATTATGAGGCTTATAACAGAGCTTCCTCACATTATAAGAGAGGGCAGCTATGAAGAAAATGTGACTTATGATTTTCTATAGAAAACAAAAAATCCAAAGACAATGTCTAGTGTGTATTATCACCAAATTTTAATAAGAAGTACAATACCAAGGACCTGCTGGTGAAATCTGGCCCACAGGAGTGTGCTATTTCACTTCACCAATGCAGAAAAATTGCCCACATTTTTTTTAAAAAGTCTAGATTTCATGCTTCCTTGGATAAATTGTAAAATCTGGCAATATTTGGTTCCTGTTTCCAAATGGAGACTAGACCTGAGAAGGAGGCATTCCCCAAAATGGACCCATGGTACCCACAAGCACATCCTAGATCCTTACCAAAGGCCCAGTTTTCTCATTTGTGTCACCCACTTGACTCTCATTGTAATTTACTTTCTTAACTCCTGATATATAAGAAATATGGATGCAATGAAGTCATAGTCTTAGATAAAAATACAACAGCTGGGACTTCTGGAATGGTGGAATAAGGGCCTTCATAAATGTGCTCTTCAATAAAAATCAAAATATTTGCAAATTTGTCAAAATAGATCTTTTTGGAACTCTGGATATTAAACAAAGGCTTATAACAAACTAAGGAGCGATGAATTCAATAAAATCTTCAGAACTTTAGCAAAAATGGCAGGGTTTGTGGCATTTTGACTGGCCTACTTCCACCACTTGCCCCAAGTTCTGTATAACCTTGAAAACCAACAGCCTCCACCACAGTAGCTGTGAAAGCCAGAAGCCTAGCTACCACTAGGGGGGAATAAGGTGGGTTTAAGAGCTTCCCAAATAGTCCCCTTGCTAGGGCATTGTCACTATTTGGTCTGTCTTACTGATTCCTGGAAAACCCCCATAAATTGAACTAAATTAAAACTTATCTGTGGGAAAAGCCATTCCCTGTGGTGTTTGCCAAAAATAAGCTACAGTCATCTAATAGAGCAGCAGCTGCCTAAGGCCATGATACCAGTTCAACAAACAAGAGCGTGACCTATTATGTAAAAGGGGCCTGTTCCAGTGACTCATGCCTGTAATCCTAACACTTTGGGAGGCTGAAATGTGCAGATTGCTTGAGCTCAGGCATTTGAGACCAACCTGGGCAACATGATGAAACTTGTTCTCTACAAAAATTACAAAAATTATTCAGGTGTGGTGGCATGCACCCATAGTCTCAGCTACTTGGGAGGCTAAGGTGGGAGGATGACTTGAGTCCAGGAGGTAGAGGTTGCTGTGAGCTGATATCACACCACTACAGTCCAGCCCGGGTGACTGAGCCAGACCCTGTCTCATTAATAATAAATAATAATAACAGTATGATTTAGGAAATGAGATGTCCACAAATGGCTTTGAGAAGCTCTGACATATTCCTAATGATCTTGAAGACCACACAAATGTGCAGAGCCATGCATGTGACCAGAAAAGACCTGAGAAGTTGCTCAGCTCTCTCTTTTGGCTGATCCTGAGGCCCTGCACAAGCAGGAAGTAAAGACTAAGGCCAACTTGCAGGCTGCCTTAGTGTTGAAGATATGCTCCAGCACACACAGAACCTCACACCACAAAGACTAAAAGACTTCATCCATTCATCTATTAATAGACACTTTGGCTGACTGTGAATAGTGCTAAAATAAACATGGGAGTGCAGATATCTCTATGACATACTGATTTCCTTTCTTTTGGATATCCAGCTGTGAGACTGCTGAATCATATGGTAGTTGTGTTTTCACTTTTTTTGAGGAACCTCCATGCTGCTTTCCTTAAGGACTATACTCATTTACATTTTGACCAGTGTATGAGTGTTCTCATTTTCTGGCATTCCTGCTAACTTTTGTTACTTTTTTGACAACAGCAATTCTAACTTGGGTGAGATGGTATCTCAATGTGATTTTGATTTGCATTTCCTTGATGATTAACAATGTTGGACATTTTTTTCTTATACCTGTTGGCCATTTATATGCCTTATTTTGAGAACTGTCTATTCGGGTGTTTTGCCCATTTTTAATTAGATTATTATTTGCTATTGAGTTGAGTTCCTTATACATTATGGATATTAATCCTTTATAAGATAGATAGTTTGTAAATATTCTCCCACATTCTGTACATTATCTCTTCACTTGGTTGATTTTTTCCTTTGTTGTAAAGGAGAACAAAAAAAGGATTGTTTCTTTTGCTGTGCAGAAGAGTAGGCAAAACATTTCATCCTTCTACATTATTGTTCATGTTTTTGTTTTGAGTTCGATGTAATTCTATTTGCCTGCTTTTGATTTTGTTGCCTGTGCTTTTGAGGTGTTACCCAAAAAACTCTTTGTCCAGACAAATGTCCTGTAATAATTCCCCAATGCTTTTTTTCTAGTAGTTTAACAGTTTAGGCCTTAAATTTAAGTATTTAATTTATTTTGAGTTGATTTTGATATATGATGAAAGATGACGATATAGTTTCATTTTTGAAAATATTTTAAATGGGATTCCTTTCTTGATATCTTTTTCAGATTGATTACTATTAATTTATAGAGATGTTACTGATTTTTGTATGTTGATTTTATATCCGGCAACTTTACTGAATTTATCAGTTCTACAAAATTTTTGGTAGAGTCGGTAGGTTTTTCTAAATATAAGATTATGTTGTCCCCAAACACAGATAATTTGACTTCTTCCTTTCTAATTTGGATGCCCTTTCTTTCTTTTTCTTGCCCAATTGCTCTGGCTAGGACTTACATTACAATGTTAAATAGAAGTGGTGAAATTAGATATTTTTGTCTTATTTCAGATCTTAGTAGAATGGCTTTCAATTTTTTCCGTATTCAGTATATTAACTGTTAGTTTGTCATCTATGGCCTTTGAGGCATTTTCCTTCTATACTCAATTTGTTGAGAGTTTTTAGCATGAAGGGATGTTGAATTGAATTTTATGGAATGTTTTCTAGCATCTTTTAAAAAAGATCATATGGATTTTGTCCATGATTCTGTAATGTATCACAATTGTTGATTTGCATAAGTTGAACAATACTTGCATCTATGGGATGAATTCCATTTCATCATGGTGAATGATCTTTTTAATATGCTGTTGAACTTGGTTTGCTAGTATGTTGTTGAAGACTTTTGCACCCATGATACTAGCCTGCCATTTCCTTTACTCATTGTGTTTTTAGCTAGTTTTGATATCAGGGTAATGTGAGCCTTATGGAATAAATTCAGAATCATTCTCTCCTCTTCAATTTTAACAGCTTGAGTAGAATTGGCATTCATTCTTTAAATGTTTGGTAGAATTCAGCAATGAAGCCATTGGGTCTTGGGCTTTTCTTTGCTGAGAGACTTAGAAAATTTTTTGAGACAGGGTCTTGCTCTGACACCCATGCTGGAGTGCAGTGTTGGATCTCACTACAACTTCTGCCTCCTGGGCTCAAGTAATCCTCTAAACTCAGCCTCCCAAGTAGCTGGGGCCACAGACATGTACCACCATACCCAGCTATTGTTTTGTATTTTCAATAGAGATGGAATCTTACCGTGTTGCCCAGGCTGGTCTCAAAACCCTGAACTCAAGTGATCCACCTGCCTCAGCCTCCCAAAGTGCTGGGATTACAGGTGTGGGCCACCACACCCAACTGAGATATTTTATCACAGCTTCAATCTTGTCACTCATTATTTGTCCATTTGGGTTTTCTATTTCTTTTTGATTCAATCTTGGTAGGTTCTATGTGTCCAGAAATTTACCCACTTTTCCTAGGAATTCCACTTTTTATGTTAGAGACACAGCAGAACTATCTTTCAAAGAGTAATAGGTTTCCAAATTAGGATGAAGTTAGCAGACAAGCTAAGCTGGAGTCTAGGATAAGGGAAAAGTTTAATAAATAGAAAGTTTAGACTTATGTAGTCTTCACAGACAATAGACAAAAGATCAGGATTGGAGAATCTTCAGAAGTGATTGATGAGAGTAGACAATTTGGGCCAACATAGAAATTGCTGACTATTATAAATCATACAGGATAAACTAACCAACCTGGTATAGAGTAGATTCTAGCCAATAAAAAGCAAAAAAGAAAAACTCACTTTCTAAGTACATATTAGGCACTGAGCAACCACTGTAACTTATGTTTTCCAAAAGTCAGAGCTCAGTTTGATATTTTCTCACAACTATATATAGATGTTTTATTCTTTAGGAAGGCTTTATTTCTTTGTAGTTAGCAAAATTACCACAGCCTACTAACAGTTCCATGCATATATTAGATACTCAGTTGGTGCTATTTGAGTTCTGGAATAAATTTATGACATTTTACTAAATTAAAATTTCTCAGCTAAATACTGAACACTTTCCCTAGGGCAAGGCCTCTTTAAGCATCATAAGACTGGGCCCAGTTATTCTATAAATCTCCAAACCAACATCAAAGACTTTTTTGAGCAGCAGAAAAAAAGTACTTCTCATACAAAGTAAATATTCCAAATTCTGTTTACTTTATCCCCACTCTTTACTTGCCTAGATGTTTTATAGTTGCATCACCAAGCTATAGCATGCATCTTAATCAGATGTGTGTTGGTGAGTATAAATACATTTCTGAATAATGCTATTATTTTAGAAAATAGCTGCTCAATATATTTGTGAGATGAAGCAATTTTTCTCTCTGAACTTCTAATTTAAAACATATACATGTTATATATGTATATGTACATGTACATGTGTGTATATGCACACATATTCACAAACATACATAAAGAAACAGAGAGAAAAATCGTATACATCTATTCTGGGTGTAACCATGAGCTTAACGAAATAAACCCTGAAAAAGAAACTTGCAATATCTACATTTAGACCTTGAATAAAATGAGAAATATGAGTATGAGCAACACCCAACCATGCTAAGAGGCAAGTTTGTCTAGTTGGGTATCATCAGAGTGACAACAATAGCCTTTATTTCCCAAGTTATGGCAATGATGTGGAAGAATGGCTATAAGGAAAGAAAAACAATAAGAAAGAAAGTTACTTTTGTAAGAAATGGCCTACCTTATCTTCAGTGATAGTAATTCTAAGTTATCTTCCTACTGCCAGCTGTTTTTCTGGTTCTCCATCATATATGACTTATGCTAACTTAACCTAAATTATATAAGCTTATAAAAGAGAAAAGTTAGTAGAGAAGAAAGCATAGACACAGAACTTTGGTTCTAATCTTTGCTTTCTATAAGAGACCCAGGTCACCTTGTCTTTTTGGGTCTCAGTTTCTTTATCTGTGAATTGGGGCAGTTATCCTTGACAATAATCTCTCAAGTTCCCTGTGGCTCCAGGATTCTTTGTTTTACTTAACAGAAATTCTGGGAGGATGAGAAAATTCTTAAAAAGCATTTCATTATTAGAATTTCTGGAATTGATTTACAGACAACAAGTGCATATTGATGGTTGAAAACAGGACAGTAAAACAAATTCCTATGCACAGAGATTAAATGCATTCATAGTGGTTTGGTCTGAATAAGAGAATAACAAGTCAACAATTCCTTTCAAAACACAAGTAGGAAGAGGAGGACAAGTTGTTCTCAGGCAATTAGGATATTGAAGTCTATCCTCTTGTGTATTTCTCAGTTAAATAAATTTTATTTTTCTCAATAACAAACTTTTAGGCTTCTCAGCAAAGATACGGAACCTTCCCTGATAGCTTCCATTTGAAGAGTCCTTTCCATCCTCCCACCTTCTTATGGCCTGCACACCTCTTCCATGCCCTGTATCACGTTCCACACAACATTTTAATTACAAATGCAAGTGTTATTTTTTCTTAGTAGACCATGGGCTTCTTGAGTTTATCTTTTATGGCACAGATCCTGGTAACTTTACAAATAGGAGACACCCAATAAAAATGAATGAGGAATCAATGAATGGGAAGGAAGGAACAAAAGGGAAGAATGAAGGGAGAGAAGGAGAGAGGAACAAGAAACACACATATGTAGCAATATATCTGATGGCATCTAGTTCCTAAGAGTTACTGACCCCTAAATATAGGAATGCCATACAAATTAAAGAGAAACGCATCCAACAGGATACTCAGGTAATTAAGAAGCTAAGACTTGATTCTCTTTAGGGAAGAGGTGATCAGGCACATGATCAAAGACAATAACCTGTTGAGCCTGACCAGGTTCATTTAAGGTGCTAAATGTGCCATAACGCTCCCTACAGGCCCTGGTCATGAATATCACAGATAAATATTTCCTATGCTTTCCTCTCAATTCACAATCATTTTCCATAATTCTTCCTTAAAGATGGTGTTTAATCAGAACAGGACAAGATTTAGACTAGATATAAGCTGAACACTTCCCCTCCCACCATATCCCTTAGTATCAGAACCAGAAAAAGGAAACTAATTAAAATACAAAGAATTTTTTTAAATTTTTATTTTATATTTATCTCAGTATTAGCACAACTATAGAAAATCAATACCTTAACATTCACAGAAAAGAAAAAAATTAAGATTTAATTCTTAAAGACAAACCACTCAACTCATTCTCATTTGTAGCCAGGGCCAAATAAAAGCAACTTTCATCTCAGGGAACAGGTAAGAAACACTACAGTGTGACACTTTATTGTCTTCCTCTGTCCTACAAATGTCTTCACCAAATGACTATGAAAGAAAGAGGAAAACACTACCAGCAATCAAAGCCAAAGGGCATTTTTTACTTTATATCAAAATAAACTCAAATTATTAAGGTCTACTTTGACAAATAACACATGGTGATGTGTTTCATTACAACCTATTGAAAGATTATTTCGTAGAAGAAAATTGCAATTCTAGACAATAAACACTTCAAACAGAGCAACATTTCAGAGGCAGGAACCACTACTTTATACCCAACTCCCCCTCCAATGCTCCACATACATTAGTTTTGGTCATCGAGCTGTCACAACAGTTGGCAAGATGGGATGCAACACAGACATCTCTAGAAGAAGAAATTGAACCTCTGGTGAAATTTGAAGAACCTCTTAAAACTTAATGAACATCCTATCCATTTGAACAAATGAAAGCTTAAATTATGTTGCTCTGGAATCTCAATGTTAAATATGCGTACAATTTAATTAACTCATACTCACATTGTCCCCCATAACCTTTTTTTTTACTTCACTCCTTTTTCAGAAAACTGAACCCTAAAAAAATGAGGTAACAATGGAATGTTACATGGATATTTAGATGGAACAATTAATCAGCAGATCAGAGGGAAAGATCACAGAAGGTCAGAAGTAAACCTCTTTATTTTCTGAGTGCAGCAGCTGCTTCTAAGGGCTGACTGGAACCTCCACAAAACCTGAACTAGTGGAGAATTAAATTGAAACTGCATAGCCAAGCTCAAGAGTTGTGCCTGGAGATCAGGAATCATATTGCTGGACCCTATTTCCTGTGCCATATACTAAGCCCAACCTGGTAAATATCATCAGAGTTTTGCTCTATTTCAAAAGGACCCCAAGGAAACTTCTTCCAGGGAAGTTCGAGCTCACCCCTGAATCCAGGACTATATTAACACATGACACTGAAGGTGAAAACCAAAACTCTACGTCTCTGACATCAAAAACATGAAAGCTAGATATATCTTTTGTCTTAAATTAATCTGGATAATTGCCTACGTTTGCTACTTCACTTATAAGCACAAACCAGGCAAAACTAAATGCAGCAATCTTCTTAAACTCTGAGGTGTATTTGGCCTTCACTCAGAGTGATTCAGCTGTCACTTTTCAAAAACCCAAAAGGCTTTGCATGGGGTCATATACATTTAGATATCTACATTCTTATTGTTACTGAGACTGCCACTGACCATCTGCAGGTACCTAAGGAAAGCAGAATGAGTGGACTCTTTCCGATTTAAAATACAGTTACTCATAGGATGACTCAATATTTAAAAGAATGAATCAAATGAAGTGGACATGAAAGTTGAAAATGAAGAAGAAATGGGTGTTTGACCCTAAGTTTGCTACTGTGGTGAGATCCTTAGTAAGTCACTTAAACAGGGCTCTTTGGGCACCACTTCTTAATGTGCAAAAATAAAGAGGTTGAACTGTTGGTATTGATTTAGGTAATGTGTTGTATGCCTCACAAACTCTTGGGAAAATGTTTATATTGTTAGAGATAGGACATCTACATTCAGTTTTAGCCCCTAAATACTTGATGATTTTTATTTTTTAAAAAAATCAAACTAAACGAGAAAAATGCTCATTGACAAAGTCTTTTTTTTTAATTGTACTTTAGGTTCTGGGGTGCATGTGCAGATCATGCAGCATTGTTGCATAGGTACATACATGGCAATGTGGTTTGCTGCTCCATCCCCCTGTCACCTATATCTGGCATTTCTCCCCAAGTTATCCCTCCCCATCCTCCCCACTTCAACTCTTCCTCCCCTAGCCCCCACAACAGACCCCAGTGTGTGATGCTCCCCTCCCTGTGTCCATGTGTTCTCATTGTTCAACACATACCTACGAGTGAGAATATGCAGTGTTTTTCTGTTCTTGTGTCGGTTTGCTGAGAATGATGGTTTCCAGATTCATACATGTCCCTA
The DNA here is from genome assembly GCF_009761245.1 of Sapajus apella. NCBI lineage: Eukaryota > Metazoa > Chordata > Mammalia > Primates > Cebidae > Sapajus > Sapajus apella. The sequence goes on along the minus strand of NW_022436941.1, from coordinate 26,138,892 downwards.
CAAAGGACACAAACTCATCATTTTTTATGGCTGCATAGTATTCCATGGTGTGTATGTGCCACATTTCCCTTGTCCAGTCTATCATCAGTGGGTATTTGAGTTGGTTCCAGGTCTTTGCTATTTTAAACAGTTTCACAATGAACATACGTATGCATGTGTCTTTATAACAGAATGATTTATAATCCTTTGGGTGTATACCTAGTAATGGGATTAATGGGTCAAATGGAATTTCTATTTCTAGGTCCTCAAGGAATTGCCACACTGTCTTCCACAATTGTTGAACTAATTTACATTCCCAACAACAGTGTAAAAGTGTTTCCATTTCTCCACATCCTCTCCAGCATCTGTTGTCTCCAGATTTTTTAATGATCATCATTCTAACTGGCATGAAAGGGTATCTCAATGTGGTTTTGATTTGCATTTCTCTAATCACCAGTGATGATTAGTATGTTTTCATATGTTTGTTGGCCTCATATATTTCTTCTTTTGAAAAGTGTCTGTCCATATCCTTCACCTACTTTTGAATGGGTTTGTTTTTTTCTCGTAAATCTGTTTTAGTTCTTTGTAGATTCTGGACACTAGCCCTTTGTCAGATGGGTAGTTTGCGAAAAGGTTTTCCCATTCTGTTGGTTGCGGGTTCGTCTAATGATTGTTTCTTTTGCTGTACAGAAGCTCTGGAGTTTAATTAGATCCCATTTGTCTATTTTGGCTTTTGTTGCTGATGCTTTTGGTGTTTAGTCATGAAGTCCTTGCCTATGCCTATGTCCTTCTATGATGAGAAGTGAGAGTCTCAGTCACTGAGAAAATGTCACAATAGCAAAGTGTTTTGGGATATTGGTTAATATGAGTTTCGCCTCAAGAAAAGTTCTCAATTGAATTAAATACAAGTGAATTTCTCTCTCTCTGTATGTGTGTCTGTGTGTGTGTGTGTCTGCCTCTGTTTCTCTCATTACAAGATTTTTAGATATAGAGCAACTAAAAATGTTATAGAAGACCTAGGTTTTTAATATTTTTTCAACACTGTCACTTCTAGCAAATGTCCCTTTTCTTACAACTAGCTCTTCTCATGCTTACAAGACAGCTGCAGCAGCTCCAGGAATCATATCTTCCCAATACTGTCTGGCAGATAAACAGGAGCCATGTCATCCTTTTCTGTGTGTCTCATGGTATCAGAAAAACATTTCCCAGAAGTTCCTAACATATTTCTAGTCATGTCTTAGACCAAATTTTGATCTATGCTTGTTTCTGTATCAATCTTTGAAAATACAAAGGATGAGCAGAATTGGATTAGCTCAATTATAGATTCATGTCCTGGCCCTGACAACATGGATGACTTTACCTGAAGTATACAGCTGTATATAAATGGGTGTGTGGGAATAGCCTTTGAGAGGAAACCAGATTTGCCACAACACAGGCAAAATGTTCCTAATAAATATACTATTGTAAAGGAATTAGCCAGATCAATAATCACAATAAAATTAGACACTGCTCAAATTTCCCACTTAAGGGCATGCTTAGCAAATTAAATACAATACAAAGGGGGATTGCTCCCTCTTCACAGTTTCTAATGGATTGGTAGGAAAAGTTAAAAAATATTATATAGATGTCAACCTGACCTTTTCTATACAGCCCTCTGATGTCTTATTGGAAGAGCAGCATGAGGAGAACAAGAGAAAGTCTAAAGTCTCAAACCCCTCACAGTCATCTATGAGGATTAGAATAAACTTCTTCCAAACTACTATTAAGGCTGCTATTTTGACCTCCTCCCATGAATTATGAATGTCCTTAATGGTATCTAGAATGGCAAATCCTTTCCAGAAAGTTTTCAATGTACTTTGCTCAGATGATCAGAAGAATCATTATTTAAGCCAGGCACGGTGGCTCACGCCTATAATCCCAGCAATTTAGGGAGGCCAAGGTGGGTGGATCACAAAGTCAGGAGTTCAAGACCAGTCTGGCCAAGATGGTGAAACCCCATCTCTACTAAAATACAAAAATTAGCCCGGTGTGGTGACAGGTACATATAATCCCAGCTACTCGGGAGGCTGAGGCAGAGAATTGCTTGAACCTGGGGGGGAGAGGTTGCAGTGAGCCGAAATGGAACCATTGCACCCTAACCTTGGTGAAGAAGTGAGACTTTGTCTCAAAGAAAAAAAGAAAGAAGAATCATTATTACAGTAGCCATTGCCTTAGAAAATGTATATCTTAACTATTACAACTTGAACATAAAAATTGCTCCTTGGGGGGTGGGAAGCTGGGGAGAGATAGCAAGGGGAGAAATGCCAGACGTAGGTGATGGGGAGGAAGGCAGCAAATCACACTGCCACGTGTGTTCCTATGCAACAATTTTACATGTTCTTCACATGTACCCCAAAACCTAAAATGCAATAAAATAAATAAATGGGAAAAAAAATTGTTCCTTGATCCATGGGCTGTACAAAGAATGTGGTATTAGCAGGCATTAAAACAACATTAATATCCTTGAACATATCCATCAGAGTTCTTGGGTGAAAAGATACCTTGTCAATGAACAGTAATATTTTGAAAAGAATATATATTTTTTTTCCCTGAGAAGTGGATCTCAACAGTAGGCTTAAAATATTTACTAAACCATGCTGTAAACATATGTGCGATCCCCCAGGCTTTGTTGTCCCATTTATAGAGCAGAGTTAGCTTTGATTTAGCATCATTCTTAAGGGTTCTAAGATTTTTAGAATGGTCAATGAGCATTGGCTTCAACTTAGAGTCTTCAACTTGCATTAGCCCCAAACAAGAGAGTCAGCCCTTCCTTTGAAGTCAGGTATTGATTTCTCTCTAGTTATAAACGTCTCAATGATATCTTTTCCGAATAGAAAGCTGTTTTATCTCCACTGAAAATGACTGCTTAGTGTAGCCACCTTTGTCAATGATCTTATCTCAATCTTCTGGATAACTTACTACAGCTTCTACATCATTATTTCCTGCCATACATTGCACTTTTATGCTGTAGAGATGGCTTCTTAAACCTTGTGAACTAACCTCTGCTAGCTCCTACTTTTCTTTTGCAGCTGCCTACCTCTCACTGTCTTCATGGAATTGAAGAGAGTTAAGGCTTTGGTATGGATCAAGCTTTGGCTTAAGGAAATGTTGTGGATGGTTTGATCTTCTCTAGACCACTCAAACTTTCTCTAGATCTGCAATAAGGCTGTATAGTTTTCTTGTCATTTATGTGTTCACTGGAGTAGCACTTTTAATCTCCTTTAAGAACTTTTCCTTTGCATTCGCAACTTAACTATTTTTCTGGTACAACAAGTCTAGCTTTCAACCTATCTTGGCTTTCAACATGCCTTCCTCTTTAAGCTTAATCATTTCTAGCTTTTGATTCAAAGTGAAATATTTGTGACTCTTCCTTAGAGGCCATTGTACCATTATTCACTGTTCTAATTTCAATATTGTTATGTCTCAGAGAATAGGGTGGTCCAAGGACAGACAGAAAGAGGGGAAAACAGTTGATCATTGGAACTATCAGAACACCTACAACACTGATCAATTAAGTTTGCTATCTTATATAAGTGTGGTTTATGGCACCACAAAACAATTACAATTGTAACATCAAAGATCACTCATCACAGATCACTATAACAGCTATAAAGGAGTTTGAAATATTATGAGAATTACTAAAATGTGACACAAAGATATGAAGTGAATATATGCTGTTGGAAAAATAGTGCTGATGGAATTGTTCAATAGGGGGTTCCCATAACCATTCAATTTCTTAAAAAAAAAAGCAGTATCTGCAAAGCACAATAAAGTGAAGTGCAATAAAATGATGTATCCTTATCCTTTTCTCACAGCACAGTTCCCTGAGGCCAGAGCATCCCCCCTGGTCTTTTTTCTTGGGGGCAATGGAATGCTGGGTTACGGTTAGCAGAAGCAGAGGGGCTTCTTTAAGATTGAGAAATCAGGATTTGGACAGAGAAGCTTCAGTAAATCTGACACTCTCATGTTTATTTGTTTCAAAAAAGTAGAAAAGACAGTTCAAAATGGCAATTATAAGGAACTGGCAAAAATAAAAAAAGCATAATGATCAGGCCTCCAAGCCTCACCTCACATGACTGACAACTTCTGACCATGAAACCTCAAGGAGCCTTGCCACTATCTCCCACTCAACGTTTGTGGGTTATCCTAAATGCAGCAAGGTGAGCCCCTCTGAAAATCTATACTCCTCCACTCTCAGCCTTTACTGTTCTGATAACCTTCACTCTTCCTCTCCCCAAGAAGTTGTCATCCTCAGCCTCTTTCCTGAAGAATCTGTCTTCTCTCCTGGTCCCTGCAGGTGATGAGTCTCCCATCAGGTTACTTAACCATGTGTGTCCACTGCTTGAATTCTGAAGGCCTCGTGATGAGCCAATGCCACAGTGCCCAGCAGAGAACAAGACGCTTTTGAGAACCCCCAAATCCTGGATCGTAGCTGGGAACATACCAAGAAAAACAATTTCATTGCATACACAGTAGGCAAAGAGGTCTTTTCTTAAGACCATCAGCCTTAAGAAAAATTTAGAGAAGGAAGGCAGGGCAAATCTCCGGAGTTGTCCTGCTGCCGCCCAGGAGTGCCTGTGTGAAAGTCCTAAAAAACTCATCTACTCATCAAACTGGACTTGTGCAAGTCATTCTTCAGTCTCTCAGCTCCTTCCCAGTTTAGGGATACATTCTTCTATATAGTCCCAGTATATTTTTCTCAGAATAGTCCTGAAGCTCCACATTTGTCACTTGTCTATAGCCACAGTTATTCATTCCTCTGCCCTTACCCTGACCCAGGCCTTTGCACTTATTGCTTACGTTTGCAAAACTCTGCCCTAGAAAGACAGACAGCTCACTTCCTCAATTCATTCAGGTCTCATTCTCAGAGAGGAGACACATGATCTTCCTACAGAAACACCACCATGTCAGTCTCCATCATCTGCCAGGTTATTTTCTTCATAGTGCTTTTCACTACCTATCAAGTTTGTCTTCTGTTCCTTATCCAATCTCAACACCAAAATATAAATTCCATGAAAGCAGGGATTTGTTCATTTATTGTGATCTCTTTAGGGCCTGTAACAGAGACTGTCACATAGCAGCTGCCCAATAATTACTGACTGAATGATTCTTCCCCATCCTGGTGCACTACTGACATTTCCAGAAGGCTCATTTCTGTTCTTCAATGTTTCTTCCATGATGCTTCTCTTGACCTTTTTCATTTTTGCAGAAGTTGCTTTAACATTAGCTCATTCATATTCATGTATTATGAGGTAAGACCCAAGAAAATAAACTGATTTTAAAGTGTTTGAGAGAAACACTTTCAAAATAGAAATCCATCCTTAAAAAATCTTCTCTACCACAAAAGCAATGAGGAAACTGGCAAAAATGGTCACAATCAACTGTTTCAAAAATCTGGAAATTAACCGGATTTCTGGTTTCAATCAGTTGCAAAACTCCCAAGGAGCATTTAATCAAGAAAAATGGCTAAATCTCTGTAAGTACAGCAAGCTGTGGCTCACTTTCCCTAGCTCAGCTCTGTGGTAGCATAATAAATCCACAGCCTCCAAAGCATGTTATCTGTGAAGACCATCAGCCTAGCAGAGGCTGAATGATCATCCTCCCCATGCATGGTCTCAAGATTACATCACTCAATGTTTCAGCAACTTACCTAGTTTACAGATTCTGACCGATCTCTCCCCAGATCTCTCTGATCTGTGCCCTAAAACCACCCTCCTTAAGATAAAGCTAAGGCCCCAGCACCCTCCACTCCCCTCATGTTTTCTTAACTTCCTCTTTTGGAGATGCATTGAGACACTATTGTCAAGATGGTAATCTTCCTTGTCAGTAAGTTTAATAAATCCAGCTTTCTATGATCAATGGTGACTCCTACCGGTCTTTTCCAGGGCCTTGGACATCACCCAACTTGACATTTGTTTTCTTGCCTCTGACTCTCACTAGCCTGTGAATCAGGGGCTACTTCTTTTTTTCTCTGTCATCAAGAGAAGCACAATCTTGCAATATAGTAGACACTAAGTCAATATTTATTGAATGACTAAGTTTATGCAAGATAAAAACTTGGTAGATTTAAATCTTGGGTTTAGTTTGCATTTTGTTTCAATGGGAAGTTAAATACCTGAGCCCATATTTCTTTGCCTACTCAGTGAAAGAATAGAAGCAAAGGCAAAGAACACAGGAACAGAACAAAATGCCAAGAATATTCACTTTCAAGTATATATAGCAGCACAACAGGAAAGACCTTGAGCCATGCTGTGTAGTAATGGGCAGAGGCTGCCACCTCAAATTCGCTAATAAACATTTGAGTCATGGCCTACAATGCACATATCTATCATGTAGTAAATAGGAAATGACAAATCTGACATAACCTTTGTTTCTTTTTAGGAAAACATTATATAAGTGCTCAAGTTAGTGGAGAAGAGAGCAACTTGAGTGGCTTTCACTCAAACAGGAAGAAATTTAAATGCCCTCTCTCTTACTGCTCCCCCATTTTTAAATGCAGACTTTATGGTTTATCTTTTATTTTAACCCAGTTTGTGGAGACATTGGTAAAGAATATTTCTCTATGCAAGGTAAACAGCAATGGAGTGATAAATAAAAGCTGACCTTGGGTGTTAGTGTTAGGAGTTAGTGGGGAGTGATGGAGACTACACAAAATTGGAAGTATCCTTTCTAAATGGGAGTCAGCCACCACACAGAAAATAAACCTGGCACTACCATCCCTCTTCATTTCCTAAAAGAGTATGAACATTAATTTTTAAATGAGATTTCCTAATATTTAAATTTTGGTTTACATTTGATAAAGGAAAAGGAAAAAATAAGAAAAATAAGGGAAAAAAGAAAACAAAGAAGGCCAGGTACACTGGTTCATGTCTATAATCCTAACAGTTGTGGAAGGCTGAGGCAGGAGGATTGTTTGGGCCCAGGCGTTCAAGACCAGCCTGGACAACATAGTGAGACCCTTGCCTCTAAAAAAAAAAAAATTAAAAAACAATTACCCAGGCATAGTGACAGGTACTGGTCCCAGTTATTTGGGAGATTGAGAGGGGAGGATTGCTTGTGCTCCAGAGTTTGAGGCTGCTGTGAGTCATGATTATATCATTGAACTCCAGCCTAGGTGACAGAGTGAGACCTTGTCTCAAAAAAAAAAAAAAAAAAAAAAAGAAAAGAAAAAAGAAAAGAAAGGTAAGGGAAGAAAGAAGCACTGTGAAAGCCAAGTAAATAGTCTGAGGACCCCCAATTTCCACACTTGCTCTAGCCTACCTACCACTTGCACTGACATAGAAATTTATATGAAGGGAGGAAATGTGACTAGTCAGGATCAAGGAAATAGAATCCAGGTGGTTTTATTCCTATGGCTCTCCTCTTCTTAGTACATCTTCATAGCCTTGCTAGGCATATAACTATAATCTCATCTACACAAGCATTTTCTTATGGTTCTTTAAAATGTGTCTTCTGGAAACGTAGCGCATTGATAGAGTAACAACACTCTCTTTGCTTAGGAAAAGAAGAACACGAGGGAGCACACACTTCTCTCCCTCAGAAAGTACTCAATGAGCTTTTGGCTTCTAGGAGGCCCACTTCCCAAATCCTTTACAACATGGCCCAAGGGGCTAGAGAGCGCTCAAAGGAAATAATTTTTATTATCCCATCTTGCCATCAAGCTCAGCCTGGTACAGTAATTTTCTTCTCAGGCTCTCAGAGCGTTTTAGAAATATCCATCTCATCTCATATGCTCACTAAATAAGGCTGCACAGGAAAACATTAGCCATATTGATGAGGATGAGGTATGGATAGCAGAAACATTAGACCTGGTAAATAGGAATAAAAGCTAAGAGAGAAAGAACAATGCCAACAATAAGAGCAAATCCTGATGTGATAGGCCCTCTCTCCTTTTATTTCCTAAAAAAATTCTTATTCATAAAGCTACTTCTGAGACCTGTTTACTGAGCTGTCTTTAAACAGAGATTACGACACGAGTTTAATTTCAGAAACTCTAAAAGGTTATAATTTCTTAATTTCATAGCTCTTTCTAATGCTTTTTTGATCTACTAACAGCTTGTCCCTTTTAATAGCTGAGTCCTTTTTGATTCCAGAAAGAGTTAAAAGAATTTTAGGAGAGGTTGTGATTATATGGCTGGCAAGAGAACAGGTGAATTTGTACATGGCAGTACCTATTGGAGCCAAGATGTTCTCAACAGGGCTTATATAAATAAAAAGATAAATTTATTTTTCCCAATACATTTCTTGTTTCTCTCTTATTAGATCAGACAAGCATCACTGGATCATGATTAACGCCTAAATATTTCTTAATATTACAAAAATCATCTGGGGGTATGTTAAGAATATAAATTTGTGGATCTTGCTTCAGACCCTGTGAATTAGAATTCTCCCTAGGTGATTCTGATATACATAGAGATTGAGAACAATGAAACTGGGGAAAAAAGCTTCACATTGTAAGAAAAATTAGGGCCAGGGTTTTCACAGGGTGACTCAGTTTAATAGATCAGGAAGTGCTGTACTCTGAGGGAACATTAGGGAAATACATTAACTATAGCAACTTGGACTCCAGCTCCTAATTATCAAGAGTAGAACCCCAAATATTTCATGAATTTCAACTGAAGCCACACTAACAAGGTGGCCACCCATGAATCTGCCTTTCAAGCCTGCTGCGTAACTCTGAGCAAGTCATTGATCCCCTTTGCACACTTCTAGGGTGATCATGAAGAAATGTATTGCCTCTACACAAAAGCATGGCGTCAGGCCGAGCGTGGATACCGCAGTGCTACTTATGTAACAATATGCACAATTATACTTACATGTGGCACTGAAAATGCCTTTCCACAGTTGCTATTTGAGTAAAAAATTTTGGTAACTAACCGCAAGATTATCAAGATATATCAAATCTAATATTGTAGACCACTTGATTAATTATGCAGAGTTCAAAACAAGAACTAGAAAATCATTTATTGAAGACAAGTAAATTAAAGTCAAAAAATATTGTTGCTTATAATTTAAAAGCCCAATTACATGACAAAGTTATATTTAAGAGTAGACTTATCTTGAGTTACACATGAGCAGAGACAAAACTGTATTTACCCTATCTTCAAATTTCGACCTTGCTTACCTAGGCTCTCTTTAGCATAACAATGTCTCGCTGTAACTAAAAATTTATAGCCTGAACAAAGTTCTATTGTTCAGCCTTAAACATATTGTAGTTTTATGGATTTCCCAGTAGAGGTAATACTAAATCTCATATATCTATTTCAAACATTAAAGGATACTAACATTAAAAGATAAAATGATACTTGAGAAGATTTGGGATGTGATATCCACGGATAACATCTATCAGCTCATTCATTTGGTAACATGTATGTGTTAATTACCTACTGTGCTCTGGTCATTACCCTGGGAAATAAAACATAGTCAAGAGCAAGAATACCAAGTTCTCTACTTACATAGAGCTTTCATTTTACTGGAGGTGGATGATACATGAACAACTTGAGTATCAACTAGCAAAAAACACCTTGCAGAGAATTAGAATAAAAAACATAGAAGTGACTGGATGCTTCTGTCAGGTGATCAGAGGAGATCCCTCTAAAGAGGTAATATTTAAACCAAAACTAAAATCAATATAAGGAGACAACTTCATTACACTGAGAAAAAGAAAACTTCAGATAGAAATATCAACCAGTGCAAAACCCCTAAGGCCAGAATGAGCATAGTACACTAGAAAGAAGGCAAATGTGGCTAGAGAAATACGTAGTCAAAGAATCAGGCTGCTTTGGAAACTAAAGATTTTGAACATAAACAGCAATTGTGTGACAATTCACAAAATCTGAATAGTGTGTATAGATAGAAATACTTTATAAATGTTAATGCTTTGAGTTGTCATCACTATACTATGGTTATGCAAAATAAAGTCATTGTTTTTAGGAAATTAACACTGATATATGTAAATTTATAATAATTATATGTAAATATATATAAAGTTTTTAGTAGACACAGGGTTTCACTATGTTGGCCAGGATAGTCTCGATCTCTTGACCTTCTGATCCACCTGCCTTGGCCTCCCAAAATGCTGGGATTACAGGCATGAGCCACCATGCCTGGCTCATAGTGATTTTTTGATATATGTCATGTATAGTGATCCAGTCAGGATTAGCATATTCATCATATCAAACATTTATCATTTCTTAGTCTTGGGAACATTCAATGTCCTCCTTCTAGTTATTTGAAACAATATATTAGTGTGAATTATAGTCACCTTATAGTGCAATTGAACACTAGAAATTATTCCTCCCATTTCGCTGTAATTTTACACCCTTTAACAAATCTTTCCCTATACTTCCCCTCCCCCATTCTTTACAGATTCTAATATTCTCTGTTCTATTTTTTATTTTTATGAAGTCAACTTAGCTTCCGCATAAAAGAACATGTGGGGTTTAACTTCATTTTCTTGGCTTATTGCCCTTAACATAATATCCTCCAGTTCCATCTATGCTGTGTGAATTACAGGATTTTATTCTTTTTTTAAGTAGCTAAATAGTATTCCTTGGTATAGACATACATCACATTTTCTTTATCCTTTTATCCGCTGTTGGACACTTAGATTGGTTCCATATCTTGGCTATTGTGAATAGTACTGCAATAAACATGGGGTGCAGATTTCTCTTCAACATAATGATTTCCTTTCCTTTGGATAAATTCTCAGTAGTGAGATTGCTGGATCATATGGCAGTTCTATTTTTTAATTTTCCAAGGAACCTCCATACTGTTTTCTATAATGGCTGTTCTACTCTACATTCCTACCAACAGTGTACAAGCATTCCTCTTTCTCTGCATCCTTGTCATAATTATTTTTTTCCTTTTAACAACAGGCATCCTAACTGGGGTGAGACAATTCTACATGGTGGTTTTGATTTGTATTTCTCAGTGATATTAGCATTTTTCATATATCTTTTGGCCATTTATTTTTTTTAAATAAATGTCTTCAGGTCTTTATTTTTAAATTGATTTTTTTTCTTGCTGTTGAGTTCCTTATATATTCTAGATATTAACCGCTTGTCACATGAACAGGATGCATACATTTTCTCCTGTTCTGTAGGTTTTCTCTTCACTCTTGATGATTTCTCTTGTTATGCATAAGCTTCTTAGTTTCAGGTTACCTAGTTGGCTATTTTTGCTTTTGTTACCTATGCTTTTGAGGTCTTGTCCAAAATAGTCTTTGCACAGACCACTGTTATGAAGTACTTCCCGTTTTCTTCTAGTAGTTTCATAGTATCAAGTCTTAGATTTAAGTCCTTAATCCATTTTGAGTTGATGTTTGTATATGGTGAGAGGTAGGAGTCTAAACTCATTCTTCATGTGGATATCTATTTTTTCCAGCACCATTTATTTAAAAAAACTGTCCTTTTCTCAATGTATGTTCTTGGCAGTTTTTTCAAAAATGAATTCACTGTTGATACATGAATTTATTTCTGAGTTCTCTATTCTGATTCTGTTCCATTGGTCTATGTGTCTGTTTTTATGGCAGTATCATGCTGCTTTGATTGCTAGGACTTCGTGGTATATTATGAGGTTAAATCTAGAGGTGATGCCTCGAGTTTTGTTCTTTTTACTCAAAATTGCCTGTTACCTTCAGGATCTTTCATCATTCCATATGAACTGTAGAACTGTTTTTCTTCTATTTCTGTGAAAAATATCACTAGTATTTTGGTAGGGATTGCATTTAATTTATAAATCAAGGTGGATATTTTAACAATATTAATTCTTCCAACCCATGAATACAGGATATATTTCCATTAATTTGTGTTACTTTTAATTTCCTTTGTAAGTCTAATAGTATCAGTATAGAGATCTTTTACTTCCTTGGCTAAATTTATTACTGGGTCTCTTATTTTTTGTACTATCATAAATGGCATTGTTTTCTTGATATTTTACTATTAGTATATGGAAACACTACTTATTTTTGCATGTTGGTCTTATATCCTGCAAGTTTACTAACTTCATCAGTTCTAACAGTTTTTTGTGGAATCTGTAGGATTATCTATTTAGAATATCATGTTGTCTATAAACATGGGCAGTTTTACTTCCTTCTTTCTGATTTGGATGACTTTATTTGTTTCTCCTGCCTAACTGCTCAGGGCAGGACTTCTAGTATTATCTTGAATAGAAGTAGTAAAAGTGGTTATTCTTGTCTTATTCCAGATAAGCTCAAAGCTTTTACTGTGGATTTGTCATGTACTGCTGTTATTGTATTGAGGTACTTATCTTCAATGCCTTGTTTGTTCAGAGTTTTTTTTAATCATGCAGGGATGTTGAATTTTGTCAAATGCTTCTTCTGTACCTACTAAAATCATCAGTGGGTGTTGTCCTTCATTTTATTAATATGATAAAAGAAGTTTATTGATGTGTATATATATGTTAAATCACATTTGCATCCTGGGATGAATGGCACTTGATATTTTTTAGATATCTTTTTGTGGGGTTAAATAGGGTTTGATCATATTTTGTTGATGATTTCTGCATCTGCAATTATTAGGGATACTGACCTGTAGTTTTCTTTTGTTGTTGTATCATCTGTTTATGGTATCAGGATAATGCTAGCCTAGCAAATAAGTTTGGAAGAATTCATTGCTTTCCTGATTTTGTTGAACTGTCCATCTTTATTCTTTTGTATCTAACTGAACTTCCCTAAAATTTTTTATTTTCAATTCCTTTTCAATTTATAGAGTTCCTTTTCTTTGGGGTCAGCTACTAAAGAGTTATTTTGCCTTGTTGGTGCAGCATTTCCCTGCTCTTTCATGTTTCCTCTATCCTTGCATTAAGGTCTGCACATCTATTGGAATAATTACCTATTCAAAGTTTTACAGAGTGGATTTTGTAGATAAAGACTTTTACCTGCAGATGGATCTTAGTGTCCTGGTTGGGAAGAATATGGTAGTTCTAAGTCTGAGTGCTGTAATCCTCTTCACAGCTTCTTTAGCTGCTGTGATAAATTTTAACAATTGCTGTGGGTGCCACAGTGTCCTAGGCTGTAGGAGTTTTTGGCAGCAGCAGTGGCAGATTTCATCATTAGGATCCTCAGAAGCAAGGGTTTTAAAGGTCCCCTTGTTCTTGTTTTCTTCACAATGGGGAGACTTAGCTGAGGGGATCTCTCTTGGTGTTGGATATGACATGCCCTACAAGCAGCTGCAACAGTGCTGGGTTCCAGAATGCAGTTGCCTAGAGCAGCTCTGAAGCCAGGGTCCCAGGCTTAAGGTCTCAATAATGTATTATGGTATCTGCGTCTTGGAATGCGGGTTCACTCTCTGAGGAGGACTGGATGCAGACTGCCCACAGAGCCAGGTTATGTGACTCTAAGGCACCCTGTAGCAGCTCAAACCCAGAGGGTCAGGTTCGAGCTATGACTCTTATCCTAGGGAGCAGGGCATAGAACTGGCCTGGCTCTGGAAGACAAAGAGCACTCTGGAGGTTTCAGCTTAGGGAGCAAAGTATAGCTCCAATTATGGAGCCACAGCCAGTTAGGCTCAGTGGCAATTCAGGACCCAGGGGATGAAGCACTGTGTAATGGCAACCCTGAACCTGTGATGATGAGACTCAGTAGTATCCCAGACTCTGTGAGATCAGGTATACCAGAAGCAAGAACCCTGGGGTGGACAGGGTGCAGCTTTTTTTTGGGCCCTGTGGAGCACAATCACAATTCTGCTCCCTAGAAAATGGGATGTTTCAGCAGCTCAGACTATAGTGGCTAGTCCAGTTTCAGAAAAGTAGAGTATTAGGGGCTGTTTTGGTTGTAGTTCAGATGTCTCAGCTTGGCCAATAGTCTGCTTCCCTAGGACATGGGGTACCATGTCAACTTATCCCTGGGATATGTGGCTGCTTGATTCCCCAGGAGGTAGTTATATTAGCTCAGACGCAAGCCATATGACTGCTCTGGGTGGCCAAGGTAGTATTTTTCCAGTAGACAGGATACAGCTTTAGCTTAAGTACTGGGGTGCATGACTGCTCTGGGCAACCAAGGCACCATTTCTCTAGAATTCAGGGTGCCACTTCAGCTCTGGCATAGGGGTGCAGGGTGGAGCAGTAACTGTGAAGGGTAAATGGAATGGCTACACCAAGGTACTGTTTCCTTGAGAGGTAGTGTCTAGCTTTAGCTGGGGCCCTCTGGGGCATCAGGTGTCTTTCTAATAGGTGAATGCTTAAACAAATGGTGGTATATCCATAAAATGGACTACCACTTAAAAACAAATTATTGATATACATGACAACTTGGATGGCTCTCAAGGGAATTATGCTGAGTGACTGGAAAAAAGGTAATCTTAAAAATGTACATACTATATGACTCAATTTATATAACATTCTCAAAAGGAAAAAATAATAGAGATGAAAAACAAATTAGTGATTACCAATGGTTAAAGAAAAACCCTAAAGTTTCTAGTGTACTTAAAAAGTCTCTTTTGAAAAAAAAAATGAAACAGATTAACAAAATACCCATAAGTTATACTGAAAAAATTTGTCTAGTTCTGAAGAATAATGGCTTTTATCCTAAAATTTCATATCAATAAAGAAGTAGTAGTGAGGGAAAAGCAAAGACTTTCAAATATACAAAGAAACAAAAAGAAAAATTACTAGCAGAATCTTCTAAAGGACTAGGATGTAAGACTTTTGTATACATGAGAAAGATTTTATCGACACAATTAATTTGCACTCTGTAATTGTCTAGTCACTAGTACAATTACTAGAAGAGAAAAATACAATGAGTTTAAAAGGTTGAACTTAGTTTGAAAGAGGATAGTATTATAGTATAGTCTAAAGAGTTTATTTGTAAGCAAGAATAACTGTATTCTGAAACAAAAACTCCAAAGTATACCAACATAAAAGATGAGTTGGAGGTGAGGGGAGAAGATGAAGAGGGAGCTGGAGGTAAGGAGACAAGAAGAGGAGGAAGTGGAAGGAAATTAAAAATGCTGAAGTATTGACTTGGAGAAGAGAAATATTTCAGGTGTTGTTAAAAATATGTGCTTATTAATGTGTACTTTAATAACAATAGAATGTACATTTCATGAGAGTACAATCACGTCTCTCTTATTTTCTATAGTGTCTCATGGTCCAGAATAACAAGCACTTAATATTTCTGGAATAAATAAGTGAATAAGTGAGTATATGAATAAATTAAAAAACGAATTAGATAATTAATTTTAGAGTAATTCTTCATTGATTGAAAATTTTCCAAACAACAGTAACCAGAATAAATGACAATGGGTTAAAATGCCTACTATGTAGCTATATGTAACATTCATATGAATTGTGAATGTGTTACTGCTTTATAAGCATATTATCTAATTTAATCCTCACATCAACCTTACGGAGTACTCTACAAGCATATTGTAGTACTTTAGAAGCATATTATATAAAAATACTTTATATTAGTGCTTTACACATGAAGAAACTGAGGTTCAAATAATTTAAATGATTTGTACAATATCTTAACAGTGAAAATACAAATCTAGGAAATCTAACACTACAGCACATTGTATTAGTCTGTTTCATTCTGCTGATAAAGACATACTCAAGATGGGGCAATTTATAAAAGAAAGAGTTTATTAAACTTACAGTTCCACGTGGCTAGGGAGGTCTTTCATGGTGAAAGGCAAGGAGGAGCAAGTCACATCTTATATGGATAACAGCAGGCAACGAGAGAGCTTGTGCAGGGGAACTCCACCTTATAAAGCCATCAGATCTCATGAGACTTACTATCATGAGAACAGCATGAGAAAGACTCGCCCTCATGATTTCAATTACCTCCCACTGGATTCCTCTCACAACACATGGAAATTCAAGATGAGATTTGGGAGAGGACACAGAGATATTTTGATTAATGAGATTATATTTAAAATATTAAACGATACAACAATCATGAATCTCCTATGCCTACCAATAGATTTGAAATAGGTGAAAAACTGCATTAAAAGACTGAACAATGTAATATACACCTGCTTCTTAGAAATCTATCATCATCATTAAAAAAAAAAAAAGACAACAGAGGATTTCAATAAGATAATTTAAAAGCCAGACATTGTAAAGATTTGGCAAAATGTGTCCTTGAAACTATCTGAAGCTGTATATTTTTAGGGGGTTAAAATTTTTACTATCTTTCCCACTTATTTTATGATTGTGGGTTGTGTGATTCACAAGAAGTACAATATTCAGTAATTCACTAGTAGGACTCAATATGTAGCTGTTTTCACAGCTAAGGCTTATTACAGCAAAAGGATATCAGCAAGGAAAAATGGCATGGTTGGAGTTTGGAGAAATTCACACACAGACTTCCTTATGTTCTTTTCTTGCTGTGAAGGCACTCACAGGAATTGAGTATGTTCCTTTCTCAGCAATGAAAAATGCAGTAACAAAAGTACAATGTCTCTGCCCAGTGAAACCCATTAGAGACTCAACACCCAAAGTTTTAACTAGGATCTGGTCACATTGACAACTTCTCTCTTGCCCAGTACAGATTCCATGAAGGAAATCAGATGTTTAGCATAAATCGGTGATTATACAAAAAACCTAAAGCACAGTAAACCACCCTAGTCGGTAGGGAAAGTCTCATGTCAGTTCATGAAATGGGTCAAGTGCTAAGGTCTCAGATGCGTGCCAAGGACCAGTCTGTAAGTAGGTCCTTACAAAGACAAAAACTTCAGGCCTGCTGTGTTAACTGTTTTCTGCACATTGATCTATTTTAGTTTTCTACTTTTTGATCTGGTTTTTATACACCTAGAAAACACTCATTTGCTTAGGATTTCAAATTAAATGTTAAATTGTTGGTCATCAAATTGTGTCTTTGTTCCCCATGTTGCGTGTCATTTAAAAAACAAATCAATCCTGTGTAAAATTTACTTTACTATTAGTCTTTCCAAAGAATAACATCTAACTTTATTTAATTTTTACTTTCTTTTAAAAAATTATGCTTTTGTTTATACTGATTTCATTCAAAATTTTTTTGCTTATTTTAATCTTCTACAGTTAAAAACTGAATTCAAATAAATATGAAAATATAAAATTGTTTAACAACTTTTACAACAAAAGTAAGTAAGCAGCAATGTATCCCCAGGAGTCCCCAAATGCAAATGGTTGGAAACCAATTACTAATGGCCACAAGACTTCTATGAAATCACTAAGTGTGTGAGAGAAGATAGAGGGTGAAAATGAATACTCATGAAGAGAAGCCCCAAATAAATTTCAGGATAGGAAACAAAAAAAGACATGAAGAACACAATAGCATACTTATAACCAAAGTACATCCAAAAGACACACTTGCAAAAACAAAACTGTGATATACTATTTTTAAATGAGATTTTAAAAATTTAAGAAAAGGAATCAAGATTTGAAACAGAGTGTGAATCTGAATTAGTAACATTTAGAAATGAGATAACAGAATATGGGAAAAGTATTACATATAAGCAAAAATCATTTTAGAAATGTAAAAATGGGAAGGAACAGAAGAGCAAATAAAGACAAGAAGATAAGTTTAAGATGTGTAAAAGAGAAAGAAATTTTTAAAAATCAAAAATAAAGAAATAGAGATATTAAGAAATTTGATGGAAAGTGAAAATATCAAAAATAGGTAAAGAATATCCAATATCTGGGTAACAGAAATCCCTAAAGAAAAATATAAAACTCAATGCATTGAAACAGAATACCAATAAGTGTAATTCAAGAAAATCTTGTAACATATATATTCACACACGTGCATGCACACAAACACACACATCTTCATACTCAAGAGAACATACTATGTAGTAGGAAACAGACTCAAAATAATTAATAACATTTCATCTTGGTAAAACTAAAGAAAAAAATTAAAAATCCTTTTGTTAACTGGGCTAAAAAAGCAAGATACTTATAGGAAAATTAAAATGACAGTTTATGATCATCAGGCTTTGATAGCAATTCTTTATCAACGTTACGAACACAGGTAATATTATAACCATGAAGATTATTTTATTCCCACAAACCATTCCTCAGCAATCAATGAGAGAAAGAGTTTCAGACAGCCAATTTAGCGACACACTAACATAAAGACTTGTGATGAGCATTAAAGGTATTACTAATTCTAAATGGAAGTATAGTGTAAATCTAATAAAATACATACATAATTGACATGAGGAAGACTACAAAACTTTGATGAACAAAATCAAATAACTCAATAACTGGAGAGAGAGTCCATGTTCATGGTTATGAAGGGTTAATATTGTCAAGATGTCAGTTCTTCCCAACATGATCTATAGATTCCATGTAATCTCAGTCAAAATCCCAGCAAGTTACTTTGTGGACATCAACAAACTAATTCTGAAGTTTATATGGAGAGGCACAAAACCAAGAATAGCCAACACAATACTGAAGTTTAAAAAGTTGGAGGATTGAAACTATTCAATGTCAAGACTTAATATGAAACTATAATAATCAAGACAATATGGTATTGGGGAAAGAATAAGTAAGTAGATCAATGGAAAAGAATAGAAAGCCTAGAAATAAACCCTCCATAAATTTGGTCAACTAATATTTGAGAAAAGAGGAAATGCAATACGCTGGAACAAATGCTGTGTTTTTAATAAGTGGTGCCAGGACTATGGTACATCATTCAAAAAAATTAATCTAGATACAGACCCCATATCTATCACACAAATTAACTCAAAACAGACTATAGATCTAAATGCAAAATTCTAGATTATTAAACTCCTAGAAGAAAACATAAGAGAAAACTGAATGGGGAGGGCAAGATGGTCAACTAGATGGAGCCAGGTGGAATAGCTCCCACTGAGGGACTGAGACACCTGGCATGTTTCTAATAGATCTTTAGAGGGAAGACACTGAGAGTGGACAGAGGGAAGACCCAGAAGTTGGAGTGATAGGGGAGAAGGCTGGGAATTCTACACAGGGCTACAGCATACCCAGACTTGTTCCTGGCCCCTAGTGGCTCTAGGGAACAGGTGAGTTGAATTATATAATTACAGTGGTTTAGACAAACAAAGATTAAAAAAGACAAAGAAGGGCATTACATAATGGTAAAACATTCAATTCAACAAGAAGATTTGACTATCCTAGACATATACACAACCAACAAAGGAACACTCAGATTCACAAGGCGAGTTCTTAGAGACCCTCAAAAAGACAGACTCCTCCATAATAATACTGGGAGACATTAATATCTCACTGACAATATTAGACAGATCATCAAGACAGAAAATTCATGAAGATATTTGGGACCTGAGCCCAGCACTAGGTCAAATGGACCTGATAGACATCTACAGAACTCTCCACCTCAAAACAGAATATACATTCTTCTCATTGCCACTCTAAAATTGATTATATAATTACAAGTAAAAAACTCCTCAGCAAATGCAAAGGAACTGACATCATAACAATCTGTCAGAACACAGGACAATCAAATTAGAAATCAAGACTAAGAAATTCACTCTAAACCATACAATTACATGGAAATTGAAAAACCTACTCCTCAATGACTTTTGAATAAATAATAAAATTAAAGTAGAAATCAAGAAGTTATTTAAAACAAGTGAGAATAAAGATACAAAATACAACAATATCTGGGACCCAGCTAAGGCAGTGTTAGGAGGGAAATTTATAGCACTAAATGGCCACATTAAAAGGTTAGAATGATCACAATTTAACAAGCTAACATCACAAATAAATGAACTAGCGAACCAAGAGCAAACCAGTCCCAAAGCTAGCAGAAGACAAGAAATAACCATAATAAGAGCTGAACTGAAGGAGACTGAGAAACCTAAAACCATTTAAAAGATAAAGGAATGCAGGAGCTGGTTTCTTGAAAATGAAAGTAGACCACTAGCTAGAATAATAAAAAAGAAAAAGTGAAAGAACAAAATAAACACAATCAGAAACAAGGAGGACATTACCACTGACCCCACAGAAATACAAATAACTATCAAATAATAATATGGGTACCTCTATGCACATAAACTAGAACATCTAGAAGAAATGGATAAATTCCTGGACACATACACCCAAGATAGAACCAGGAAGAAATTGAATCCCTGAACAGCCAATAATGAACTCTCTGAAACTGAGTAATAAATAGCCTACCAATCAAAGAAACACCCCAGGACCAAGCAGATTCACAGCTGAAATCTACCAGATGTACAAAAAAGAGCTGGTACCATTCCTACTGAAAGTATTCCAAAAAAATTGAGGAGAAAGGATTCCTCCCTAAAGAACTTTATGATATCAGCATCTTACCAAAACCTGGCAGAGACATAACAGAAAAAGAAAACCTCAGACCAATATCCTTGACAAACATTATGACAAATATCCTCAACCAAATACTGCCAAACCAAATCCAGCAGGACTTCAAAAAGCGAATCAACTACAGTCAAGCAGGCCTCATCCCTGGGATGAGGTTCAACATGTGCATTCCTTTGGGTATATACTCAAAGGAATATAAATCATTATATTATAAAGATATATCAATGCCTATGTTCACCACAGCACTATTCACAATATCCAAGACATGGAATCAAGCTAAATGCCCATGAACGGTAGACTGGATAAAGTAAATGTGGTAGATATACACCATGGAATACTATGCAACAATAAAAAAAGAATGAGATCATGTTATTTGCAAGAACATGGATGAAAAAGTCACTATCTTTAGCAAACTAATGCAGGAACAGAAAACCAAATACTGCATGTTCTCCCTTATAAGTAGGATGTAAATAATGAGAACACATGGACACATAGAGGGGAACAACACACACTGGGACCTACTGGAGGGTGGAGGGTGAGAGAAAGGAGAGGATCAATAATCAGTGGGTACTAGGCTTAATACCTGAGTGATAAAATCATCTGTATAACAACTCCCCATGACACAAGTTTACCTATATAACAAACCTGCATACATACCCTAAGTTTAAAATAAAAGTTATATGAAAAAAAGAGAGAACCTAGATGACCTTGGGTATGATGATGATCATTTGGATATAACGCCAAAGGCATGATCCATGACAAAAATAATTGATAATCTAAACTTTATCTAAATTAAAAAATTCTATTCTGGGAAGACAATGTCAGGAGAATGACGAGATGAGCCACAGTCTGGGAGAAAATATTTGCAAAAACCACATCTGATAAAGATTGCTATCTAAAATATACATAGAACTCTTAAAAATCAACAATAACAAATAACTCAATTAAAAAATCAGCCATAGTTCTTAACAGACACTGCACCAAAGACACACAGGTAGAAAATGAGTATATAAAAAGATTCTTCATGTCACGTGTCATCAGGAAATTGCAAATTAAAACAAGAATAATATATTACTGCATATCTATTAGAATAGTCAAAATCTAGAAACTGGTAACACCAAACATTGGCAAAAATTTAAAGCAACAGCAATTCTCATTTATTGCTAATGTGAATGCAAATAGGGTAGGTAGTTTGGAAGACAGTTTGATAATTTCTTACAAAATCTAAACATACTGTTACCCTATAGTCCAGTGATTACTATTATTGGTATTTGCCCAAAGGAATTGAAAATTTCTATCCACATAAAAACCTGCACACAGATGTTTATAGCAGTTTTAATCATATTTGCCAAAACTTGGAAGCACCCAAGATGTTCTTCAGTAGGTGAATGAATAAACTAGTGTATTCAGAAAACAAACTATTATTTAGTATTAAAAAGAAGTGAGTTATCAAGCCATGACAAGACATAGAGGAACATTAAATGCATATTACTAAATAAAAGCCAATAATAAAAGGTTTTTATATATACTGTATGCATATATATATAAATGTTCCAAAATATAACAGATGCTGGCAAGGTGGTGGAGAAAAATAAATATTTATACGCTGTTGCTTCAAGCGTAAATTAGTTCAACCACTGTAGAAAGCAGGGTGGCAATTCCTCAAAGAACTAAAAACAGAACTACCATTTGACCCAGCAATCCATTTCTGGATATGTACCCAAAGGAATATAAATTGTTCTACCATAAAGACACATGCATTCATATGTTTATTGCAGCAATATTCACAAAAACAAAGATATGGAATCAACCTAAATGTCCATCAATGGTAGAAAAGATAAAGGAAATATGGTACATATACACCATGGAATACTATGCAGCCACAAAAAAGAATGACATGTCATTTGCAGAAACATGAATGGAGCTGGAGTCCATTATCCTCAGCAAACTAAAACAGGAACATAAAACCAAATACAGCAGGTTCTCACTTAAAAGTGGGAGCTAAATGACAAGAACATACGGACACAAAGATGAGAACAATAAACACTAGGACCTATATGAGAATGGAGGGTGGGAAGAGGGAGAGGATCAGAAAAAATAACCATTGGGTACTAGCGTTAGTACCTGGGTGATGAAATAACAAACAAACCCCTGTGACACAAGTTTATCTAAAAAACAAAGCTGCACATGTACTTCTGAACCTAAAAGTTAAAAAAAAATTACAAAAATCAAATATACAGCATTCTAGAAAAGGCAAAACTACATAAACAGTAAAAAGATCAGTGGTCATCAAGGGATCAGGGCTGGCAAAGGGGTGAATAGGCAGAGCACAGATAATTAGAGCAGTGAAAATACTCTGTGTGCTACTCCAATGATGGACACACTTTATATTTGTTCAAACTTACAGAATATACAACACTAAGAGTGAACCGTAACAAACTATGGAATTTGGGTGTGTGTCAATATGATGTGTCAATATAGGCTCATCAATTTCAACACTTGTACCACTCTGGTGGGGGATTCTGATAATCAGGAGAGACGATGCATGTGTGAGGTTAGGGGATAGATGGGAAATATCTTTACCTTTCTCTCATTTTACTGTGAGCCTAAAACTGCTCTAAAAAATAGTCTTAAAACTTTGAAAGTATAATATGTAATAATTATATTCTCAGAGAGTATATATATAGCACAACTATATAAAAGAGGGTGAATAAGGAGAGTGTATGCATATGTTTTTATTAATCATCTTGATTGTTGTAACATTTGTATTGTTATTCTGAGACTACTGTGTATGTAATATAAAATAAAACAACTGAGAGTTTCTGGGATATTTTTAAGAGATAAATCTGTAACATCGAAAAGATTAGATAAAAATCCTATAGTCTAAAATTTAATTTAGAAGAATCAGTATGATTTCATGAGCTATGTTATACAGGTAGACACAAACACACATACACTGTAGTTGTGACCACTAGAAAAGCCTAGAAAAAAATGACCACCTCAGTAGCATTGAACATCTCCAGTGCACATATTAGTCTTAACGTCCTAGTTCCATAAGAAAGCAGAGCTTCTTGAAGAATTGCTGACTCCAGGTCTAGGGCAGGAAATGAACAAGATGATCCTGCAACATCTTGCCATATTAGATAGTCACAAAGCTCTCAAAGACAATTTGAGCCATGTCAAAAGACTCTGGAACCAACTTGAAAAAGTTACTACTGGTCAAATATGGGGAAATTTGAATTTCAATAAGGATAACAAATGTGATCGATGTTTAAATCTATGAGTTCAAAATAAGATTAAAGTAAACCAGTTGGTCACTTTCAGATGATGCTAAAAAAATCAATTCATTTTTTAAAAAAATTAGTATAATAAAAGGTTCAAATATTTATCTTGGTTAACCAGATAATAGTAAGCACCACTTACTGATTCATTCTTCAGCTCTGTCCACCTTAGTAATTATTCTATGTATTGTGTTGTGCTCTTTATTCCAGCTATCATGTATCCCATACCAAATATTTCCAATTGTTTTAAAATATAACTCATTGGTCTTTTCCATATTTCTTATACCTTACCCGGTGTCTTAAACATGTTTATTACAGTTATTTTTAAGTTTGTGTTCTATATGTTTCAATTCTGCTTCAGGCTGTATGTGTTTTAATTAATTGTCTTTCTCTTAGAGCTAAGATCAGTAGACTTATTTTCAGTAAAGGATCAGATAGTATTTTTGGTTTTGTGCACCAGATAGTCTCACTCACAATAATTCAACTCTGCCATAGTACTGTGAAAGCAGCCATGAACAATAGGTCAGTGAAAGTGTGGATATGTTCCAATAAATCTTTATTTGTGGGCATAAAATTTGAATTTTACATAACTTTAATGTGTCACAAAGCAGTATGCTTCTATTTCCTTCAACTGTTTAAAATGTAAAAACTCCTCTTGCTCAGGAGCCATACAGAAGCAATGAAGGACTGGATTTTGTCTGCAGGCTGTAGTTTGCTAACCACTGTATTGAGCAGTTGCACTCCTCAGGTATCTGTCTATACAGACCTGTGAGCTTATGTTTCCCTGGGTATTTTGTCTGCTCCAAATCCCTTATTACGTGTACATAGGGAATGCTACTACATGTTTAAATAAATACTTGTTTGGTTAGGAATTAACGATGGGTTTAGAGTCTAACTTTCTGTTAATCCTTCTGTAGAGATCCTAAAAGGACTCAAAGCACTGAGATGGAAACAATTTGCTCATTGTCTCTCAGACTATGATAGCAAACCCCGAGAACCTGGTTTATTCAGTTGAATCTGTATCTGCGACAATTATTTGATCTTCAAGGCCAGCATGTTCAATTCTCTCTCTGCTCCATCTGCACATTGCCTTTGCCTCTGTACATTTTCAGTCTCCCTCTACCTCTCACTCATAAGAACATTTGCAACCGCATTCACTCCCCACACAGATAATCCAGGAAAATCTCCACATTTTAATATTCTTAGCCTAATCACATCTGCAAAATCCTTTTCCAAATAAGGCAACATTTACAGATTCCAGGGAGTAGGACCTGACATCTGTAGGGTGTTCTTTTTCAGTCTACCTCATGGGATGTCCGCAGGTTTCAATTTAGGGTAATACAGGCAGACATCAACGTCACCTAGTTTTTGAACCACACTGTATTAGCAAGGTAAAACTCACACATAAGGGGAGAAAGCAGAGCTAATACCCAGGTGTCTCTGAAGAATATGTGTCTTCACTTTCTAAGAAGGCAGTGGTCCATTTTCCTGAGCCTTCCTGACAGATTTTCAGTGCATTAGATAAATTGTAAAAGCCTCACCATGACCTACAAACCCAGGAAGACCCGGCTGCTCCTTGCTTCTGTGGCTTCATGTCATGCTGCATCCCCTGTGCGCAGGAGCTCTTGAAACAAGAACTTAGCAAGTACTTCCCACTCACGGGTCTCTGTACCTGCTGCTCCCTCTGCCCAGAAGCCTCTTGTCCCATTTGTTCTGTCATTTCCTCCTTTTCATTCATGTCCCTGTGTCAGTGTTATCTCCTCGGAGATACTGTTCTGTATCATTTTCTTTTATGTCTTACAATTATCTAAAATTATTTTGTTTATTAATGTGCTTGCTTGCTTATCATGAGTCTTAATAGAATATAAGCTCTCTGGCAGTGGGAATCTTAGTTACCTTTGTTTTCTAATATATCCCATTGCTTGGCACGTAATTCATTCTCTCTCATACTAGGCTTTTAATAGAAGCATGATGAATAAATCAATAAAATATATACTATATGAAAGAAAGAATTTGAGATTTTACTTTAGAAAACCTCACAAAACATCTCTAAATAAAACACTAAGAGAGTTAATGCCATTTGTGTAAAAGCACATGGGTGGCCTTAGTTGGTATCAGCATTAGGTAGGATTGTTATCTCTGAGGAAATGAAACCTAAGAGTGAAAAGATTATTTCTAGTTTATAGCCGCTTCTCAACATTGATATATTTGTTACAAAAACAAATATCTTTAATAGAGATATAAGCTTATGTTCTTAAGAGAAAAATCTTAATGCATTCTAAAGATAATATAATCATTTTATCCATAAGCATATTTGACTTAGGACAAAAGGATAGGAGAATGGTGCTGATCATGCTTTATTATTTTTAAATGCTATCTATAAAAAGGAAATCTCTTTCAAATTACTTTCTAAAAAGTACCCTTAAGATGCGCATTACAAAACTGGGACAGGTGCTACTTCCCAACATACAATCACAAAATCATCATGTTGCTAATAATATTCCAAGGGATAAAATTCTTCAAAGACAAAATCATCAGGTACTCAATAGCTTTTCTTGCTTGATAAATCATAGTATAATCAGTCAAAAATACCATTTCAGACCAGCCTTAAATTCCAATCCTGTATCCTTCTTAAAATTCATAGCAAATAGTCTTCTTGTTATAAATCAATTGCAGGTAGAAAGTAGAATTAAATAGTTTAAGATTTATAAAGGATGAAATGGCAAAGAAATCTATAAATACCTAACCAAAGTTACCAATTCTACCACTTACTATTATGTGACTTTGGACATGCCATTTTCCCTCCCGAGCTCACAAATCTCTCATCCTCATAAACAGGGCAATATTCCAAATTATTCCTAGGGATATGTCCAGCTGTTGGATTTGGTGATTTACATGCATTAAATATCCAAGACCATGCTGTGATGTATAATGACTCAAGCAAAATCTGTGAGACAGAATCTTGAGGCATGTCATGGTTTCAGAAAGGCTCATCTATTGACATAGGAATGAAGCTGGGCGAGGAGTGAGTATCAGAAAACACTATTCTGGTTCTCCAAAGAGAGACATGGAATCACCAAAGTTGACCCCTCCATCCTACTTACCTTGGTCTTGCTAAAATTGAGCATTGTTACCCAAGTTTGAACTCTGGTTAGTGGCATATAAATTGTGATGGCCATACATTAGCTATTGCTCAAATGTTGTCATGTACAACCAAAATGCATTCCAATGCTTTTCTGTATGACTCTTCAGAAGCAAAGGTCAGGAAATTCTCATTTGACTACTCACAGGACCACCGCCCATACGGACTGAATCATTCCTCATATGTGCAGAAGGCTATCATCAAAAACCATCAATACAAGTAAATGACAAAACATATCCTTTTATCTAAAAATCCCTGCTTTTGATCACAGAAGTTCTAACGGTACCTGGTATTCTCATACATATCATAAAAGTAATCACATTTTCTGCTTCTTCAAAAACTCTTTCCATTTGGGGAGATGCTTGTGCTTATTTCTTGGAAGAGATCTATAAAATGTTCGTGACTGTATCTTTAAGTGCAAACCTGTTCTCTTTTTCATAAGAATGTTTCCACTGAGCATAATGCAGTCTTTATGAATTTTTAAACTGGAATTCTTCTTTTTCTCTCACTAAAATGGAAAATGGGCTTCTCAGGAAGCTTTCTGAACCTTAAAAAATTTAAAGAATACATTTCCGTTTTCTGCTTCTAAGTTTAGCACCAAAGAATGAGTCTAATTATTTCACGTTCTAATCACTGTAAGATGAACATTTCTGAAAACCATCACTAAAACACTGGTTGCCTTTTGTAGACTTTATAAAGGAAATGTAACCCTTTTGTGACCCATCAGTATGCAGGGATAATGATTTAAAAAGAAAAAAAAAACTTTCACAGGACTGATCCTCTCAGGGGAGCCTCTGGGCCTTCCTAACACCATGTCCCCTTACGTCCAGATACTCAGGGACCTCACACTGCCACCACATGCTCCAGATTCCAAAAATTCTCATCTCTGAGCCCTAATGCATGATGCTTGGTTCTCAGAGAGCTGTGAAGAAATCAACCTGATAAGCATTCACAGTGAAATTCAATGTTGATGAGAGCTGCCACGTCTCCTTTGGTGTATTAGTGTCCTTGGAACTCCCTAGGGGACCTGAAGACAGAGAAGCTGAAGCCCAGAGCACTGAAAGCACAGTGTTAGGCCGTTACTGGTAGCTGGTCCTGAGCATATGCATATAAATAAAAATAAAATATTCCTAAGACCAAATAAAGGTTAGGATAAGGTAGAACCCTGCTTATAACTTTCAGTAGCATGCCATGTCCTACATAAAGCAACAGAATAACAAGAGAATTCTCCCTGTACCAACCTCTCCCAGGCATTTTTCCTCCTAACCGCTTTTGTCTTAGTGGAGAGAAGAACACACAGTAAGAAATGCATCCCAAACTAAAATAGTCTTACCTGCCCCCATCTTAGGTTTCATCCTCATATAGAAAAACTTTCAGAAGAAAAATAAGTCTCACTCCTCAAACACTGAAAAGCAAGGACTTATTGAAAGTTTATTGAGAAGGCAATACATGGGAAGTCATGAAGCCAGTCTGTAAAAAATTCTTAGACATACGCCTCTTCCCCAGTGTCCCACTTCACTTCTTGTGCTCTTTCTCTTCCTCACTCCTCCTGCCCTTGGTTTTCTTGTCTCCTTCATTTTCTCCCCCTTTTCATTACGTGGAGTAACTTGGCCTGCTCTAAACTTCTATCAGTCTCTCCATTTCACCCTCCTATCAGTTTTGTAAGGACGGTGTATTTCCTCTGCCTCTCTCTCTCTCACACACAGGAGAGAGGTGAGGCTTGATGATAAAAGGATGCGAGACTGGGAGGCAGGAAGGCTCAATGGACAACGGGCAGAGTGAACTTGAATTTATCACCTCAGAGGCAGAGAGCACGTGCAGGGAAGCCCTATGTGTTCCAGTTATGGGGTCCAGCAAATACGCTTAGCTGTGGTTCAGGTAAGAAAAAGCGATGCAGGGATGAGGAGGGGGACTTTCCACTTGGCAAAAGAGAACATCTGTACAGTTCATATATAAAGTACAAAGTCAGATGAATAGATCTGTTGTCGGGAAATGCAGGAAATTGAAAGAAGCTGAATCCAGCCCCTGGAGAAAAGGGCTGCCACAAACCAGAGAAGCTACCTGGACTCCAGGCAAAAGACCATCTTAATCTAAAAGGGAGTTTACTCAGAGGTTACAGAATCGTTTGCAGAAACGAAGAAAAGCTCCTATAAAGGACAGAAACGAGATCAGCTCCATGGAACTGTCAGGCAGGGATGAATGGTCAGTGCCTTTAGGATGCTACCATCAGGATGACTTTGTCTTCGCATTGTGTTCTGTTTTTATATAATTTCACTCATGTATAAATTAGGATTGACATGATAGTGAAGACAGTAATAAGAACAGGCAGGAGATGCAGAGAACACTGTGACTTGGAGACTTCAGGCGCACCCAGAACCCAGCCCTAGGACACAGGATAAGTGTCACAGGGACACAGGGACAAAACTTACTGCTCCTATAATGAACAGCTGAGTTCATGGAAGGAGGCTAGCAGTATGTGATATTTCCAACTTTACACTCTCTAAAACCCAGGGGAGCAGGTGCTGATACTTCCAGAATGAGTCCCCTCTAGTGCTCAGGAACAGAGAGCAGACTCCTTCTTTTCTTTTTAACCAACAGGACCACAATATAAGAGCGTAAAGACTAACCATGATCGTGATTTCCAGGAGGTACCTACAAAAATGTTGGACAGTCATATAATCTGATTCAAACTAGAGCTTTTCATGTCTTCCCGTTTGACAGTGCTATTGGTATTAACTAGAATTGCAATATAATAAAGACCACCAGACAAAGATCACATGTGAATGTGGCATGGTCTCGCTGCAGGCGAAATTTTAAAAAATATTCATAGTTTTCTTTTTTCCTCCTAGTCTTCCCTACCTAGAAAACTGATGTTTTCTAATTTTCTGTGATTCCACCACCAGAGGCAGAGAGTAACACAAAATACTTTGTGATACTATGGCTAAATACCTTGTCCTCTCCCATAGGCATTTACGTTGAAAATACAATATACCAGGCTTAAGAAGGTGGATTTGACAGAGAATTTTCTGAGCCCATAGTGCAATGGGAAGAAGAGCTATTTAAGGGTAGAAATACTTCTAATACTCTTCAAAACTGAAAATAGTCAAAGGAGTCTGCTCACTCTACCTCTAAGTAAGGCTGATATTAACTTTCAGTTCACAAAAATAATTCTATTGTACCTAGGGCTGTAGTAACATATCTGTAGAACGTTTCTGACTATTCATTATCACTATCAAATGACAGACTATAAGCCCTTGGCAACAATTAAACAAACAAACATTTTTTTCTCATGTGGGAACAAACTGTGCAGCAGTACTGGAGCCCAAGCTGGTCTATAAGTTGTTTTGAAGTTATCAGAGAACAAATAAAATTCCACCAACAGAACTAAGAACTAATGTCAAAGGTTCAGTTTGACAATCAAGGTGGCACAAGAAAAGGACAGTGAACCCACAGCAAGCCATACTAAAGAGAGGTCATGGCAGTTCTGAAAGAAAAATAAATGACCAGGAAATTGAGTCCTCATCAGGGAAGAGCGAGCACACAGAACTCAAAAGGAACTCACCTCTAACATTCAATATAACACTCATACTACTAAGGAGACATAACACATGGGGTCTCTTCTTTGTTCCTACAACTGTCACAGTTCATCGTCAGAAAATACAGTGGTACAGATATAATGAATGGAAAATATTCTGCAAAGGGTACATTTTGGGAGGAACTCTGTAATTGATTGCCATTTCAAAATAATGTATTAGCGGCTAATGATAAGTTTAATAACTTAGAAGAAAAATATCAATAATAGTGAGAATGATATGTCATACTCAAGATATTAAAATGTCCCCTCAATCACAAATAAAACATAATACAGAAAAATGTATTCTACTATTAACCACAGTATTAACAACATTGTCTCAAACAATGCTCTCTAGCATTAAACTAATATTGTTCATATTTGAATTTTCCTGGTTTTGGAGTGGTTTTAAAAATTTATTTTGTATTCCGTTTTATAACTATAAAAATACTGCAAGTTAGAGTTCTAGTTTTATGGTTTTATATTTCTACATGTTTTATCATAGTCTGAAAATAACCTAAGCCTACCTT
Organism: Sapajus apella; assembly: GCF_009761245.1. Lineage (NCBI taxonomy): Eukaryota > Metazoa > Chordata > Mammalia > Primates > Cebidae > Sapajus > Sapajus apella. Next base: position 26,108,067 of record NW_022436941.1, on the reverse strand, counting down.
GGGACTTTAGGATAATTGTTTTTTTCTTTTAAAAGGGGTCCATGAATAACTTAAAGTGGAGAAAAACTACATTTTACTAGAATGAGAGGCAATAAAACATGCTTGGTTAGGTCTAGGGCAATGATGTCAGACTAAGTCTAAAATCCTGGCTCCACTTCTTTTTGGCTATGTCATTTTCAGCGAATGTCTTTATCTTCCTTAGCCTCAGTTTTTATCTGTCAAGAGACTGTAATTATAGTATTTCCCTCATAGGGTTGTGGTGAAATGGTATAAAACATAATGCACTGAAAAGAATAATGCCTAGCTGGTGGTAATTGGTCAAAAAAATGCTATCAATTAAAAGTAACAATTTCAGGGTCTAACAGCTTATCTAACAGATATCAAGACAAAGCAGAGAGGAGCTGGGTTTTCTATGTGGTCTTTGATGTATGACAAACCATGTGGGAAAAGTATTATCGTCTGTGAACCACTGAACTATGAGACCTAGAAGGATCTCCTTGCCTAGAAATGATGCAATAGATAACCAAAGAGCAAGGACATAAAAAACATTTGTTTACAGATTCAAGCCCTATCACCTCTCAAGCTAATACAAATCATCTTAGTTCAACACCCACATGTCAAAGTAAGATGAGAAAGTTAGATAACTTGGTTAATTTCAAGACTGGCCAACTAACTCTGCAGACCACAAGTCCCACTTTTACAGGAAGTACCCATAATGTGAAGATGTTCTGAGAATACACAGCATCCTGGTTTTTTTATTTGTTTGGTTTTCTAAATCTTGTCAATGCATTTCTGTGGCATTGTGGAACATCTTTTGCATGATCCTTGATTCAGCATTGACTTAGCATAGTAATAAGTATATTCTCCATATCATCTTTTTAACAAGAATAAATTATTTCTTATATAGCAGTGCTTCTCAGTTGCAGTCTGTTTTCCTTCTGATGGGCTCAAAGTTAGGAAAAAGACAATCTCTTAAATAAACAGTGGTGGGAAAATTAGATATTCACATGAACAAAAAAGAAACTAGACTCCTACCTCTTACCTTATACAAAAATTAACTCAAAGTGGATCAAAGACTTAAATCTAACACCTGAAACTATGAAACTACCAGAAGGAAACATAAAGGAAATGCTTCACAACACTGGGCTGAGCAAGGATTATTTAAATGAAACCTCAAAAGCAGAGGTAACAAAAACAAAAATAGACTAATACAATTACATCAATTTTAAAAGTTTATGCACAACAAAGGAAACAACTGAGTAAAAAGACAACCTGCAATCTATACATCTGGCAAGAGGTTAATACTCAGAACACATAGGGTACTTAGCAAAAAACAAATTTAAAATATTATTAAAAAAAAAAAAAAAACGGGCAGAAGACCTGAATAAACATTTCTCAAAAGAGGAAACACAAATGGCAAACAGGCAAATAAAAAAATGCTCAATTTCAATAAACATTAAAAAACTGCAAATCAAAACCACAGACATCTCTTGATTCTAGTTAGAATGGCTATTATCAAAAGGACAAAACAGGTCTTGGTAAGGATGTGGAGAAAAAGAAATACTTATACACTGTTTGTGGGATTGTAAAGTAGGATGGCCATTATGAAAAACAGTATATTTCCTCAAAAAATTAAAAACAGAACTACCCTATGATCTAATAATTCTATTCTTGAGTATAAATGTAAAGGAAATGAAATCAATATGTTGAAGAGATGTCTGCACTCCCATGTTTACTGCAGCACTATTTTCAATAGTCAAGCTATGGAAGCAAACTATGTGTCCAACAATGGATGAACAGATAAAGAAAATGTGGTACATAAACACAATGGAGTATGATTCACCCATAATAAGAACAGAATCCTGTCATTTTTAACAACATGGATGGACCTGGAGTATATCATGTTAAGTGAAATAAGCAAGACAGAAAGGCAAATATCCTATGATCTCATTCATATTTAGAATTCTAAAAGGAAATACAAGTTGTTATCATAGAAGTAGAAAATAGAACAGTGTGCACCAGAGACAGGGGAGGGAAGGGAGAAGAGTAAGATAGGGAGAGGCTGGCCAATGGGTACAAAGTTACAATTAGATAGGAGGTTAAATTCCAGTGTTTTATTGCGTAGTTCAGGGACAACGGTTGACAGTATGGTATTGCCTATTACAAAATAGAAGAGAGGCTTTTGAAAGTTCTTATCACAAAGAAATAAAAGCATCAGGTGATGCTACCTACAGTGATTTGATCATTATGTAACAGATATGTATTAAAGCATCACATTGAATCCCATAAATATGTACAATTAAATGTGCCAATTAAAAATAAAAAGTGAAATAAATTGAACAAAAAATAAATTCAAAACCTTTTAGCCATCTGCATAGATCACATATAGCATGATACAACCATAAAGGAATTAGCCAGAAATATTAGATAATTATTAGAACAAATATGTGTCTTAAAAACCAAAAGATATATAAATGGCTTATATAGAACATTTAAAATTTCAGAATAAAACTGACAAAACTGAAAAATAAATTCAATGATGAAAGTACAAGTTTTTTATACTATTCTTAACAATAGCTTTTCCTAAAAGTTTAATTTTAGAATGCCCAAAATTAAAAGTGCACTGAACATCTGGTTCTTTCAGTGTCCATTATGTATCATAATTTATGGCAAACAATTAATATCCAGTTCAGAAATATGTGTACTTGCCTTTCTCCAAGAATAACTGCACCAAAATACACAGAAGTAAATCGTTACTGAAATGTACAGCATCCTCATCATTTAGAGCTGTATCTATCAGCAGTTTTCTAGAATTGAATTTTATTGAACCTCCCCAAAAAGGAGACATGTTTCCTACAGTTAATAAAACTAATTGGTAAATACTGCAGTTTATAGGAACTGATCTGTAAATATTACACAACAAATTTAAATGTTCAAAGAGCTAAAGTAACTTACTTTGGAGTGAACATTTAATTCAGTTAAGTCTCAGTCATTTCGTGTCTCAGTATCTTGGCTGAGAAAACGTATTTCCCAGGAGATTAGTTGAGAGCGGGAAAGGTGGAAGTTAAGTGTATGTGAGGGGCTGTCTGTGCCTAGTGTACCAGCAGAGCCATAGGCCTTCCTTTTGAATTTGGAGAATGTGCAATCTAGCCATAATGGGAAATTATTCTACTCTGAATTCATTTAGTCTTGAAATTTTCATTTTAATTTGATAAGACAAACCCTTCTTCTCTAATAAAACCATCTTTCAGACCCAGTGGGGAAGGATGAGGAGCCATAGTCAAGTTCCTTGTATAACACCAACAACAAATCCCAGATAGGTTTCACTGGCTCCTGCTTCATAGATTCAGAGACAATTGTTGACAGAGGATGACAAAAATGTTCTTCCTGTTTATTTTCTTTCTGTTCAAACATATCTTGGTATTATTTCTAAATTTTCTATGTGTGTTTCATAATGGGACCCATCATATTAGTTTCATTAATTAGCAAATTGGCTTTGGGGACCAAGCTCTAAGATATGCCCACTTAATAAAATAGAATATGCAACAGCTAAACATGTAAAGCCATTATCCATCAAACATATAAAAAATTATCCTAATTACTTTACAGATAAATATTTGATAGAAATGCTGAAATGGCTCATGAAAAGAGAAATTAAATCTAATATGTTAGAAGTCACTGTCAACTGGAGATCAATCCCATAAAATATATTAAGAAGTTATAATATATGATAAGAAAGGGAGATTCAATGCAAAATTCCAGCTCGCACATACATTTTTCTTTAATAATGAAGAGCTCTTCTACCAGAATATAATCAAGGAAAAAAAGCATCTAAGTTGCAATTTAAGTCAGCTAACACCTTCTTACAAGATACAATATTCACTGCATTGTATTTATCTCAAAAACAAACATCATAACTGTAAACCAAAATACATTGCAAATATTTGCTTTCTCCAAGATTCCTGATCATTCCTAAAACTTACCTCACATTTAGTGGATCTGATCATACATTTCGCTGAGAAAACAGACCGTATTCACTTTGTTCTCCTGCATCTCACCACTGACCTCCAATTACTTTGCTTTTGAAACAAATGCGCCATTATTTGGCCCCTCCAAACTCACCAGAGCAGACCCTTGTATTCATATACCGGCTCACTTCCCAACTTGCCTCTTCCTGGGTACTACTTTTAAAATTATCTGCCCTTTCCTCCCCTTCCTTTTACAGGGAAGTATGTATGAAAATGGCTATCTGAGCAAATGGAATTTTAGAAAGCACTTTTCTGCAAGCTCTATGGGATTTGTAATACATCGCAAATGACAACAAAAAACAAAAAGCAGAAAAACCATTAAAAAGATACTGACTCCAGTGACTTAGACAGGAATGGAAAAGCAAAGAAAGACAGAAGTCCACCCCCAGCACACTTCTGTCTTATATGGGACTGAGTGCTTGATTTTACCTTTCTCCATTTTAAGATATTTTTCTAGCAAACCAAGAGGCACTGAGAGGACATTCAAGGGGCTAGAGCACTTAAAAAGCAGAGCAAGCAGTTTCCTTTATCTATTTTGAAGGGTTTTAGAAGTGCTCCTTCAAATCCAAGTAGAAACAATATTACTAGGCCCAACATTTTAGTGTTTCCAATTGGTTCATCGCTCTCTATTGATGTAATTATCTGGCTTGAACAAATAAATGAAGCTGAGGTCAGTGTCTCTTCTCCAGCACAAAGTTTTAATTTATGTTTTATTTCAAAAAATTTTAAATTCTTAAAATAAGGATGAGAGCTTAGCCTGTTGCATTGAAACAAACATTGTTGTGTGTGAAAACCAATAGAATGGTATGGTGTGCGTCTCAGAATAAATGACTACCCAAAAGGCTTATTTTGAAATAACATCTCCATTCCTAGTTGTTTAAGGTGAATATTTCGCCATACCAGGAAGCATGTTAGGAATCTGTCAGGTAATTTTCGTTTAAAAAAATTTTTTTTAATTATACTTTAAGTTCTGGAGTGCATATGCAAAACAGGCAGGTTTGTTAACATGGGTGCCATGGTGGTTGCTGCATCCATTACCCCGTCATCTACATTAAGTATTTCTCCTAAGGCTATCCCTCCCTTAACCCCCCAACCCTTGTTGTCCCTCCCCTGTCCTGCCAGCCCCCAACAGGCCCCAGTGTGTGATGTTCCCCATTCTGTGTCCATGTGTTCTCATTATTCAACACCCACTTATGAGTGAGAACATGCGGTGTTTGGTTTTCTGTTCTTGTGTCAGTTTGCTGAGAATGACGGTTTCCAGCTTTATCTATGTACCTGCAAAGGACATGAACTCATTGTTTTTTATGGCTGAAGAGTATTTTATGGTGTATATGTGCCATGTTTCTTTATCCAGTCTATCATTGATGGGCATTTTAGTTGGTTCTAAGTCTTTGCTATGTAAACAGTGCCACAATAAACATATGTGTGCATGTGTCTTTATAATAGAATTATTTATAATTCTTTGTAATGGGATTGGTGGGTCAAATGGTATTTCTATTTGTAGATCCTTGAGGAGTTGCCACACTGTCTTCCACAATGGTTGAACTAATTTATACTCCCACCAACAGTGTAAAAGTGTTCCTATTTCTCCACATCCTCTCCAGCATCTGTTATCTCCAGATTTTTTCATGACCATCATTCTAACTGGCATGAGATGGTATCTCAATGTAGTTTTGATTTGCATTTCTCTAATGACTAGTGATGATGAGCTTTGTTTCATATGTTTGTTGTGATTATTTTTTTTTCTTGTGAATTGTTTAAGTTCTTTGTAGGCTCTGGATATTAGCCCTTTGTCAGACAGGTAGATTACAAACTTTTTTTCCCATTCTGTTGGTTGTCAGTTCACTCTAATGATAGTTTATTTTGCTGTATAGAAGCTTTTTAGTATAATTAGATCCCATTTGTCTATTTTGGCTTTTGTTACCATTGCTTTTGGTGTTTTAGTCACGAAGTCCTTGCCCATGCCTATGTCCTGAATGGTATTGCCTAGGTTTTCTTCTAGTGTTTTATAGTGTTATGTATTATGCTTTTATAGTGTTATTAAATCTTCAATCTATCTGGAGTTAATATTTGTATAAGGCATAAGGAAGGGATCCAGTTTCAGCTTTCTGCCTGTGGCTAGCCAGTTTTCCCAACACCATTCATTAAACAGGGAATCCTTTCTGCATTGTTTGTTTTTATCAGGTTTGTCAAAGATCAGATGATTGTAGATGTGTGGTGTTATAAATTTCTGAGGCCTCTGTTCTGTTCCATTCGTCTATATCTCTGTTTGATACCAGTACCATGCTGTTTTGAGTACTATAGCCTTGTAGTATAGTTTGAAGTCAGGTAGTGTGATGCCTCCAGCTTTGTTTTTTGTTTTTTTGTTTTCTTTTTTTTTTTTTTTCTTAGGGTTGTTTTGGCTATGTAGGCTTTTTTTGGTTCCATATGAAGTTTAAGGTGTCTTTTTTCCAGTTCTGTGAAGAAAGTCAATGGTAGCTTAATGGGGATAGCATTGAATCTACAGATTACTTTGAGCAGTATGGCCATTTTCACAATATTGATTCTTCCTAACCATGAGCATGGTATGTTTTTCCATCTGTTTTTGTCCTCTCTTATTTCCTTGAGCAGTGGTTTGTAGTTCTCTGTGAAGAAATTGTTCACATCCCTTGTTAGTTGTATTCCTAGGTATTTTATTCTCCTTATAGCAATTGTGAATGGCAGTTCACTCATGATTTTACTCTCTGTCTGTTACTGATGTATAGGAATGCTTGTAATTTTTGCACATCAAACTTTTATCCTGAGACTTTGCTGAAGTTGTTTATCAGCTTAAGGAGGTTTTGGGCTGAGATGACATGGTCTTCTAAATATATAATCATGTCATCTGCAAATAGAGACAATTTGACTTCCTCTTTTCCTAACTGAATATCCTTTATTTCTTTTTCTTGTCTGATTGTCCTGGTCAGAACTTCTAATACTATGTTGAATAAGAGTGATGAGAGAGGGCTTTTTATGTGATGGATTACATTTATAAATTCACATATGTTAACAGCCTTTCATCCCAGGGATGAAGCCGACTTGATCATGATGGATAAGCCCTTTGATGTGTTTTTCTTTCTTAGTGTATCTCTTCCAGGTTTTGGTATCAGGACGATGTAGTTCTCATAAAATGAGTTAGGGAGGATTTCCTCTTTTTGTATCGTTTGGATAGTTTCAGAAGGAATGGTACCAGCTCCTCTTTGTACCTCTTGTAGAATGTGGCTGTGAACCTGTCTGGTCCTGGACTATTTTTGGTAGATAGGTTAAACAGTCTTTCAGACCACAGTGCAATCAAATTAGAACTTAGGACTAAGAAACTCTCTCAAAATCACACAACTACTTGGAAACTGAACAACCTGCTCCTGAATGGCTACTGGATAAATCATGAAATGAAGTCAGGAATAAAGATGTTCTTCGAAGCCAATGAGAATGAAGACACAATGTACCAGAATCTCTGAGACACATTTAGAACAGTGTCTTGATGGAAATTTACAGCACTAAATGCTCACAAGAGAAATGAGGGAAGATCTAAAATCGACACCGTAAAGTCATGATTAAAAGAACTATATGAGCAAGATAAACAAATTCAAAAGAATCCAGGAGCTGGTTTTTTGAAAAGATCAACAAAATAGATAGACTGCTAGCCAGACTAATAATGGAGAAAAGAGGTAAGAATCAAATAGATGCAATAAAAAATGGCAAAGGGGATATCACCACTGATCCCACAGAAATACAAACTGCTATCAGAGAATACTACAAACACCTTTATGCAAATCAACCAGTAAATCTAGAAGAAATGAATAAATTCTTGGATACTTATACTCTCCCAAGACTAAACCAGGAAAAAGTTGAATCCCTGAATAAACCAATAACAAGGTCTAAAATTGAGGCAGCAATTAATAGCTTACCAACCAAAAAAAGTCCAAGTCACTTTCTTATGAGAAGCTAGTATCAAGCCAAGGATGAATTGACCAAAGGCATCAACTCCTAGTTTGTTTACCCAAGAGAGTCCCTATCTCACCCCCAGCAAAAATTAACCTTAAAAGTCAACAACACTAACAAACAATATGTCTTGGAAAATAATGCAGAATTGAAACTTTTTATTTTCTATCTTTAGTGAAGCAAAGCACATGATACTTCAAATAATAGTTTCCATGGATACACAAAACATACCCTTTCTCCCAGCACAGTCAGGTCCAGAAAGTCTCAGTTGGCTATTACTAATGTTCATAGTAATGTGTCTAATGACATAGATGAGGCTTGATCCTGAAAATCCTCCCAAATCATCTTGTGTCTCCCTCTTTCCCATACCTCATCATATATATACTGTTGTCTTTCAGCTTCTTCAATATCCCAAGCCTATTTATACCCTTTGTCCTTCCCTCATGCTGTTTTGGCCCGAAATACTACCTTTCTCAACAAAGCTAACTTTAAAAAAAAATTTGTTTTACTTTTGTGAGTACATAGTAGATATATATATAAACATATATATATATATATATATATATATGGGGTACATAAGATATTTTGATACAAGCATGCAATGTGAAATAATCACATCATGGGGAATGGGGTACCCATCCCCACAAGCATTTATCCTTTGAGTTACAAACAATCCAATTATACTATTTAAGTTATTTTAAAGTATAGAGTCATTATTGACTATAGTTACACTGTTATATTATCAAATGGTAGATCTTATTCTTTCTATTTTTTGTACCCATTAACCTTCCCTACCTCTTCCACCAAGTCCCTCACTCCCTTCCCAGCCTCTGGTAACCATCCATCTATTCTCCATGAGTTCAACTGTTTTGATTTTTAAATTCCACCAATAAGTGAGAACATGCAATGTCCCCAAGCTTGTAATATCCTTCAGTCATTGGGTAATCTTTTCCTAAATGAGACAGAAGAATCTGTTTCATGCTTTCAAAGTTTCCTATGCTCTTTTAAAATCTTATCAAATTTATAATTAAATATATAATGTTTTGTGTGATATCTATATCCCCCATACACTGGAAACTTCACGAATTCTGAGATGATGATGATGATTATTGATCGTGGCAGTCTTGTTTACCACTCTGCCCTCAACACTAGGCCCATTGTCAAGTACATAGTAGATGTTATTGATACAGCCAGCTTCATAATTGCTGATAATTTCTTGGGCAGAAAGTCTCAGCATATCTCTCATTGGAGAGAAAAATATTAAGGTCTATTGAGGCAATTGCTATTTCCTAATGTTATCATCTCCTGTGGCCATAAAAGACACAGTCTTAGTCATAGTAGCTAATTGATTTATCATTTTAGTTGTTACTGCTCAACAACTCACTCTTACCCAAATCCATGATACTTATAGACTTGAAAAAAGAATACTTGCTGAATAGCAATTTTGTCTGGGTAATCTCAGAAGTCTACAACCCTGTATCAATGCTGTGGCATTCTCTGCTGGAGAATTAATTGATGTAATTAGCAACAACTCTTGGATTACTTAAGGGGCTCTTAGGCTATACATTAGCCATAGATGTTACTGATTAGGCCCTGAAAGGGACCACAAAAAATAAACACCGGTAAAAGGTTGACAGTGTAAACAAAATTGGGGTCTATTAAACTTAAACCATAAAAATGGAAACTCAAAGATCCTTGAAGTAATTGAAGGGTCAGTATACCTAGAAGAATAAAGGAGAAAAACCTCATTCTTCGAAGTTCAAAGAAACTTTTTGAAGAACTTTAATGAAAGGAAAAAAATCACACTGAAAAGCATCATGGTTTCACCGCCACTGGGTCCACAAGTGAGGGTCAGCTGTGTTACTATTATTGCCAAATCCTTTATTTCATATACATGCACATATACATACACAATCATGAGAGGTATTAGAATGTTTTGTTTTGTGAAATATGGGTTAAAAGTATAGAAGAACGCATCCCAGAAAACACAGGCTAGAAAAGACATGGAAGCCTGCACTGCTGAAAACATCTAACTTGAGAAATGCTTTGTGTAGTAACATTTGATCTTTTGGGTTGGTTGGTGGGCTGACTGACTTACTGATACAGGGTGAGAAATTTATTCTCAATATCTGGCTTTATCATGATGACCCATCAATGACTCTACAAGTAAATCTTCCATGACTAACACCAACTCCCACTAAGCCAATGCAGTGGTCCTCCCCTGTGATTTCATATAACATTACACATTCCTCTGTTATTTTCTATGATTTCTGAGTAACCTGCCAAAATCAGTAGATTTGTGAGGTTGGTTTCAGATGGCACAAAACACTTTCCCTGATTTGCCATTCACAGTAAATTCTTCCAAGAGTGGAATTTCCACATTCAGGACTAGAATATTGTGTGTGGTTTATGTCCAGGATGACAGATTTAGCTCTGGAGGAGGGGAGAATAACAGTATTATATTTTCCAAATAATATTTCATGTTAACTTTTTTATGCACTGAGAAATGAGAGACCTGAGGAAGAAGCTACATCTGAGCAAAGGACTCTTAAGAAGAAGAGCAAATACTTTGTTTTAATTAGACATTATATTATCACTAAAAGGATGCTGGGCCAATAACCCAGAAAATACGTGATTAGAATTTTTATCCCAAGAGAAATATGCATTTGGCAATTTGCATCATGCACCAATAATGTGCATCTAGCAAAATATTTTGCTCAGATCCCACAGAAAAGAAAAAGCCTTTTACCAAACTGCTTTTTCAACATGGCACATATATGTTTACTTTATCAGGAATGTGCATAGCAGACTAAACCAATAACAACCACAATAAGTCACAGAAGAAAGGAAATAGAACATCTCCCTTAGGTTTTAAACTTTTGCTGTCATTAGAAAAACCCTAGATACTTTTAAGAAAAACAATAGACACTTTTAAACCTTAGCATACATTGACCCCAATAACTCACAGCAATATTTTGAAGTAGAAATTATTACTCCTCTTTTACAGATGAGAAAACTGAGAAACAGAGAGGTTAAGGAACATGCCCAAGGTCACATAGCAGGAAGTGATGAAGCTGAAATTTGAAGTCATGTCTATATGACTCCAAATTTTGTATATTTCGTGTGTCATTAGGCTGGTCACCATTCAGAACCTCATATTTGGTCTGGAGAATAATAAGGTTCAATGAGAAGATGAAAAGCTGAAGCAGAAAGCAGAGAAAAACCCAGCATAAATAAAGCCTAAAGACTTAAGTGCCAGGAAAGGATGAAGGCACTCATCACCAGAACACTAGCTGAAGATTTCAGTCTTAAAATTTTTAAATTTTGTTCTTTTGGAAGACAATCACCTATCTGAAAAAGGCCTAATATCTAGAATTTACAAGGAATTTATACATATTTTCAAGAAAAAAATTTGGCCCCATCAAAAATTGGGCAAACATTATGAATAGACTTTTCTCAAAACAAGGCATTTACGTGGCCAACAAACATAAGGACAAAATCTCATTGCTGACATCAGAGAAATGCAAATAAAAACCACAATGAGATACCATCTCACACCAGTCAGAATGGCAATTATTAAAAAGTCAAGAAACAATATATGGTGGTGAGGCTGTGGAGAAATAGGAACACTTTTACATTGGTGTTCGGAATGTAAATTAATCCAACCATTGTGGAAGACAGTATGGTGATTCCTTGAGGATCTAGAACCAGAAATACTATTTGACCCAGCAATCCCATTAGTGGGTACATGCTCAAAGGAATATAAATTGTTCTACCATAAAAACATATGCACACATGTTTACTGCAGCACTATTTACAATACCAAAGACATAGAACCATCGCAAATGCTTGTAAATGATAGACTGGATAAAGAAAATGTGCTACATATACACCATGGAATACTATGCAGCCATGAAAAGGAATGAGATCACATCCTTTGCAGGGACATAGGTGAGGTTGGAAGCCATCCTTCTCATCAAACTAACACAAGAACAGAAAACCAAACAGCACATGTTTTCATTCATAAGTGGGAGCTGAACATTGAGAACACATGGACACAGGGAGGGAAACCACACATATCAGGGCCTGTTGGGGATTAGGGGGTCTGGGGAGGAAACTTAGAGGATGGGGCAATAGGTACAGCAAACCATGGCACATGTATACCTGTGTAACAAATCTGAACATTCTGCTCATGTATCTTTAAAAAAAAAAAAAAAAAAAAAAAAATAAAGAAAAAAAAAGAGAAAGAAATAAAAGATATCCAAATAGGAAAAAAGAAGTCAAACTACCTCTCTTCACTGAAGATATTATTCTATACCTAGAAAACTCTAAAGACCCCACCAAAGGGCTCCTAGAACTGGTACACAATTTCAGTAAAATTTCAAGACACAAAACTAATGTATAAAAATCAGTACCATTTCTATATATCAATAACATCCAAGCTAAGAGACAAACCAAGAACATAATATTATTTACAATAGTCCAAAAAAAGTAAAACACACACACAGAAAAACCCAGAAATACATCCAACCAGGGAGGTGAAATATCTCCATAAAGAGATCTACAAAACACTGCTGAAAGAAATCAGAGATGACAAAACAAATCAAAAACATTCCATGCTCATGGATTGGAAGAAATAGTACTATTAAAATGGTCATACTACCCCAAACAATTTAGGGATCCAATGCTATTCTAATCAAGCTACCAAAATCATTTTCACAGAATTAGAAAAAATTATTCTAAAATTCATACAGAACCAAAAAAGAACTAGAATAGCCAAGCAATTCTAAGAAAAAAAAAAACAAAACAAAACAAACCATCATATTACCTGACTTAAAACTATATGACAAGGCTATAGTAAACAGAACAGCAAAGTACAAAAACAGACACACAAAAAAATGGAACAAGTTAGAGAACCTAGATATAAAGATGTGCACCTACAACCATCTCATCTTCAAAAGGTTCACAAAAATAAGCAATGGGGAAAGGACTTCCTATTCAATAAAAGGTGTTTGAATAATTGGCTATTCATATGCAGTAGAATGAAACTGAACCCCTGTCTATCACCATATATAAAAATAACACAAGAGATTAAGGACTTAACTGTACACACTATAAAAGTTCTATAAAAGATCTAGAAAATATCCTTCTCAACATCAGTCTTGGCAAATAATTTATGGCTAAGTCCTCAGAGGCAACTGCAACAAAAACAAAAATTGATGAGTGAGACCAGGTCAAACTAAAGAGCTTCTCCACAGCAAGGAAAGCATCAATCAAGTTAACAGATAATCAACATAGCAAGAGAAAATATTCACAAACTATGTATCTGACAAAGGCCTAGTATCCAGAATCTATCAAAACCTTAAGTAAATCATAAAGCAAAAAACAAATAACAAACCCCATCAAAAAGTGGGCAAAGGGCATGAATAGGTGCTTTTAAAAGAAAACATATAAGCAGCCAACGAAGATGAAAAAAATGTTCATCATCGCTAATCATCAGAGAAGTGCACTTCAATAATGAGATACCATTTCACAATAGTCAGTACGGCTATTATCCAAAAGCCAAAAAATAACAAATTTTGGTGGGGCTACAGAGAAAAGGGAATGCTTATATACATTTGGTGGGAATGTAAATTCATTTAGCCACTGTGGAGAGCAGTTTGGCAATTTCTCAAAGAGCAATCTCATTACTGGGTATATACCCAAAGGAAAATAAATTGTTCTACCAAAAAGGCACATGTATCCTTATGTTTATTGCAGCAGTATTCACAATAGTTGAGACATAAATAAAGAAAATTAAAGAAAATGTTGACCGGGTGCAGTGGCTTATGCCTATAATCCTAAGACTTTGGGAAGCCAAGTTAAAAGAATCACCTGAGGCAAGGAATTGGAGATCAACCTGGATAATATAAGAAGTCTCTATGAAAAAATTTTTTTATAAAGAGTCAGGTGTAGTGGCATGTGTCTGTAGTTCCAGCTACTCAGGAAGCTGAAGCAGGAAGATCACTTGAACCCAGGAGTTCAAGACCACAGTGAGCTATGATTGTGTCACTGCATCCCAACATGGGTGTCCTAATTATCATTTGTAGATTACTATATCTAACATACAGCAGAAGACACATTCTTCTCAAGTGGAATTGAGACATTCACCAAGGCAGATCATATGCTGGGCTATAAAACAAGTCTTGGCTGGGCACGGTGGCTCACACCTATATTCCCAGCACTTTGGGAGGCCAAGGTGGATGAATCATGAGGCCAGGAGATTGAGACCAGCCTGGCTAACATGGTGAAACCACATCTCTACTAAATATACAAAAATTAGCTGGGTGTGGTAGCGTGCCCCTGTAGTCTCGGCTACTTGGGAGGCTGAGGCAGGAGAATCACTTGAACCCAAGAGGTGGGGGTTGCAGTTAGCCAAGATCGCACCACTGCACTCTAGCCTGGGCAAAGGAGCAAGACTCTGTCTCAAAACAAACACAAAACAAAACAAACAAAAGAAGTCTCAATAAATTTTAAAGAATCATAATCATAAAGGGTATGTTATTTGATCATGACAGTATTAAATCAGAAATCAATAAGATGTCTAAAAAATCCCCAAACATTTAGAATGTAAACAAAATGCTTGTAAATAACTCAGGAGTTAAAGATAACACCACAAGGAAAACTTTAAAAGATATTTTAAACTAAATAGTATAAAAAACAATAAGTCAAAATTTGTGAAGTGCAACTGAAATAGTACTCATAAAGAAATTTACAACTTAAAGGCCTGTGTTAGTAAAGGAGAAAGAACACAATGATCTGTGCTTCCACACTAAGGAGTTTAGAAAGAGTAGCAAACTGAGCACAAAAGTAGTAGAAGAGAGAAAATAATAATGTGCCAGTAAACATTAATACAAAAATTAGAAAAAACACACAAAAGCCAAAAGTTTTTCTTTGAAAAATAGTAATAAAATGAAAAGCCTCCTAGTAAGAGTTATCAAAAAATGAATACAGAAAGCATAAATTCTGAACATCATATATAAAAGGATATCACTACTTGTACTGTAGACATTAAAAAGAAAACAAGTAAAAAAGTGAACTGTTTATGTCAATAAACTTGTCAATGTATATTAATTGTATAAATTATTTGAAAAAACTTGCAAAAACTAGTACAACAAGAAATGGAAACTATAAGTAGTCCTATATTTATTAAACAAATTAGTAATAAAAAATCCCCACAAAGAAAATTCTATTCCATGATGGTTTCACTGGTGAATTCTATTAAACATTTAAGAAATAAATTACACCAACTTTATATCATTCTTTTTAAAAAGGGGGTGATAATATACCACACTCATTTTATAAGCCCTGTATAATGCTGACATCAGGACACAAACAGACATTCAAGAAAAGAATGTTAGATGCTGGTATCTCTCATGAACATAGACTCAATAATAATAAAATATTAGCAAATAGAATACAGAAATACATAAAAACATGTGTCATGGACAAGTGGGGTTTATCTCAAGAATTCAAGATTGTTCTAATTTATAAAAATCAAACGTGATTAAAAAAAGAAACAATATCAGAGTAACAGATTAAAGGAAAATAATTATGATAATTTTAACAGTTACAGAAAAAATACTGATACAATTTGTTACCCATTCATGTTAAAAATGCAACTAAGAAGCAAATTTCTCAACATTATAACAAACATCTCAGGAGGACCTACAGCTAAAAAGGTTAACTTTAAAATACAGAAAACCTCTTTAATGCCAGGAAAATACAAGAATGTTCATTCTCATCACTTCTATTCAATGTTGTGCTGGAAGGCCTAGCCATTGCAATTAGGCAAGAGAAAGAAATACAAAAGCATAACAATTAAACAGAGAAAAATAGAATGTCCTTTAATTGGTACAGTTGAACTGAACATAATATCTAAAAACAGATCCTAATTTAGAACAAAGTTTTGATTGGAACACAGTGAGGAAAGTGTAATCTTTTCAATAAATTATCCTTAATCAACTGAATAATATATGCAAAAATTAGCTTTGACACTTTCCTCACATCATACATAAAAGTCAACACCAGCTGGACATGGTGGCTCATGCCTGTAATCCCAGAACTTCAGGAGGTTGAGGTGGGTGGATCACCTGAGGTTAGGAGTTCGAGGCCAGCCTGGTCAACATGGTGAAACCCTGTCTCTACTAAAAACACACACACACAAAAAAAAGAAAAATAAAAATAAAAAGAAAATTAGCTGGGTGTGGTATGAGCACATGTAATCCCAGCTACTTGGGAGGCTGAGGCAGGAGAATTGCTTGAACCTGGGAGGTGGAGGTTGCAGTGAGCTGAGATCGCACCACTCCACTCCAGACTGGGCATCAGCGCGAGACCCTGACTCAAAAAAAAAAAAAAATGTCAACACCACTTGAATTCTAAATATGAATATTAAAGGATAAAAAAAATAAAGCATTTAGAAGGTAAGTAACATAGGACACTATCTTCATGATCTCGAGTTCAGCAAAGAAAACATAATTAGAAGAACTCGATGATAAATGGAAGACTGAAAAACTGAAGTCACTAAAAATGCACAATTTCTGCCCATCAAAAGAAGCCATTAAAAAACGAAAAGTCAAGTCAGAGAGGAAAAGCATCTTTAAAAGAAGTTTTAAAACACATATTTTTTTCCTTTCAACTTTTATTTCATGTTCAGGGGGTATATGTGTAGGTTTGCTACATGGGTAAATTATGTGTTTTGGGTGTTTAGTGTGCAGATTTCATCACCCAGGTAATAAGCATAAGAGTGTTTTTTTGTTTGTTTTTGTTTTTTTCTCACTCTCCACCCTCATTTAGGCCCTGGTTTATATTGTTCCCTTCTTTGTGCCCATGCGTACTCAATGTTTAGCTCCCACTTATGAATGAGAACATGTGGTATTTGGTTTTCTGCTCCTGCATTAATTTGCTTAGAATAATGGCCTCCAGCCTCATCCATGTTGCTGCAAAAGACATAATCCCATTCTTTTTTATGGCTGTGTAGTATCCCACGGTATATATATACCACATTTTATTTATCCAGTCCATCACTGATGGGCATTTAGGTTGGTTTCATGTCATTGCTATTGTGAATAGTGCTGCAATGAACACGTATGTGTGTGTGTGTTTATGGTAGAACAATTTATATTACTTTGAGTACATATACCCAGTAATGGAATTTCTGGTATGAATGGTAGTTCTCTTTTTATTTCTTTGAGAGACCTCCAGTTTTTCCACAGTGGCTGAACTAATTTACATTCCCGTCTGCAGCTTATAAGCATTCCCTTTTCTCTGCAACATCATTAGCAAGTTATTTTTTGACTTTTTGATAATAGCCATTCTGTCTAGTGTGAGATAGTATCTCACTGCAGTTTCTTTTTAATCCTCTACTGATTAGCAGCATTGAGAATTTTTTTCATATGCTTATTGGCCATGTGTATATCTTCTTTTGAGAAGTGTCTGTTCATGTTCTTTGTCCATTTTTAATGGGATTATTTGTTTTTTACTTGTCAATTAACTTAATTTCCTTATAGATTCTGGATACAAGGCCTTTGTTGGATGCATTTCATGCTCATGAATAGGAAGAATCAATATTGTTAAAATGATCATACTATGCAAAGAAATTTACAGATTCAATACTATTCCCATGAAACTACAAAGAACATTTTTCACATAATTAGGAAAAAAAAAACTATTCTAAAATTCACATGGAACCAGAAAGAACCTGAAAAGCCAAGGCAATCCTAAACATAAACAACAAAGCCAGAGACATCACACTACTTGATTTCAAACTAAACTACCAGGCTAAAGTAAACAAAACAGCATGGTACTGGGACAAAAACAGACACATGGACCAATGGAACAGGTTAGAGAACACAGAAATAGGGTTGCACATCTCAACCATCTGATCTTCAACTACATCAACAAAAGCGATTGTGAAAGAACTGCCTATGCAATAAATAGTACTGGAATAACTGGATAGGTGTATGCCGAAGATTGAACCTGGACCATTTCATTATACCTTATACAAAAATCAACTCAACATAAATTAAAAACTTAATAGGCTGGGCATGGTGGCTCATGCCTGTAATCCCAGCACTTTGGGAGGCCAAGGTGGACAGATCACCTGAGGTTGGGAGTTCGAGACCAACCTGACCAACATGGAGAAACCCCATCTCTACTAAACATACAAAATTAGCTGTGCATGGTGGCACATGCCTGTAATCCCAGACATTGGGAGGCTGAGGCAGGAGAATCGCTTGAACCTGGGAGGGAGAGGTTCGGTGAGCCGAGATCGTTGCACTCCAGCCTGGGCAACAAACCTAGGAAATACCATTCTGGACATTTCCTTGATAAAGATTTTATGACAGGGATGACCAAAAGCAATTGCAACAAAAACAAAAATTGACAAATGGAGCCAAATTAAACTAAAGACTTCTGCACAGCACAAAAAAAAAAAAAAAAAAAAAAAAGAAAAAGAAAAAGAAAAGAAACCATCAACAGGGTAAACTGACAACCTACAGAACAGGAGAAAATATTTGCAAACTAAAATGTGTATTTTGGCCTGGTGTCCAAAATGTATAAAAAACTCCTACAAGTCAACAAGGAAAAAAAAATGCACATAACTCCAAACAGATAACCCCAGATAAAACATTTTCTTATGGGAATAAAGACAGACGCTTTGAAAAAGATAATATCCAAAGGACCAATGAAGAATAGAATCGCTGGCAATATCGAATATTGCAAAGATGTAGACAACTTGGAATTCTCATACAATGTTAAATGTAAAATTGGTTTAATCATGTAGGAAACTCCTTGGCAGTAACTTTAAAAGCTGAATGTTCACAGATCCTATGATGTATTGATTTCACTCCAAGATATATACTAATAGAAATACAAAAACACAGGCAAGGTTGCTCCTAGTCAGTGCCTGGACAGGCTGAAGTAAGAGAGGTGCCCAGGGCTCAATATCTAAGGAGTTACTACTCACTCTCAGGTTCATACACATGCCATTATCATCCTGAGAGCAACTGCTTTCTTCTGTTGCATCTCAGGCACCTCTCTTGACTCATCATAGTTTCAGTCCTGCTCCTGGCAGCAATATTCATATAACAGTCAAAACACCCAAACAGTTATCATTTGTAGAATAGATACGTAAACTACATATTTATAAAGTTTACTATACAACAATAAAAAGAATGAACTGCTAACAAGCAACTGCATGTATCAATCTCATAAATAGAATGTTGAATGTAAGAAGCTTGCCACAAAATAGTAGAATTCCATTCATATAAATTTCAAAAACAGGTAAAACTAATCACTTGTGACAAAGATCAGAATACTCACTAGTTTTGAAGGAATAATGATTATTAGGGTGCCCAAGGGAGGCTTCTGGAGTCCTGTCAACAGTCTATATATGGATAAGGTAGAAGTTACATTTATCCAGGTGACAGTGTATATACTTGGTAACTATCCATTGAGAGGAATACGATCATTACGTATGAAATTATATATCACTTATGATGTGCTCACTTCTCTATGTGTGATTCTACTAACAAATACACATTTTAAAAACCAAGGACAGGAACATGAACGTCGAATTCTGGATACTGATAGATGGAGGAAAAGGAAGGTAGAGAATATAATAGGTGAGGGCAACAGGGGAATTTCTCTGTCTCTGTATTGTTTCTTTCATTTTAAATCATACTGAAACAAGTACAGAAAAATTGTAGCATTTGATAGAGGTAGGTAATGGCTACTGAGTTCATTGTTTTTCTCTGTACATTTCTTTTTCAATGTTTCATACCTTTAGAAAACCAACATGAGTTATCTGGAGCTGGGATGTGATCCAAGAGGACAGTACAATCCCAAAATTATTAAAACCTGTTGCAAAATGCAATAAAGCTTTGCTTTCCCAAGTAGGCTTCTCATTCTGCTCCACACCAAGGGAAAATATGATATTTGCAGTAAGCCCTTCTATTTCATTGGAGAAAATCATGCAAACAGAGGAGAACTCATTTTTGCCCTCCTTTAACATTACAAGATTTGAAATGGAAGCTTCAGAAAGAATATCCTGCCCACTGTATCTGTCAAAGTCTGATGTTCCTTGAAAAATAAATGGCAAGTGGTTCTGCTCACCTCTCACAGATCTCAAATCAGTGAGAAAAGATAATAAATTGTTAACTTTACCCTTGGGAAGATGCCTGTGTTACAAACCTACAACCATGGATACCTTCGCTCTTTTAAGCACATTTTGCCTTTTAAGCACAAATTTATAAGAAACTACTAGAAATTGGACTTTTCACTGTGTTTCAGTTAGCCTTCTGCTTATCTCCATTTCAAAAATGGCTTCCTTTCATATATTAGAAATAAATTAGCTAAAAAAAATTTCACCATCCCATATGTATATCACTGTATAGAGTACAAGACCCCTCTGTCATTCTTGTGGTCAAGACAGAATCAGCTGGACAGCTTTCAATGGATGCAAATTAGCCTGAGGTTCTGCATCCAATCTGTGACAGGCTCTCTATAAACTGGTTTCTGACATCAATTTACTCATATTGCCTCCTAGTTCTGGGCTCAGTTAAAGGGAGAACAGTGGCAAGGACATCAGGGATGAATACAAGGGGACAAATCGACCATATGAAAAGACCAAGGTGGGTTTGATATCGTGGAAAAGCCAATGAGCTTAAGAGTCAGAAACTCTGCATTAGAATTTTGACTTCCTGAGCTGATCAACCATGAGCAAGTCATTTTAACCTCTCTGAGTCTCCTTTCTGCAAAATGAACAAGGTATTACTTCTCTCTGGAGTTCTGTGTGGTTTACATGCTAAGAAAAGTTGAGAATATTACATGGGAATAAGGCATTAAGGGAAAATGCCTGTTATTGGCTCACCTACCATCATAAGCCTTGAAAATACTATTCAATCTATCTTTGTCAAGTGTCATTCTTTTCCCACACACCCACGAGTCACATATATATATTTGTTTCATTTCTTCCATCTCCTCTACAACTTCTCAACAGGCCATTAGTTATCCTTATAACACACTATGAAGTGACAAGGTATTTGAGCTTTTGTACTTCTTGGCCGCTCTTTTCAGTTTTGATGTGTCTGAAATGCTATCTTTTGGTTAAAATTAAAAATGTGCCATTCACAAGCAGATCACTAGATGATAGGCACTTCTCAAATGACAAGTTAACCAGACTTGTTAACTAAGTCATGCTGTTTACTGGGTTGGGATCAAGAAGGGTAAAGGTTTTGAATAGAAGTAATTATGAGCCATGAGTAATGAAATCTTTCTTAGTTCTAAGTAGCCCTATAGATTTGTCAGACTGCATGCTTTGGAAGAAATTGCAATAAAATTGCTAAACTTTGTATTAGCTTTACCTTACATGGCAAAAGCATTTGCAACTAACAGGCTTCATCCAGTTGGAAGGGATCTTTTTTAATTTTTATGCTTTTAGTTATTATAGATACATATTAGTTGTATAAATTGATGAGGTGTATGTGATATTTTGATACAAGTATGCAATATTTAAAAATCAAATCCTAGTAATTGGGATGTGTATCGCCACAAGCATTTATCCTTTTTGTATTAGGAACATTCCAATTCTACTCTTTTTGTTATTTTGAATTATGCAGTAAGTGATTGTTAACTATAGTCACCCTGTTGTGCTACCAAACATCAGCTATTATTTCTTGCATCTAATGTATATTTTTGAATCCATTAAAAATACATTTGTGTTAAAAATGAAGGCAGCAAATCACACTGCCACGTGTGTACCTATGCAACAATATTGCATGTTCTTCACATGTACCCCAAAACCTAAAATGCAATAAAATTAAAAAACAAAACAAAATAAAAAATTGTCATGCTATATACCTTACATATATATAATTTTTATTTGCCTATTATAACTCAATAAACCTGGAAAAAATGAGATTTTTATTTTCCCCCAGCTCATATTTCTACCGACTTTCAGCTTGAGCTTCCTCTCTTCACAAAATAGAAATGATGAGGTACTCACTCTTCTTCTCTTATTCAGTCCTTATAAAGGGAAGAGGAGTCACTGATCTGATTTTTCAGAGCATCACATTTCAATGGTGGGCATGTTCACTAATTTGGCTATGTCATCTTTCGTCCTCCTTTATGAAACAGGGTCACTGTCAGTGTAGTTTGAGGAATAATTCACATTAGACCAACACTGCAGGCCCAGTTTACTTCACTTCAGAGGAGAAGGAAACAGGATGCTCCAATTCAGCCTCAGCCCTTACCCTTGTCTTCCAATCAGTTTTACAAAACATTCTTGCATTTGAGTTATAGGGAATTTTTTTTTAGACAGAGTTTTGCTCTTACTGGCCCAGGTTGAAGTGCAATGGTGCCATCTTGGCTCACCGCAACTGCCGCCTCCTGGGTTCAAGCGATTCTTCAGCCTCAGGCTCCTGAGTAGCTGGGATTACAGGCACCTGCCACCACACCTGGCTAATGTTTGTATTTTTAGTTGAGACAGGGTTTTGCCATGTTGGCCAGGCTGGTCTGGAACTCCTGACATCAGGTGATCCACCCACCTCGTCCTCCCAAAGTGCTAGGATTACAGGCATGAGCCCCTGACCAGGACAGGGCAATTCTTTGATATTGGTCTAGAAATCTTGCATATGTGTTCATCAGAGAGGCCTCTAAGAAGAGAGTGGCTAGAAGAATCAGATTCTGCTTCCTTGAAGCCCTAACAATGTTCACATCTTATAGCTTCAAGTTAGGATAATGAGCTTGAAGCCGCACCCTGTAATTCTGAAAAACAAAAAAAGAGGAAGGTTCATGCAGCCCAAACTGTCAGACCAATCCCACTTTGTACTGGGTAATGTCCTTGGATAATGCAGTATTAGCAATTCATCAAATTTAGTTATCCTCAAAAAGTAGCTCTTGCTAAAAAGGTTAATGCCAGCTTTCAGTTAGCATGAATATCCTTTCCTGCCAGGTGCTGTAGTCTGTAACTAGGTATAATAAGTCTTTCCTAGCAGCCCCAATATCCCCTTCTGATGAAATCACGGAATGTAATGAAACTGCTATTAGTTTGGGCCAGAGCCCAGAGTCACAAGGCAGAATTCAGTACCAGGTTACAGTTGAGGGTGAGAAATGAGGCAACAGCCACGATCAACCAGCTGAGGAATAACCTCTGACCCACCATCAGAAAGTCATAAGGATTTGATCAATGTAAAACATTTCAGGGTAAAAGGAAACTGCACTCTAAGTGTTGGGATAGAAATGGAGACTGCTGGAAATTTCTCTGCCTCTTGTACTGGAAAGACATCTGAAAGGAGAATCTGGGGCCTGAGGTCAGTGTGATTACCATTGTCAAGTTATACTCAAATATTCTAGGTGGGAAGACAGATTGAGAAGACATTTTCTTGACATTTTGTTATACAGCAGGATATTCAAAAAAGAGAATGAGGAATAATCATATGTTTAAGGATCCTTTACTCTCCCCCTCTCCATATGGAAAAAAGAACTGATTTCCATAAAAGGTGTCGCTCTGATATTCTGGCAAGATGTCAATTATGCTGTTGTAGTTCGACAGATATTTGATCTTAACATCTGCACTTCCTTCATGCAAATTTGTGAGTTTCCAACAGTGTATTCGCACTCCTCAACATTCTCTTGCTACAAATGGGCAGTGCCTTAAGAATCTTCTGTGAAATTCTAGTTGCTGGAGATGTTTTTTCTCTTTTAGAGAAGGTGAGAATTTGAAATAGTCAAACATAATTTTTAAAAGTAAAATAATCCCCTCCTGGAGATTCACAAGGCATATTAATTTATCAATGGTCTAACAAAAATTCAAGAAAAAAGAAAAAGAATTCACAAAACGCCTCTGATTAACATTTTCGTAAATATAGTATTTTCTGAAATCTGAGTGCCCATAAATCTTTCTTGTCTGTTTAATAGCTGTTAGCATCCTGATCACTCAACTCACATTCCGAGGGGCATATTTTGGAAAACTCTGTAGTGCAACTGTGTGGGCACAAAGAGATTGGAAGTAGGTAAAGATGACTTGACTCTCATTTCCTATTCAAATTGTAATAACAGGGAAAACTGAAAAAGAAAAAAGAAGTGTCTCTTCTACAGGCACACCTGAATAAAAAGTGTCCCTTCTACAGTCACACCTGTAGCTCACTTTACTGCCAACATGTATGAATTACTACATAAGTGAGTTACCAGAATGTACGAGAAATTAATAAGCTGCCACACTATTGTATCTAGCTGAAGCAGGCTGCACTGATTATTGTCAAACCATTTGTTGTCTGAATCCCATACATGCAAGAAAACAAATCCCTTTTTGCATCACTCAGGCCCACTAGAAAGACCCCACTGTGTCTTGCTTGAAGGTAATCTCAGTGGTAGCCCTTCCTGAAGGATCACTGGCCTACCTTTTCACTACCTTTTCAAGTTACCTTTCAGCCGGGCCCTTGCAGCCTCTGGGCCTGAAGTCCCCAGGATTAACTACAAGCAGAGTGAAAACTGCAGGGATTCAGGGAAAAGCTATTAAAGTTAGACATGACTGCATTAAAAATCAACCCAGTACTTAAAGGTATACAAAAATGATTTACTATTGCCTATGGTTTTGAGGGTTGTTAGTCTCAGCTCTGTGATTCTTCTGCTCCATGTTATGTAGCTGAAGTCATTCACGTGGATGTATTCGAGTAGGGGCTCAACTGGAACTGGAACACTTAAGGTAACCACTTATCATTATGAGCGTCCCCGATATCACATGGCCTCTCATCATTCTACAGTCTAGACTGGACTTCATCACAGCATTGCAACTGGGCACCAACAGAAGGTAAGTGGGAGCTTCTGGCTGTTGTAAGGCCTCTGCTCGGAAATCCCGGGATATCACCTGTGATGCATTTCACTGGTCAAGACAAGTCACCAGGCCAGCCCAGATTTCACTCTTTTGGGAGAAGAAGCATGTACCTAAAGACACGAGGGTTGTAGGTAGCTATATTTGGAAACCAACTACCACAACACCCAACGCTTAATATTCTAAAGCTTCAGCTGGTGGGAAACAGACAAAACTCAACACCATTCCTGGCAAAGAAGGCCTATCTAAGCACAGTCAAAACTTGACCCTTTTCATCTAGACCAATGTGATCCTTTACACACATGAAGGAAATCATTACAAATCTCTCCTAGGTTCAGCTGAAACAAGCAAAATGAACACCTAAACCATTCTAAACTCTGTTTTTAGGAGGTGACATTCTGGATTAATATTAAGTTCCTTTATGGAAAAATTGGGCTTCCTAGCTACTCAATAAATTATAAATTAAACTTTTGATTCTGTTCATGTTTTAATTCCTCACTAATACTTGTCATGTGGAGTAGGCAAGCATCCTTACCAACAGTCCAACTAACCTCTGAAGCTAGATTTACCATTTACAGAGAAGAAAAGCTAAATATGTATTTAATACTATTATCACCTACTCTTAAAGGAGCCAGCTCTTCCTTTTTTCCGCATTCACCATTTGAAGCCTAAGAGAGAGATGAGTGGGATAGGTAGCTGCCTATGAAGTACATTTTGTGGGATGCTAAAAGGAGACCCTGCCCAAAAATAATCTTCACAGCTGCCATGACGCGATACCTGAAATTCCACCACTCTTTTAATTCACTTATGATCCTGTCTTTTCTGGGACTCAAGGACAGAATACAAAGATCCCAGGATATGGGAACACATGGGGTTGCCATCATCCATTAGCTTCCTAGCCCAGGGTGAAGAGCTAAGCCAGGGATTTTGGACAATGAGGCACAATCAGGCAGGGCTGGGGGCCTGTGGCTTGGTATATTGCTGAAGACCAGAAAGGCAGATGTGTGTCTCATAGTCTTCTGTATGTGTTTGGAGTTGGGAGCACTCCAAGAGAGGGACACAGAAACAAGGCACACCCCTCCAATTTCACAATGCCCTGAAGGGAATTCCTTAGGGTGGAGGAAAGAGAAAGGGCAATAGGAGAGGGAATCAGAGAAGGGCCAAAGGATACATTCTGAGTATATCCACCAAAACTTGTGATTTAAAAATGCTTCAGAAGGGGACACTGTGTCATCATGATGGTTAAGACCATGACAAAAAGGCATAAAATAAGCAGGTACATAAAGAGAGTTAAAAGAAGAATTTTCAAATCAAGCTTTACCTACCTATGGATGGTGCTGAAAAGACTGTAAACCAAAATAGCTAATGTTTATATTACACTTCCTATGAGTCAGATTATCTTTTGAGAACTTTTTATATATTAGTTCATCACACAGCCTGTGATACAGGTGCTCTTACTCCCATTTTAGAGATGCAAAAGTGGGGCTGTGAAGGTAGACTGAGTGGTTTATTGTCCCACAGTAAATATGCAGTAAAGCCAGGACTTGAACTCAGCCAATGTGACAGCTGGAATTCAGAGCCTTTTACTGTTTATCAGTACACCGTGATGCTTTCCAGGGACCACTGCATATACAAATGCTTATGGATGCCGAGAACATGTTAAACGAATAAGAAAATGCTTTGCAGCACTTGCTTCTTAGAAGGGAAATTTTGAGACCAGAGTTAGTTATTTTTTTTATTGAATACTAGTATTGTTAGAATTTTTATCATGTGTGCCTTATAAAACAGGAAGTAGTATTTAATTAATATATTTTCTTCAAAAACAACATATGGAAACTATTTTTCTGATGTTTAGTCAAAGTGACCCAAAATGTGCAGTTAATCAGGCAGTAATGAGAAACTTCTCCAAAAACAAATCTCCTTCTCTAAGAAGCACTGTTTCTTCTCTCATTTTCTGAAACCACAGGCTATGTTACAAAGTCAAGCTGCCTCAAGCCTGGATATATTAATGGCACCCCAGAGCACTTCAGGAGGTGGGGTTCTGGCAAAAGCCAGAATGATACACCAACGGCCAAGGTCCAGCTCTGAAAATACCTCTATTTCTTTGTTAGATGTTTGGTTAACGTCAGGAAATTATTAATGCCAGATAATGATAAATAGCAGAGATAATAATTAATCTTCATGTACCTATGCTATGACTCCTTTCCTCCCCCAGCCAACATCATCAGCATACACATTTTCCTCCTTGAATGGTAAGGAGTTAAGGGCATTTTGCTCAGCTTAGAGAACAGCTCAATACTACAAGTGAAATCACTTTCAAAGATTGCCACCATTAGATCTTGTCACTTAGACTATTTTAATAGAAACTGGATGTTATGTTGTAGCCACAAGGCCATATTTAGTATAGCAAATATGCTATACTAAATCTCTATCAGGAAATGGTTAATACTTGCAAGGACTAAGTCAGAAGATTTGGAGCCTTACTTACTGAGAAGAAACTGATATCCTGTATTTAAATCCAGCGAGAGAATTTCCTGCCCTATATTATGGCTTTGAGTAAATGGAAATGAGTCATAGGTTAGGGATGAGAAGTACAGTTTTCAAGAGGTAACACTAAAGATGCAATTTATTCAGAGGAAGTAAACACATATCCATTTCCTGCATAGTCTATTCCCCCTAGTGGTTCTCAACCCTGCACAGTACCAGGCTTCTCCCACTAAGAGGCAATTGGGAAATGCATGAGAAAATTTCTTTAATGGTTATAGTAACTGAGAGGCACTACTGACATTTAATGAATGGCAGCCAGTGATTTTTAAATGTCCTGCATAGTGGAGATTTTTCCTGATACATCACTAAGAGCATCCCTATCGCATAATACAATATTAGGCAGCTGGCGCACCTTAACTCAGTGCCTCTAGTCTCTGAACCTGCGGATCTATTTACCTAGAGTGTCCAAATTAATCCTCTTTGTTGGAAAGTCATGATTTCCTACTCATTTTTCAATTAAAAGGAAAGGCTATAATTCAACTATACCTTGTCCAACTGAATGGGATCAAAGAGACTACCTAAGTGATATGCATATTTGATAGACAGAGAATAATAGAAGAAAAATTCTTGTTAAACACCAGTAAGTCCCTGTGGAATTCTGTGACACAGAGGACAACAGGTAGCTGCATTTGGAAAAGAGGTGGCGGATGAATGGAAACAAAGACATCAACCAAAGTAGCTATCATATGTCTTTTCTTCCCTTCTTGATTTTCTCTGCCAATAGTTATTCTGTGACCACTATCTCCAGGCATTGCATGAGGCGCTGTAAAACAAAGATGAGCAATAAGTGACATCATTTCTACTCATGGTTTATGCACCCTATTGAGGGAGACTAAGAAGAAAATCACACAAATTTTAAGCTGTTAGATGAGGACCATTGATTCATCCATGGTTGCCAGTCACATTACCCCTAGATGCAACAGCACCAAATAATTACTGCTTGCACCATACAATTCCTGAGTTCCATTATCAACAAGTTAGACCAGTTACAAAACTTCTACAGACTCATTTTTCCTAGGCACGCAAATGTACATTGCTTTGGATAGCAACGTAGACTCTTAAGTCGCTGGGGCAAAACCTTGTAGATTTTTCAGAACAGTGGGGGCACTTGAATATGACTTGTTGCAGCTCAGTATGAGTCACCATGGATGAGTAACCCTATTTCCAAATACAGTCCGAATGACCCTCTTTCATAAGAGGCCACAGAGCTGTTAACCACAAAGATGGTCTTGAAATTCCTTGCAGGGCTTTTAAGAGCACTCCTTGTCATTAATTCCTCAAGTGTTTGGATAATGTGAATTCTAGTGCCTGTTCCATGTAAAAGCCCAAGAATATAAAGATGAGTAAGAAACAGCTCTTTTCTTCAGGGGGTTCAGATTGGAGAAGAAAGTATGATCATACAATGTGATGAGTGCATATGAACACGACGGCCAAGTCTCATGGAACACTAGCAGAAGGGAATACTTACTCCTGCATCATGTTCTGAGGTAACTGTCTGGTTCTGAAGGAGAATAACTGCAGATAGAGAGCTTCATTTTTAATCTTTCCTGATACACGTTTGACATGGTTTGCTTTGGATAGCTATGTCTACACCAAAAGGTCTAGCTTTTTGTTGAGTCTGAATTCTCCAGAATGTTTCTTGTCCAAGCCTGAGGATGAAGTGTTATTTTAATAGTAAGATTCAACTCAATTCACTCAATGAGGATTCTGGAGAATTCTGTGCACATACATGAAGATGAATGTGACCTTCTGTCTCCATACTTTATGAACACTGCCTCCACTCCCAGAATCCTCCACCACTTATCCATTTCTCAGTGTAGCTGCTGCTACAGAAAAGTGAGAAGGCGAGTTAGAACACAGTTCACTCCCTCTGCCCCTGACTTTGCCTAGATACAACTTAGTGCACATAGCCAGGCAACTAGTACTCAATCTGTATCAATTCTCTTCTTTGAGATCAAACTAAAGAAAGCGTACTGTCTCCCAAGCCTAGAGAAGCTGCTTTGCTTACTTTTCAGCATTGGTCTCTATCTGGAAGCAGTATGAAGTCATAGCAAAGGCTTCATTTTGGCTTCAGGAGGAAAAATCTGAAGAACTCAAGGTTCTATTGGAGCGAGAACAGAAAGAATCCAAAAGAGTAAGCTCTGTCCCCAGAAAACAGAGATCCAAGTGATGAAAATAAGAAGCAGCAAGAGATCTGACTTTTCCCTAGAGACTCAGGCTTTATTTCTCACTTCTTCCCCTGTCAGCTCATTGTTAATATCTGACAGTTCCTGTTTCGGGAGGCAAATGTAGGTTTGGTTCCACCTGGAAGAAGAGCTACAAAGCGTAGCAGTGAGTATCACTTAGACAAGGTGCAGTAAGTGTCTCATTAACACCCCAAGCTGAAACAGTTCATCTGTTTCTGCCAAACTTTTCCAAAATAATTTCCTTTGAAGCTGAAAATGCCTCTGTCTTATTTCAGCCCATTTATCTCAACTCTCATGAAAGGCGGCAAGCGTAAGAGTTAGACTAATATGAATGTTTTCTTTAAAAAATTAGTACAGGTTATTCTAAAGGATTTAGTGTCATTAACACACAACATATATGAAGATTATGATGAGGAAGATATTTATGTATAAAGCATATCCTCTCAAACTTCTAAACAAAGCAATGTCAGAACAGCCGCTGCTGGTTGGTGAAAGTTATGCCCAGCTCTCACAGAGCAGCACAGTGTAACTGACCAAGCAGAAGTGAGATTTGGGGGGAAAAGGACAGCTTCCCCCTAAATCTGGAAGATATACGGTTAATATTAATAGTGTTGGTATTATGACTTAGGGAGCTTAAGAAAGTTAGACACTAAGAACTCACTCTGTTCTCCGGTGGGGCTAAGGTTACCATGGTCAGAGACCTAGACTAATAAAGCAGAAGCTCACCCTGCTGCCTTCCCAGAGGATGTGAATGCAGTGTGGCCCCTCCTCATGCTCGTATCAAAGACTTGGAAACTTCATCCCAGAGTTCCTTCCTTCTAAATACCTCCCCAGCCAGCTCCCGAAGTCCATCATATAGCCTTTCAGACACTCAGTTAGTAGACTGTTCCAAGAAACTCCCACCATGAGCGCTTTCATCTCATCTCCACATCGCCACCAGTTGTCTTTGACAAAATCAAATCTAATATTGTCATTCTGTAGTAAAACTTATTGAATGACTTGCTATCACTAGACAGAAAACAATAACTTTCTCTCTAGAGGTGGTAAAATCTAAACTAATTTGTTTGGCACCCAAAGACTTTGACAACCCACACAGTCTACTTTTCATCTTTACCTCCACATTTCAGCATCATAGCTCTTTCCCCATCCCAGCACATTTCATGCCGCAAGCACTTCAAACTACTCACCCTTGCCTAGAGAAGTTCTGTGCTTTCATATATACCAGTGTCTTCCCCTAAAACATTCCTTTACACCATCTGCATCTGGAACTCTTTTTCAAATGTCAATTTGTTTGAAATCCTGGGGCAGAAATTTCAATTCTTTTTGTAGTTGCCTAACTCTTTGTGCGTGCCTGTTCTCTTTCCACAATGAACAGGGAATTTTGAACACCTCTCATGTCCCAGTACTGTATGAGTCAATGAGAATACAACAATGAGCAGAAAAATAAGAATCCTAGCTCCCATGCTTATAGAGCCTACATGGAAGATGCAAAGGTCATGAATGTAAGCATTGTCAAAAGGACTGCAGTAAACAGGAATATGGGATTTGAGAAAAAGTAGTAGGTGTAATTGACTTAGGGAGGTCAGCAAATGCTTTTCTAAATTACAGATTTTTTTTTGTTGTACTTTAGGTTCTGGGGTACATGTGCAGATAAAGCAGTATTGTTGCATAGGTACACACATGGCAATATGGTTTGCTGCCTCCATCCCCCCGTCACCTACATCTGGCATTTCTCCCCATGTTATCCCTCCCTGACCTTCCTACATCCCAACTGTCCCTCCCTTGGCACCCCCCAACAGACCCCAGTGTGTGATGCTCCCCTCCCTGTGTCCATGTATTCTCATTGTTCATCACCCACCTATGAGTGGGAATATGTGGTGTATGATTTTCTGTTCTTGTGTCAGTTTCCCGAGAATAATGGTTTCCAGATTCATCCATGTCCCTACAAAGAACACAAACTAACCATTTTTATGGCTGCATAGTATTCCATGGTGTATATGTGCCACATTTTCCTTGTCCAATCTATTGTCAATGGGCATTTGGGTTGGTTCCAGGTCTTTGCTATTGTAAACAGTGCCACTATGAACATACGTGTGCATGTGTCTTTATAAGAGAATGATTTATAATCCTTTGGGTACACACCCAGTAATGGGATTGCTGGGTCAAATGGAATTTCTATTTCTAGGTCCTTGAGAAATCACCACACTGTCTTCCACAATGGTTGACCTAGTTTTATACTCCCACCAACAGTGTAAAAGTGTTCCCGTTTCTCCACATCCCCTCCAACATCTGTTGTCTCCAGATTTTTTAGTAATTGCCATTCTAACTGGCATGAGGTGGTATCTCAATGTGGTTTTGATTTGCATTTCTCTAGTAATAAGTGATAATGAGCATTTTTTCCTGTTCGTTGCTCTCATATATGTCTTCTTTTGAAGAGTGTCTGTTCATATCCTTCACCCAGTTTGTTTGTTTCTATAAATCTGTTTTAGTTCTTTGTAGATTCTGGATATTAGCCCTTTGTCAGGTGGGTAGGTTGCAAAATTTTTTTCCTATTCTGTTGGTTGCCGGTTCATTCTAATGATTGTTTCTTTTCTGTGCAGAAGCTCTGGAGTTTAATTAGGTCCCATTTGTCTATTTTGGCTTTTGTTGCCAATGCTTTTGGTGTTTTAGTCATGAAGTCCTTGCCTATGCCTATGTCCTAAATGGTTTTGCCTAGGTTTTCTTCTAGGGTTTTTATGGTGTTAGGTCTTATGTTTACATCTTTAATCCAAATGGAGTTAATTTTAGTGTAAGGTGTCAGGAAAGGGTCCAGTTTCTGCTTTCTGCACACTGCTAACCAGTTTTCCCAACACCATTTATTAAACAGGGACTCCTTTCCCCATTTCTTGTTTTTGTCAGGTTTGTCAAAGATCAGATGGTTGTAGATGTGTGGTGTTGCCTCCAGGGTCTATGTTCTGTTCCGTTGGTCTATATCTCTGTTTTGGTACCAGTACCGTGCTGTTTTGATATATGTAGCCTTGTAGTATAGTTCGAAGTCACGTAGTGTGATTCCTCCAGCTTTGTTCTTTTTGCTTAGGACTTTCTTGGCTATGCAGGCTCTCTTTTTGCTCCATATGAAGTTTAAGGTGTTTTTTTCCAGTTCTGTGAAGAAGGTCATTGGTAGCTTGATGGGGATAGCATTGAATCTATAAATTACTTTAGGCAGTATGGCCATTTTCACGATATTGATTCTTCCTAACCATGAGCATGGAATGTTTCTCCATATGTTTGTGTCCTCTCTTATTTCATTGAGCAGGGGTTTGTAGTTCTCCTTGAAGAGGTCCTTTACATCCTTTTTTAGTTGTATTCCTAGGTATTTTATTCTCTTTGTAGCAATAGTGAATGGGAGTTTGCTCATGATTTGGCTCCGTTAGTTTGTTATTAGTTTGTAGAAATGCTTGTGATTTCTGTACATTGATTTTTTATCCTGAGTCTTTGCTGAAGATGCTTATCAGTTCAAGGAGAATTTGGGCTGAGATGATAGGCTCTTCTAAATATACAATCATGTCATCTGCAAATAGAGACAATTTGACTTCCTCTTTTCCTAACTGAATACACTTTATTTTTTTTTTTCTTGCCTAATTGCTCTGGCTAGAGCTTTCAATACTATATTGAATAGGAATGGTGAGAAAGGGCATCCTTGCCTAGTGCCAGATTTCAAAGGGAATGCTTCCAGTTTTTGCCCATTCAGTATGATATTGGCTGTGGGTTTGTCATAAATAGCTTTTACTATTTTGAGACATGTTCCTTCGATACCTAGTTTATTGAGAGTTTTTAGCATAAAGCACTGTTGAATTTTGTCGAAGGCCTTCTCTGCATCTATTGAGATAATCATGTGGCTTTTGTCCTTGGTTCTGTTTATGTGGTGGATTACGTTTACAGATTTGCATATGCTGAACCAGCCTTGCATCCCTGGAATGAAGCCTACTTGATTGTGAGGGATAAGCTTTTTGATGTGCTGTTGCAATCAGTTTGCCAGTATTTTATTGAAGATTTTTGCATCTATGTTCATCATGGATATTGGCCTGAAGTTTTCTTTTATTGTTGATTCTCTGCCGGGTTTTAGTCTCATAAAATGATTTGGGAAGGATTCCCTCTTTTTGAATTGTTTGGAATAGTTTCAGAAGGAATGGTACCAGCTCCTCTTTGTACATCTGGTAGAATTCAGCTGTGAACTTGTCTGGACCTGGACTTTTTTTTGTTGGTAGGCTATTAATTGCTGCCTCAATTTTAGCCTTGTTATTGGTCTGTTCAAGGTTTCAATTTCTGCCTGGTTTAGGCTTGGGAGGAGGCAAGTGTCCAGGAATTTATCCATTTCTTCCAGGTTTACTGGTTTAGGTGCATAGAGTTGTTTGTAGTCATCTTGGCTTGTAGTTTGTATTTCTGTGGAATCAGTGGTGATATCCCCTTTTTCATTTTTTATTGCATCTATTTGATTCTTCTTTCTTTCCTCTTTCATTAATCTGGCTAGTGGTCTATTTTGTTGATATTTTCAAAAAAACAGCTCCTGGATTTATTGATTTTTTGAGGGTTTCTTTTTTTTGTCTCTATCCCCTTCAGTTCTGCTCTGATCTTAGTTATTTCTTGTCTTCTGCTAGCTTTTGAGCTTTTTGTTTGTTTTTTTATCTTGCTTCTCTAGCTCTTTCAATTTTGATGATAGGGTGTCGAGTTTAGATCTTTCCTCGCTTCTCATATGGGAACCTATTGCTATAAATTTCCCTCTAGACACTGTTTTAAATGTGCCCCAGAGATTCTGGTACATTGTATCTTCATTCTCACTGGTTTCAAAGAACATCTTTATTTCTGCCTTCATCTCATTGTTCATCCAGTTGACATTCAGGGGCCAGTTGTTCAGTTTCCATGAAGCTGTGTGGTTCTAAGTTAGTTTCTTAGTTGTGAGTTCTAATTTGATTGCCCTGTGGTCTGAGAGACTGTTATGATTTCTGTTCTTTTTGCATTTGTTGAGGAGTGATTTACTTCCAAATATGTGATCAATTTTAGAGTAGGTGCGATGCAGTGCTGAGAAGAATATATACTCTGTGGATTTGGGGTGAAGATTTCTGTGCATGTCTATTAGGTCCACTTGGTCCATATCTGAGTTCAAGTCCTGGATATCCTTGTTAATTTTCTGTCTCATTGATCTGTCAATATTAGACAGTGGAGTGTTAAAGCCTCCAACTATTATTGTGTGGGGGTCTAAGTCTCTTTGCAGGTCGTTAAGAACTTGCTTTATGTACCTGGCTGCTCCTGTATTGGGTGCATATATAATTAGGATAGTTAGCTCTTCTTGATGCATTGATCCTTTTACCATTCTGTAACACCCTTCTTTTCTCTTTTTATCTTTGTTAATTTAAAGACCATTTCATCAGAGACTGGGATTGCAACTCCTGCTAATTTTTGTTCTCCATTTGCTTGATAAATCTTTCTCCATCCCTTTATTTTGAGCCTATGTGTGTCCTTGCTTGTGAGATAGGTTTCCTGAATACAGCACACTGATGGGTCTTGACTTTTTATCCAATTTGCCAGTCTGTGTCTTTTGATTGGGGCATTTAGCCCATTTACATTTAAGGTTAATATTGTTATGTGTGAATTTGATCTTGCCATTTTGATGCTAGCTGGATGTTTTGCCTGTTAGTTGATGCATATTTTTCATTGTGTTGATGGTCTTTACCATTTGGAATGTTTTTGGAGTGGACTTCTGCTGGTTGTTCCTTTCCTTGTTGAGTGCTTTTTTTTCAGGAGCTCTGGTAAGGCAGGCATGGTGTGGTGGTGGTGAAATCTCTCAGCAATTGCTTGTCCATAATGGATTTTCTTTCCTCTTTACTTATGAAGCTGATTTTGGCTGTATATGACATTCTAGGTTGAAAGTTCTTTTCCTTAAGGATGTTGAATATTGGCCCTCACTCTCTTCTGGCTTATAAGATTTCTGCTGAGAGATCCACTGTTGAGTCTGATGGGCTTCCCTTTTTGGGTAACTCAGCCTTTCTCTCTGGCTGCCCTTAGCATTTTTTCCATCATTTCAATGCTGGTGAATATGACAATTATGTGTCTTGGGGTTGCTCTTCTTGAGAAATGTCTTTGTGGTGTTCTCTGTATTTCCTGGAGTTGTATGGTGGCCTGGCTTGCTAGGTTGGCGAAGCTCTCCTGGATAATATCCTGAAAAGTGTTTTCCAGCTTGGATTTATTCTCTCCATCACATTCAGGCACACCTATCAAATATAGATTAGGTCTTTTCACATAATCCCATATTTCTTGGAGGCTTTGTTCATTTCTTTTTACTCTTTTTTCTCTGTTCTTGCCTTCTCATTTTATTTCATTGAGTTGATCTTCAATCTCTGATATCCTTTCTTCTGCTTGGTCAATTTGGCTACTGAAACTTGTGTATGCTTCGCAAAGTTGTTGTGCTGTGTTTTTCAGCTCCATCAAGTCATTTGTATTCTTCTCTAAGCTGTTTATTGTAGTTAGCATCTCATCTAACCTTTTCTCTAGGTTCTTAGTTTCTTTGCATTTGGGTTAGCAAATTTTCTTTTAGCTCTGAGAAGTTTGTTATTACCCACCTTCTGAAGCCTGTTTCTGTCAATTCATCAGTTTCATTCTCCATCCATCTTTGATCCCTAGCTGGTGAGGAGTTGTGATTCCTTGAAGGAGGAGAGGCGTTCTGGTTTTTGGCGTTTTCATCCTTTTTGCACTGGTTTCTTCCCAACTTAGTGGCTTTATCTACCTGTGGTCTTTGTAGTTGGTGACTTTTGGATGGGGTCTCTGAGTGGACATTATTTTTGTTGATATTGAAGCTATTTATTTCTGTTCCTTAGTTTTCCTCCTAACCTCATGCCCCTCTGCTGCAGGACTGCTGGAGGTCCACTCCAGACCCTGCTTGCCTGGGGATCACCCATGGGGGCTCAGAACAGTAAGGGTTTCTGCCAGTTTCTTCTGTTTTCTTCATCCCAGAAAGGTACCCACTAGATGTCAGCCTGAGCTCTCCTTTATGAGGTGTCTTTTTGGGTATACAGGGGTGAGGAAGCTGCTTGAGGAGACAGTCTGTCTCTTATAGGAGCTCAAGTGCTGTGCTGGGAGCTCCATTGTTCCATGCAGAGATAATGGGTAGGTACTTTAAAGTCTGCTGCAGTGGAACTCATAACCACCTCTTTTCCCAGGTGCTCTGTCCTAGGAAGGTCGAGCTTTATTTATAAGTTCCTGTCATGCTGCTGCCTTTCTTCATAGATGCCCTGCACTGCACAGAGTAGTCTAGTCACAGTCTTCAAGCAGAGGCATTGCTGAGCTGCCACAGGTTCTGCCCAGCTGCTGTGTGAAACTCCTCGATAGTGGCAGACTGCCTTGGTAGTGGGGGATGCCCTTCCCCCCATTGACCTGGACCGTCCTGGGTCCAGCTGCATTTGCTGGGAAACTCTCAATCCAGAGTGTTTCAGATTGCTTGTTTTGTGGGAGTGGTACCCGCTGAGCCAGATCATCTGGCTCCCTGTCTCTGTCCCCTCCCTTTCAGTTGGTGGCTCTGTCTCCCAGGCATTCCAGGTGCCAGTTGAAACGGCCGCCCAGATTTGTGTGAGTTTCTGTGTGCCAAGCTGGCACTGGCTAAAACCACTGTGCTGAAAATTTATGGCGCTTTTCGACCCGGGAATCTCCTGGTCTGTGGGCAGTGAAAATTTGTTTGGAAATGCGGTGGGCACTCACACTGCTGTTCTTGCTGGGGACTGCACTCTGGAGCTGTTCCTATTTGGCCATCTTGGATCCTCCCTCCTAAATTACAGATGTTTAAGTTGAGATCTAATGAGAAAACTAGGCAAAAGGGGACAGGAGTTCTATTCTGGGATCTTTACACCTACTTCAACCACTGCAACTTACACCTCCCAGGTTTAAGGAATTCTCCTGCCTCAGCCTCCTGAGTAGTTGGGATTACAGGCACACACCACTATACGTGGCTAATTTTTAATTTTTTTAGTAGAGATGGGATTTCATCATGTTGGCCAGGCTGGTCTCGAACTCCTGACCTCAGATGATCCACCTGCTTAAGGCCCCCCAAGATGCTGGATTACAGGCATGAGGCACCATGCCCAGCCTTACAACTGTTCTTTTATCACAAATAGTCTGAGAAGCAATGGCCCAGTCAGGAGGAAAACATGTATAAAGGGCATGCGTTGGGACAAACCACAGTTGCACCAAAGGTGACACAGTGGAAATGAGCTAAGGTGGGCATGTGGATTCTTAGAATATTAGCTTACAGATAAAGACCAAGGTGATGATTATTTATGCAACAAAGTAGGGAAAGAAGATGGAACCTGAGAAGAAAAGATGACCAAGGACCCAGCCCTGACGAGCTTCAATATGCAATACCCTTTAAAGTAATATGAGCCTCTAAGAGCAACAAAGGAGTAGAAGCCATAGTCTGGGTGACAAGAGGGAGGAAGTGCTGAACCTGAGAAGCCAAAAGAAGAAAGAGTGACAAGTGGGTGGAGTGGCCTGCAGGATGCATGAAAGCATCGGATAAGCTGATTGGAAATGTCACCTGGATAAAGTGACATAGAGGTCACTGCTTTGGCAGAAGCAATTTGGTGGAGAGGTAGTGGAAATCAGGAAAGAGTTAAAAAGTGAGGAAGTTAAGAAAAGGAAAACAACAGCAGTAAGAAGAGAGATGTGTTAGTTGGAGGCAGATGTGGAAGCAAGAGTTTTTTTGGTTACAATCATTTTATTTTTATTTTAACAAAAGAAATTTGAGCATTTGTTAAAAAGACAATAACCCCTGTTAAGAAGGAAAGGTTGAATACAGAAGATAGAGAAAATACAATAGTTTTTTTTTTTTTTTTTCTGAGAAAGTTAGTGGGGTTGTTATCCAAAGTACAAATAAGTAAAATGAATGGAATCCCCAATAGTTTTCTTGAAACAATGGCCTATAAAATCTAAGCCAGCTAAGGAGGAAGGAAAAAAAAGGAGAGATGGATGGGAAGACTAGCTATGTCGACAGATGGAGATTTTGGAAGTTGAGGTATAGTCACTGTGAAAAAGGAACTAAGAGGAAAGGGCATTATAGTCAGAGAGGCAAATCTTTGGTTCAATGATTCTTTTGTAAGAAAAAATGTAGCACTTTATCTTTCCTGTTTTTTTTTTTCAAGATTTTCTATATTTCTTCTTTGAGCTTTGTTTTGAAGTTTGATTTCTTCAAGAGTAGAGAGGAATTTCTCCAAATTCTTTTATAATTTCTAGGAGGATTTCCAGTCTAAGCTATGTCAGTCTTTTCTTTTCTTCTATACCTTTATTGATGCAGTTCTAAGTGTGGCCTGGTTCACTTGCTGTTATTTGCTATGTCTGTTCATAGATGCTGTGCTGCTTCCCTCTGCATAGCTCCCCCAGCCAGCTACTGCTCAAGAAGAGGGAGAGGAAGAGTGAGGGAAATGATCTGGGACCATTCCAGCTTCAGTTTGAGTTCGTTTCCAACACTCAGCTAAATTGGATGTGTCTTGTGCCACAAGCCACATACCACCTCCGTGTCCAGACTTTGTGGTGTCAGGAAGACTCACATTTAAGCACTTTAAGGCCCAGAAACTCTGTCAATCAATGATACTGCACTCTCTCACCCTCCTCGCCTAATGCAATCCCCTTGCCTATAGCCATAAACAATTCTACCTACCCCAATCTTGTTGTAATGTGGAATGAAGCATCTCTGGGGACACTTCTCTTCAACTCCTAGATCTTATCCATCTAATCAAAGCATCATTAGATGAACCTTTAAGAATGAGGACACCTACGACAGGCGCGGTGGCTCATGCCTGTAATCCCAACACTTTGGGATGATGAGGTGGGTGGATCACGAGGTCAAGAGAGCAAGACCATCCTGGACAACATGGTGAAACCCATTTTTACTAAAAAAAAAAATTAGCCAGGCTTGGTGGCACATGCCTGTAATCCCAGCTTCTTGGGAGGTTGACACAGGATTATCCCTTGAACCCAGTAGGCAGAAGGTGCACTGAGCTGAGATTGCCCCACTGCACTCCAGCTGGGCAACAGAGCAAAACTCCATCTCAAAAAAAAAAAAAATTCATCTTTTCAACTTTTCTTAAATAAATCAGATGATCTGGCAGTCCTCAATGGCAATTTTTCTGTATGGCAAAAATTGGCTGGATGTAAGCTATGGCTGTCCTTTTTAGATGGGATTGCCACTCCCTACTCAATATTGCCTTAAATTCAGGCTTTGTGAGCATGTGCTGGTCACCTGGCCCCAGTGGTAGAGGAGCTATGTGGCATTGCCCTAATAACCTTTCCCTGAGTTCAGGTTTGAGAGATATCTCTGTTTGAGAGATAATGTTTATAGTTTACGTTTTGGGTTTGTGGCCGTGCTTTACACTTTACTTTTCTATTGAGGTGGATTTTTTCTCTATTTTTTGTTATTGTAAGTTTTAGGATCACCTTTTTCTTTTCTTTTTTTTTTGAGACAAAGTCTCGCTCTATCGCCTAGGCTGGAGTGAGGTGGTGCAATCTTGGCTCACTGCAACCTCCACCTTCGAATCACTTTTTCTATTTGTTATTCCTCTTATTTACTGTAAAGGGAGAAGAATGTAATATAGTATATATAATAACAATTACATATAATAATTATAATATATAATTCCTCATAAAAGCCTGAAGTCTTTTTTTATCTGACTTTTTGCCATTTTTTATTTTGAAAACAGAATAATCAAAATGGATATCAAGATGTTTGCATATCAAGAATAATGAAATTGTTGATAAAGTTCTATAATATCACACACAAGAATAAGTAGTGGTCTATGTATTAACAGAAGAATCAAGTAACATACCAACATTAACTTTCAACAAACTTTTGTTTCATTTTTCCTTCATTTCCATGGAAATCTAGATATCCAAAGAAAATGTAAATTGCTTCCTTTTAGAAAATATTTAAACATAGCAGCAAAGGTGAAGGAATTTATATAGAATCCACTCTGAACTGCGATAATCCATGAATAAATTTCAAGAGGTATGAGAATCCCTTGATAATTTGTTATGCTATGCAAGTAGAGTTGAACATTTTGGGTGGGAGATAATCTGTATATTTCAAAAACAAAGGAACAGTGCTCAGAGTTCAACTCCATTGCTTTCCTCTAGCATCAGGGTGCGAGTCTCCTCAGCAGTGGCCTTACCTCCACTCTGTCTCCTTTGCAGACTTTTTGTTAAACAGAATCAGCTAATATTTATCTGTTCAAAACCTTCCAATGGCTTCCCATTGCACTCATAATCAAATCCAACCCCCTACCATTACCTTCAAAGTCCTACAGAGGCAGCCACTGCCCTCTCTCCTTTTTCTGAGTCTTCTCCCATTTTTGCTCCTTTCCTCACTATGCACCATCCACACTGCCCTCTCCTTTCTGTTCCTGAGTAAGCCTTGTTTGCTCTGGCCCTAAGGCCTTCTCACTTGCTGTTTGTAATGCCTCTCCCCCAGCTTTTCGCAGGCTGTCTCCTCCTGTCATTTGGGTCTTAGCTCAAGTGTCACTGTGCCACAGAAGCCTTCCCTGTTCATCTGATACAAAGTGCCCTCTGCAATATCCAGTGCAGCATTCTTTCTTATGTTTTCCATGCCACTCATTACCATCTGATGCCTTCTTGCTGATTTACTTGTCTGTCTCACCCTTTAGCAATATTGTTTCCTTGAAAGCAGAGACTATGTGTTTCTTCTTCACTATTATATCGGCAGTTCATTGGTTGAAGTACAGAATTTTATAGGTGACTTAAGTGGGACTTAGAGAAA
Source organism: Sapajus apella (assembly GCF_009761245.1). Taxonomy (NCBI): domain Eukaryota; kingdom Metazoa; phylum Chordata; class Mammalia; order Primates; family Cebidae; genus Sapajus; species Sapajus apella. Next base: position 26,066,685 of record NW_022436941.1, on the reverse strand, counting down.
ATAGTCCATGCAAAGCCCCAAACCACCTTGTTAGAGGCAGGTATTATGATGTAATCCACACTTGCTGAAATCAACTCAGAAACTTCTTCATAATCCTTTAGTTCAGTAAAAGAAAAATTCTACTAAGAATGGTTAGAGTATAATGAAAAGGTAAAGATAGATACTATGGGCCAAATGTAATGTTGTTGATCTTAACGAGATTTTTATTTTGTAAGACTGTACCACATCAAAATATATGGTCATGTTTGGCAATGAAGTCTTTTCAAAGCAAATGCACTCGGATTTTAAAGGTTGTCCACTGATTTAATTAAATTTAATAAGGATTATTTAGGAGTAGTCTAATCAACAGATAATCATTCGATTTTATTTTATAACTGAATGCAGTATTTGTTATCTGTGTTTGTAGCAGCAGTATTTTTGATTAAAGAAATGGCATGCAGTCCTATTATTTAGCATTCCACATGGAATTTAATACCTATTGTAAGCAAATTCATAATATAGCAATATGAATGCTATTAAAGTTAAATATTATGATTTATTTGTCTTCTTAAGAAGTTAAATTGCTAGAGAGTTCAAATTTTCTTTCTCAGACTCCAACAAATAAGCAATTAACTACTAGGGTTGCTAATTGAGAAAATTACTTCTGAATGACTCCTAGGCCAAATGAATCCCTGTGAGTTGCTGAAGGAATCTTCCCTTAAACAAAAATTCAAAGCTGTATTCAAAGCTGAGAACTATGGTATGGTAACTCACACAAGTGTACAGGTGGGAAAAACGCCCAAATAAAGTCAATGTTTGAAAAATGGGTTGTCTCAGTGAAGCAAATATGAAAATCTCCTCTCACAAGAGCTACAAACATTCTGCTGAAAAGGAAACTGTTGTCACCTCCAGGAACGTTTGTCATCACCACCACCATCATCATCATCATGGTTGCAATCCTTTGGGGACAATATTCATTTCCCAAACAAAGCAGCCTCCTGAATAAAGATTCACACAGCTGAAAAGGGGGTTGCAACCTCAAACCTAGGCAGAAAAATGGGTCTTTTTGACTCATGACACAAAAGAGCATCCTGGGAAAAGAGCTTTCAGCCTGCCTATCCCACTTTTCAACGTGACAGGAGCTAAGAAGGGAGGTGGCTAACCTACAATTCACAGTACAGAAGGGGCTCTCTGTGCCAAGCTGAAATATCAACACTGCTAAACTAAACCCAAATCTGCATTATCTGTCTTCAGGTTCAAGTGGCAAAAGTAGGATAGCTAGATTTGAGGAAAGGCTTGTCAATATTGAATAGGCAGAATGAGCTGTCCCTCTGAAGCCCTGACTCTGAATGGAGCTACTCTATATAAAGGCAACAGTACAGGGACAGTAGCTATGAGGTCAAGGTAACATTTGAAAAATAAACATCGAGGAACATCGCTCTGTATTCCTAGTTTGCAATCAGAGGACAACACAATCTTTTGAACTTAAAAAAATCTCTTTTTGGACTGTAAACTTGAACAAAGTCAATGAGGTTGTTAGCTTGAGTAATCAGCTCTGATATTTTTAACTCAAAATATTTTATTTTTAAAAAGGGAAAGACCTCTAAGCCAGCTCCAGGCAGAACGTACACCAAGCATCATGGGTCTGACATAAAAACTACTCTGTATGCAAAGTTCTTCCTCAACAAATTGAAACCTACTCCTTATTTGGTAATTCCACATGGAAAGAGAGAAACATCCTGGGCTGAGGGAGCTAATTTGAAAGTATGCATGAGAGAAAGAGTTTCAAGTAAGAATTGTACAAACCCTGGCATTTCCTGAATTTACCAGTGTACGTGTTTTAAGTATCATCAGAGTCCGGGCTATTGGAATGTATGATAACCCATTACCAGAACTATTAAACCACATCAAAAGAGTCACTGAGCATGTGAGATAGAAAGGACTTCCCTATCGATTTGATTAAATCAAATTAAAACCTTCAAGGACATCAATATCCGATCAGAGGCAAACCTGTCTGTCAAGACTCTTCTGAACCTGGTGCCTCCCTACCATCCAATCCATCACCCCTGACCCTGGAGACAGATACACCCTGAATTTGAGGGTAGGTGAATGTCCTTGTCCTGCAAACTCTCCAATATTATTTCCTCATGCTGTATGTTTTAAAACATATTAAACATCCTCCCCAAATCCTTTATATCAGCTCATTCCTCTCGTTTCCTGGTAATCCCAGCCTTACTGATGCTTCTGTAACAGAATCCCTTTCAGATTAGGAACTACATTATTTGGTTTACACTTCACATCTTCTCCATAACTAAAATGAAAACTTTGTCAACATACAATCCAATATCCTCTATTTTTTCATAAAGAAAAAGTCTAGGCATAATAATAAGCACTTACTACATTGCTAATTCTGGCAATTTATTGACTTGGTTTCTAACTGTTATTGTATAGGCCACATCTCATGATGAAGATAAAATTTCAACGCAAATGTTTTGGACAAACTTGCCAAAACTTGATTAATAATTGCTTGCTCATAATATGTAGGTAGAATGTTTAAAAAATGCTAGTTTATGAACTATATATGTAACACCTATCAATCTTATAATAATGATTCTTATACTTTTTCCCCCATGGAATTTGAATTTAAACCCCTCTGCTTGCCATGATGTTAGTTAACATATCATACGTAAGTACAAGAAAGCCTGGCAAGTCACATAAGAAAAGCCTAAAAGAAATCTCTTCTGCAAATTACAAGTCAGCCAGCAGGACTCCCCAGCCAGAAAGCAAGAACGGAAGTGTATTTTATATATATCTCAGAATCTAGGAGTCTCAGTTCTTTTTCTTCTTTTACTCTCTAGTTTCAAAATTCAACATTTCAAAGCAGTTGGGTATAACAAAGAGAAACCAAAAGAATTGTATATCAGCTTCCCTACCTCTTTCTTCACTGAGTCCAGTGTGGAGGAGGCTGAAATGAGAATTTCTTTCTTCATAAAAAAAAATTGTCTTTTCAGAGCTCTTAGCAGGTGCAGTTAACTGTGGCTGGTACCTGCTGCTGGTTGATCACTTTCCCTGCAGCACAAGAGAGGGGGCAGGAAGGGGATACCTGATCAGATAGTTTTCCTCTGACTTCTGAAGTATCTGTCCTGGGAACACAGAGGTTCAAGGTCACACCATTTGAGGCAACCCAGGAAGAGGCTGTCTCAGCAGGTTTCTTGTAGAGTATAGAGATAAAATTACCAAAAGACACAAAATCCCTCAGGAGCAAAGTTAACCCAAAGGAACAGTTTAAGTATTTTGCTTTGGGTTGATCTTAATGTATGGAAATGTTCAGGCTGCTGATGTGAGCCACATTTTGAACTGAAGAGTTTTGAAAGTCCCAGTTGCTTCCCTCCCCACCAACACATCTCCTTAGACATAAACTTAAATTGTCTATGCTATAGCTATCCTTTTGTTTGATATGTTACTTCCTAGGAAGTCAATGTTAACATGCAACTGCAACCCAGATGTTCGATGAGAATCTTCTCCATTCCAGCTCTCCTTAAACCTCGGTGGGACTGGCTTTAATGCAGGTGGAAGAAAAGTAACATGTTATTAAAGATTTTTCCTAATACTCAACGAGTTTGGGGTCCTTCTGGGCTCATCTGCTTCATGGTGACTGGAAGAACCCTCCTCCCCTCCAGCCTTGGCTTTCATATGACCCTCGACCTTGCAATGGGTTATTCGCATGCCCATAAACAATCCATTCACCAAGCACTTTGGGGGTTTAGCCAACTTTCACTTGAAGATCTGGGTGACATCATAAAGCAGAGAGCCTTCTGTTAGCTTGTCTCCAGTCCTGCTCTTTCCTCCCACCACCTCCACTTCTTTCTCTCTCAGAACAAAATAAATGATTTCTCTTTTCTTAGTCATAGCAATCTTCTCAGTATTCCATGTTTCATCACGCCCTAGTGGCTATATTCCCTTTCTCCCAGCAGGATATCAAAATATTTCTTCCAAAGTCAGAGCTCTCTCTAGCAGGAATTCTGTTCAACACTTTTTCACCTCCAGTTTTGCAGCCTAATGTGATAAAGGTAACCATTAATACTGATACACTGGTTGATAAACATCAGTAAAGAAAGTTTAAGGGAATATGAATGTGAGATTTCATGAAAAACACAGACAAGTGAAGCCACCCACCCAGAGCCTCGGAAGGAATAAGATACTGAGAATACTGGTGGGAAGCCACCTGAAGCCAAATCTCACCCGCTTCTCAGATTTAACACTGGATGATCCAAACTATGATCCTCAAACTTTTTAAATGACATTTGATCATTTCTGCATCCTGGCTTTTTAGAAGAGAAAACTCTAATATGCAATAGCAAACCAATACATCTAAAGTCATCTAAATAGGAAATAGAAATATGAAATAGAAAGCCAATACCTTTGAAGTCATCCTTAACATGTACATCAAACAGTAGAAAAGTTTTTTTCTAATTACTTGTCTTCATTTAGGGCAAGCAAGCCACAAAGCCATTTACAACCTATCCCCTACTCCAGCTTCCAGCCACAAATGCTATAGTGCTTCATGACCAGCAGCCCTGCACTAACACTGGTCCTCCAAACCCTGTGCTGCCTCGTGTCTTGCTTTCTCTGGGCTGCAGCTCTGCCTGGACAATCCTTTCCTACTGCCCAGACTCCAAAACTGAAACCAATTGTCTCTTTTCCTGAGAAGCCTTTTCTGATCCAACCCCCTCTGTAATGTTTACGGCTCCTCTAACTACCTACATAACTTTTTTCTAGCTTTGCATTTTCTAATTATGGCATGGTAATTCTTTGCACATGTCTGCTCCTGTGCTATAGGGTGATGTTTTTGAAAGTATGGGTAGCATCTTATTCATCACCACGTGCCCAATTCCTAATAAAGGCTCGTCTGCAGAAAGCATCTGATAAATGTTAACTGAATATATTTCTCCCATCTTCATAAACCGTTTAAGGAAGAACAGCATTTTCAATCTTTTGCAGGCCCGCACACACCGGGTTATAATACTGCAAATCACTTTTAAGTTACAATAGTGTTATAAAAGAGAGTTAAAGCCACACTCCAGGAACACACAGTTGCCCTAATCACAAATGCACACTCCTACAAGGACAGCTACATTTAATCTGAGATGCCCTATTCTAGAGAAGAACAAGTCATGGAGCTTCCCATTCATAGTTTGGTCAACAGCAAAGGTTTTCCTAATTAGCATAACCAATCTCAAAATTACACATATAGCTGAAAGGAGTGATATTAGAACTTGTGGATTGGTTAAATACTTTAGACACTTTTTTTTTTTTTTTTTTTTGAGATGGAGTTTCGCTCTTGTTACCCAGGCTGGAGTGCAATGGCGCGATCTCGGCTCACCGCAACCTCCGCCTCCTGGGTTCAGGCAATTCTCCTGCCTCAGCCTCCTGAGTAGCTGGGATTACAGGCACACACCACCATGCCCAGCTTATTTTTTGTATTTTTAGTAGAGACGGGGTTTCACCATGTTGACCAGGATGGTCTCGATCTCTTGACCTCGTGATCCACCCGCCTCGGCCTCCCAAAGTGCTGGGATTACAGGCTTGAGCCACCGCACCCGGCCCTTTAGACACTTCTTAACCATGAAAAATAGAGTTTAAGAATCTCATGATTTCTCTAGTCTTTATCCTGAGGAATGGAGAGTACCCAAACTTTGATTCTAAAATTGTTTGCTGTGCAGCCACTGATGTTGAAAAAAAAAATCTGTGGCCTAAAAATTAACTACAGGAGAAATAGACTGCTGTCTCTAGTATATTATGACTTCTTCATCTAGTGAAACTTTTGCAGTGGTGGTCAAATACCTTACAGGACAGAGACTTCGAACATTATCAAGTATACAAAATATTGTTCAGAATATTTTGTCTGCTTGCTTGTAAATGCTTATTGAATAAATGTTTTCATGTAATGTAATTTGATCTGACATTTTCCTTCTTTCTAATGTGGTAGCCAAGTTGTTGGTAAATAACTAGTCTTACTCACCTCAAACTTGTCTCCATTGGGAGACTATCACACTTTTGGGATACCATCATTAGCTGCCAAAAATAATGTATTTTTATTTGATTCCATGTGCTTTAGGTCCCATATCTAAGAAGCCATTGTCTAACCCCAGATTATGAAGATTTATACCTATGTTTTATTCTAAGAGTTTTATAGTTTTACCTCTTATTTTTATGTATGGCATCCAACTTCATTCTTTTGCATGTGTATATCAGAGTTGTCTCAGCACTATTTGTTGAAATGGTATTTGTCTTCACTAAAATATGTTGACATTGTCAAAAATCAGTTGACTACAACAAATGTGAAGTTTCATTTCTGGACTCTCAATTCCATTCCTCTATCTGTATGTATGCCCATGTTCCTATACCATACTGTCTTGATTACTATAGCTTTGTTGTATGGTTTGATATCAGGACGTATGAGTCCTCTAACTTTGTGACTTACAAGGTTGTTTTGGCTATCCTGGGTCCTTTGAATTTGCATATGAATTTTAGGTTCAGCTAATCAATTTCTGAGTAAAGGGCAAACTGGGATTTTGGTAGGGATGGCACTGAGGCTGTAGATAATTCAAGGAGTACTGCCATCTTAACATTAAGTTTTCCAACCCATGAACAAAAGTCTTTCAACCCATGTCTTCACATTTGTTTAGCTATTCTTTAATTTCCTTCAGCAATGTTTTGTGGTTTTCAGGGTATAAGTTTTGCATTTCTTGTGTTAACTTCTGTGCATTTAATTCTTATTGATTTTGTAAATCAAATTTTATTCATTTTACTTTTGAGTTATTCATTAATAGTGTCTAGAAATACAATTGTTATTTGTATATTGATCTTGTACTCTGTAAACTTGCTGAGTTTTTTATTGGTTCTAATGATTTTTAGTAGTTTCCTTAAGATTTTTTTATAGGTAAGTTCATGTTATCTGGTAACAGATATAGTTTATTTCTTCTTTTCTGAAATGGAAGACTTTAATTTCATTTTCTTGCCTAGTTGGTTTTGTGAGAAACTCTAGTGCATCTTACTCTTTTCTTGACATTTAAAATCCTGTATTGATGGTCAGTCTATCTCCCTTTCAGTCTACCTGCTTAGGATACTCTTAACTGGATTGACACTTGGAATCACGAAAACAACTGACTTAAAAGGTAGGGAATCAGCTACTCAGCAACAGTGTTAGAGGGTATTGTTCCAGGCCTGTATTGTATTTCCCAACTTACCGTGTTATTCTTTTTTGAGATGAGGTTTCGCTCTGTTGCCAGATGGAGTGCAGTGGCACTATCTTGGCTCACTGCAACCTCACCTCCCAGGTTCAAGAGATTCTCCTGCCTCAGCCTCCCAAGTAGCTGGGACTACAGGCATGCACCACCATGCCTAGCTAATTTTCGTATTTTTTTTTTTAGTAGAGACAAGGTTTCACCATGTAGGCCAGGATGGTCTCCATCTCTTGACCTCATGATCCGCCTGCTTCAGTCTCCCAAAGTGCTGGGGTTACAAGCGTTAGCCACTGTTCCCAGTCCACTGGATTCTTAATCTTATCTACAGCACTGGAGGATCCAGCTAGATAGTCTCTAATGTGGCAAATTAGTGAGTAACCTCAGTCTAGCTTGGTAGGAAGCCCTATGCTGTGCTCAGAATGGACAGTGAGAGAAGACCGTAGGAAGACAATGTTCTAGGGCTTCTACTTGTTGATGTTACTGGTATGGCCTCTACTGTGCTCATTTTGTGGTGCTCAGCACACTTAACGTATTTAATAAATATTCATAACTGTCCCATAAATGACAACTGGAGGAGGATGAAGATCAAGGAAATTAGAATGTCACCATAGGAATGCATTGATTTTAATCAATTATTTAGGGGGTAACTTCATCTCATATACCTCTTATGCTTACAGAAAACAAAAAAAAATTTAACTCACTGGACTTATTTGAAAACTTCAGTCATGATTTGTTAAAGCCAAGGAACCTTTGATTAATAAGAAGGCTGGGTTACCTAGGACCTTTTTAGGTTAAGCCTTAGGCTGTCATTGGTATTTTATTTCTTTCAGTTTTTGGTCATCTGCATATGCAGAAGGGACTGTGGGAGTTTGTGAAGGGAATACAGCAATATGGTCTGTGTAATTACTATGAGTATTACTTAGTGACTTGGTGGCAACCTAGGAAGTAACCTGGCAGTTCTGAATTTTCCTTTTCTTTTGAAAGCATATTGCCAATTTCATTTGGACCCTGTTTCAATTTATCCTATTTCTTAAGCCTCTGTCCCATGGCTCAGATAGATGTTTCAATGACCTAGGCAATTTGATTGATCATAACTTTTAGATTATTTTTTGCATATAATGGTAACTTCTCAAAAGGTTGAGATGTGTGATAGTTAGCTATTACCCAATAATTTTACTATCAGGGTGTAAAAAAATTATAGAACTAAATCTTCATAATCTTGGGGTAATTAAGCCTCCTTAGATATAACACCAAAAGCATAAGCAACAACAAGAAAAAGGAAAAATAACACTTCACCAAATTAGAAATGTTTGGGCTTCAGATGATACCATTAAGAAACTAAAAAGAATAGGAGAAAATATTTGGAAATCATCTATCTGATAGGGGATCTGTATCTAGAATATACAAAGAACACTCACAACTCAATAATAAAAAGACAAATCTAGATTTTTTTTAAAATGGAGCAATGATCTGAATAAACATTTCTCCAAATAAAATATATGAATGGCTAATAAGCATACGATAAGATGCTCACACAATTAGCCATCAGGGAAATGCAAAGCAACACGCAATGAAATACTACTTCACACCCACTACAAGCCAGTAACAGTGTTGAAAAAACATATTTAGAAGGAATTTCACCTGATAGATATAGCTCCTTTATCTAATGGGAAGCACTGAGAATTCTCTGGTCATTGTTTCTTAGAATATTACATGTTTTAAAGTCCTTAGATGCAACAGAAATTTCTCTACTTGAGTTTTTGAAAACTTTTTTTTTTTTTTCGAGATGGAGTTTCGCCCTCAATGGCCAGTTTGCAGCACAATGGCATGATCTCGGCTCACTGCAACCTCCTCATCCCAGTTTCAAGTGATTCTCCTGCCTCAGCCTCCTTAGTAGCTGAGATTACAGGCATGAGCCACCACACCCGGCTAATTTTTGTATTATTAGTAGAGTCGGGACTTATCCAAGTTGGCCTGACTGGTCTTGAACTCCCAACCTCAGGTAATCCACCCGCCTTAGTCTCCAAAAGTGCTAGGATTACAGGCATGAGCCATAGCACCTGGCTGAAAACATTCTTAAATCATCAAGTGTTGCATTATGTGTAAAGAGATTTCAAAATTATATAAATGTTCACTGCCAATCCCGTTTCTTCCTAATGAAAGTAAAATACAATGTGCTAACTGATCACAGCTTTACTTCCAATGGATTTCTCCTCTCTGACAGCAGTCAATGTAGCTGCTGCTTGTTATCTCAGTGGGATACTTGCTGTCACTTTGTGGGCTTGTTGACATAGCTGGTCCCTCTCAGAGCTTGGTTTTCAGTTAGGATTAACTGACAGTAGATGCATGGGTGGATCTTTAACTGTCACAGCCCGAAGATCTAACATCTAGGTTTCCTGTCATATCTAAAGGCAGGGAATATGTTGTATTTTCTTCTCAATTATAACTAATTTTCTATAAAATGTAAAGGTTCATCTCAACATGATTTAAAGAAGTATAAACTCATGGGGTATTTAGGATAGTTTTCTGCTAATCTTTAACTACCAATATTCACTGCAAAGTACACTTCCAAATTTCAAAACCAAAACTGAATTGCAGGTGACATTCTACATACCCTAAACTATTATGCTCTTCATTATGTATCCTTCACTGGATAATACACATGATTCATTTATGACTTGACCTCTGACAATTTAAGATAGTTTGTATCAAAAGTTGGTACACTTTTTCATCCTGACAGTGGCTTTAATTATGCAATGGCTTCATCAAAATGTTAGCTATTAAAATGTTGTCTATTAACATACATACAGATAGCCTTTTATATTTGGCATTTCTTGTTTTCCTACTATATTTATTTTATTCACCTTGCACCTAGATTTTCCCTCATCATTTAAAAGCAATACATAAGGCATGTCTCACCTATATTTTTTCTAGAACATATTTTCCTAACTATTGTTTTCTTGCTAATAATTCTCTCATAGCTTGTTTCTAAGTTTTTAAAAATTCTTTCCCCTTGACCTGCAAGATCTTTCATCCCCATATCACTCCTATGAGTCTCTGGTTTACCTCTATTCATAATTTAGTCTTTTTCAATATATTGTAACTCTTAACATCAGACTTAATCACTTTTATGTTAAGAAGCTAAATATTACAAATAAATGTAAGCTTTACTAAAATATACATTTTGAAAATACATTTAGCCTAAACATAATAAAGTTTTAAGAAAAACTAGAAGTTATGGGAGACCATGTTCTTAGCTAAGGGAATACTATGATTTCTAATATGGAAGTAAGGAATAACTTTAATTGTCTTGGGATGAGAAAGAATTACACAGAGGCCATAAGTGCCCAATAAAGATCAATTAGAAACCATTCAATCTCTGGCTTTTAAGAATAGTGCAAGTAAATAATACCATAAACACCAAAAGACAGCAACAAAATATTTGGAACATATGACAGAAAAAAAGTTACTAGCCTTGACACAAAAAATTCTTACAAAACCTAAAGGAAAAAAACTATTAAAAATAGAAAAGTATGCTGATAAGGCAAAAGAGATAGCATGTGTTAATATTCACTTAAAAAGGTTTTAGCCTTACTAATAGTCAAATACAAGTTAAAATGACAGACTTTTATTCTCAGGCTGGGAAAGGTAAGAAAAACTGAAAATCAGAATGTTGACATTTCTTTTTTCAATTTGTATCACTGCATAACAAATTACCCCCAAATTTGGCAACCTAAAATAACAATTGTATTCTGCTAACAGATTCTATGGGTCAAGAATTCTGAAAAAGCATGGGGAAATAGCATGTTTCTGCTCCACAGTATCTGGAGCTTCCTCTGGCAAACTCAAAAGATGGAGGTGGCTAAGCAACTAGGGCAGGAATCACCTGGAAGTGTCACCACTCACAGGATTGGTGGTTGCCACTGCTAGCTGGGAGCTCGTCTCAGAGTATGGGCCTCAACACCCTCCTCTGTCCTTGCCATGTGGTCTGGCATGGAAGCCTCCCCTGTTCACATGGTGGTCCAGGCCTCCAAAGACTATCCTTTATATTTTTATATATATATATATATATATATATATATATATATATATATGTGTGTGTATATATATACACACACACACACACATATACACACACACATATATATGTATATATATGTGTGTGTGTGTATATATATGTGTGTATATATATACACATATATATATATTGCATTGCACTTTAAGTTCTAGGGTACATGTGTAGAACATGCAGGATTATTGCATAGGTACATACATGGCAATGTGGTTTGTTGCCTCCATCCCCCCGTCACCTATATCTGGCATTTCTCCCCATGTCATCCCTCCCCAACTCCCAACCCCTTGCTGTCCCTCCTCTAGTCCCCCCGAGTAGACCCCAGTGTGTGATGCTCCCCTCCATGTGTCCATGTTCTCTCATTGTTCAACATCGCCTATGAGTGAGAATATGCAGTGTTTGATTTTCTGTTCTTGTGTCAGTTTGCTGAGAATGATGGTTTCCAGACTTATGCATGTCCCTTTTTTTTTCCTTTTGGTTTTGTAAGTATTCTTTATGTATCAAGATAGTAAACTTTTGTTTTCTGTTATATGTTTCAAGGAAAGCAGGTGGAAATTACATCATCTTTTATACCCTAACCTTGGAAGTCACATAACATAAAGTCTGCTGAAGTCATAAATCTGCCCAGACTTAAAGAGAGAGAACAAACCCTGTCTCTGGATGGGAGGAATATTAGAGTCATGTTGTATGAAAACCATATGTAATGGGAAATATTTTTGTGGCCAGACTTAGAAGCTTAACCTGGAGGAAGATTCCTGGCAGCCTCAATTCACTTCCTTAATCTTCTACATCATCCAGATGCAGAGCCTAGCATAATATTTGGAAAGGCAAAAACAAACAACCCCATTAAAAAGAGGGCAAAGAATATAAACATACACTTCTTAAAAGAAGACATTTATGCAGCCAAGAAGCATATGAAGAAAAGCTTATCATCACTGGTCATTGGAGATATGCAAATCAAAACCACAATGAGATAGTATCTCATGCCAGCTAGAACAGCAATCATTAAAAAGTCAGGAAACAACAGATGCTGGAGAGGATGTGGAGAAATAGGAACACTTTTTTTTTTTTTTTTTTGATGGAGTCTTACTCTATCACCCAGGCTGGAGTGTGGTGGCACAATCTCTGCTTACTGCAACCTCTGCCTCCTGGGTTCAAGTGATTCTCCTGCTTCAGCCTCCTGAGTAGCTGAGAACTCAGGCATGCACCACCACACCTGGCTAACTTTTTGCATTTTTAGTAGAGAAAGGGTCTCACCATATAGGCCAGGCTCATCTCAAACTCCTGATCTAGTGAGCCACACCCCCTCCAAAGTGCTGGGATTACAGGTGTGAGCCACTGCACCTGGCCAGGAACGATTTTACACTATTGGCAAGAGTGTAAATTAGTTCAGCCATTGTGGAAGACAGTGTAGCAATTCCTCAAAGATCTAGAACTAGAATACCATTTGACCCATCAATTCCATTACTGGGTATATACCCAAAGGATTCTAAATCATTTAAACATAAAGAATTGGGGATTTAAAGCACATTATTTAATGTATATTTTTCTCTTGGATTATGTTTTTCTGAGTGAATTCAAGTCAATTTGTGAGCCAGCAGACACTCATCTTGATTGCTCACTATTTTTTTCTCACCATTAAACAAACAAACAAACAAAAAATGATGTCAACATCATCTCTAGAAGGTATGTAACAGATGAAACATCCTTCTGCAAATGGCTAGCCAGTTTTCCCAAAACCACTTATTAAATAGGGAATTTTTTCCCCATTGCTTCTTTGGTCATGTTTGTCAAAGATCAGAAGGTTGTAGATGAGTGGCATTATTTCTGAAGCCTCTATTCTGTTCCATTGGTCTATATAAATGGTTTGACACAAGTACCATGCTGTTTTAGTTACTGTAGCCGTGAAGTATGGTTTGAAGTCAGGTAGCATGATGCCTCCAACTTTGTTCTTTTTGCTTGGATTGTCTTGGCTATATGAGCTCTTTTTTGGTTCCATATGAAATTTAAAGTAGCTTTTTCTAATTATGTGAATAAAGTCAATGGCAGTTTTATGGGACTAAAACACCAAAAGCAATGGCAACAAAACCCAAAATTGACAAATGGGGTCTAATTAAACTAAAGAGCTTCTGCACAGCAAAAGAAACTATCATCAGAGTGAACAAGCAACCTGCAGAATGGGAGAGAATTTTTGCGATCTATCCATCGGACAAAAATCTAATATCCAGAATCTACCAGGAACTTAAAAAAATTTACAAGAAAAAAAAACTATGCCATCAAAAAGTGGGCAAAGGATGTGAACAGACACTTTTCAGAAGAAGATATTTAAGTGGCCAAAAAAAAAATGTAAAAAAAAAAGCTCAGGATCACTGGTTCTTAGAGAAATGCAAATCAAAACCACAATAAGATACAATCTCACACCAGTTGGAAAATCAGTTATTAAAAAGTCAAGAAACAACAGATGCTGGAGACGATGTGGAGAAATGGGAATGCTTTTATACTCTTGGTGGGAGTATAAATTAGCTCAACCATTGTGGAAGACAGTGTAGCAATTCCTTAAGGATCTAGAACCAGAAATACCATTTGACCCAGCAATCCCATTACTGGGTATATACCCAAAGGATTACAAATCATTCTAGTATTAAAACACAGGCACACGTATGTTTATTGCAGCACTATTCACAATAGCAAAGACTTGGAACCAACCCAAATGCCTATCAATGATAGACTGCATAAAGAAAATGTGGCACATATACACCATGGAATACTATGCAGCCATAGAAAAGGATGAGTTCATGTCCTTTGCAGGGACATGGATGAAGCTGAAAACTATCATCCTCAGCAAACTAAAACAGGAACAGAAATGCCAACACCACATGTTCTCACTCATAAGTGGGAGGTGAACAGTGAGAACACATGGACACTGGGAGGGGAACACCACACACTGGGGCCTGTCGGCGGGGCGGGAGGGGAGAGATAGCATTAGGACAAATACATAATGTAGATGATCTTGATGAGTACAGCAAACCACCATGGCACGTATATACCTATGTAACAAACCTGCACATTCTGTGTATGTATCCCAGAACTTAAAGTATTAAAAAAAAAAAAAAACCTTCTTCCTCTAAACTTTATACCACCAAATCCTTCACTGTCTAAATCCTTTTTTCTCCAGTGAATCTGAGTTAATAGACAAAAGTTCATATAAGATGAACATTCAAAATGCTGATTTCTACAGGATTGCCAGCCATTAGATAAGGCAGCTTTCACTATAATTCACTTAGATACACAGTAACAGGATATTAAAACTGTTATGAGATGCCATGAGTTGAGAGAAGTCCTTACAAATTAGGAAACATTAATAACAAAAAAGTAGGACAGAGGATCGTTATTTTTAGTTGAGCAGTAAAGCAGCAGGGTTTTGGCAAGAGGATCTAGACATAAAGCAAACGTGCTCACTCCCTGGGGATGTTTGGGATCTTCTCAGGCATTCTATTTTCTTTGAATTCATGCTCTACCTTTCTACACACTTCAGAAGGTGGTCTCATCTCTTGGTTAGATTACGGCCTTGCTGACATTTAATTTATCTTTTAAAATATAAAATAGATCTAGATATCTTGAACAATTTTTCTAGACCCGAAAGAGTATTTTTATTTATCTTTTTCAAAGCTTTTCAGAAAAATTCACCTATGAATCTGCACTAAGACGGAGAGGAACAGAAGAGAAGTCAAAGTCCATGTACACTGATAGGCAAGCAAAGTGTCATTATGTCAGAAACTATGAAACAACCACAGACTCCACTTTTTGTTTTTAAACACTGTTTCACATTGTTGTTCCTTGTGCACTGAGGCATCATCTACCCTAACTCTTCATTTTCATCATCACAAACTCATCTCTCTCCCCCTACTTCTTAGTATGTTTGCACATAACATAGCCCATCTTTACCCTCACTCTTGACTCTGTAAGGTTTAACCTGACCCTTCAGGTCACCCTTCTTTGAAGGGATATCTCCTTAGCAAGAGAAATGGTAACATTTCAGCTTGACATGGTGAAGGTACTTAAACATGTATGAGCCTTGACACCAACAATCAGATTCTACCATCATGCCTGATACCTGATCCATTTACTCACATGGAGGTAAAATTTCATTAGAACACAGATTCAACTTTTAACACTGCCAAACATAGCTACAGGAAGACCAAATTCTTGAATGCATTTGCTCCTAGACACTAACACCTTATCTATGAAAACAGTGCATCCATTTGTTAACTAAAGCTGTGTGTATACTGAGATACATTGTTTTTTTCTATTTGGTAGAAATTTGAAAATTCAAACTGTGGGGTTAGGTTCCAAACACACTGGGTCCTCTCTATACTTTAGTTCCAAGATATTTCACACTGCTCAAAAGTTCAGTTTTGAAATTTTCCAACCCCCTCCCCCAAATAAGAACTGTACAGGTAATCAACTGTTAGCAAGACAGTAACGGCTGGTATAACTGCAGGCATGATGGTGACCAACTATTAAAGAAATAAATAATTTCTTCATTACCCCAGGTATTTCTCTACTAAATTCCATCATTGAATATACTTCTTTCCATCTACTGGGTCTGAGATCCCCAATTGTGATTACTTCTTTGAGTTAGGTCTTAAAGAAGTCACTAAAAACATACAGCATAGAATTTCAGAAATGGCAGGCATACTAGAGAGTATATAGCCCATTCTTTATTTTGACAGGTACAGAAGCTGAAGTCCAGAGAAGCCATGTGACCTGTGCAAGGTCACCCAGAGAAGCAGCAGTAAATGTCATCCTTACACCCTGATGTAGAGCTTCTGAGTTACAATATTCTTGATTTATGTGCAAGGGCCAAACAGAGCTCCTGGCACAAAAGGGCCTCAACACAGATAGCTCACATCATTAAGTGTTAGTGGTTCTCAAGCGTGTTTCCAAACAACAGGATCAGCATCACCTGGAAACCTGTTAGAAATTATCAGGCTCCACCCAGACCTAGCAAATCAGAAATTTTAAGGGTGGAGTCCAACAATCTATGTTTTAATAAGCTTCCCAGATGATGTTTATGCACACTCAATTTGGAGAGTCACTGCTGCAAGTGAGGCTTTTCATATCCTTCCCTATTGTAAGGGTCCTTTATCTCTATTCTCACCACAAGCCTGACACAGTGAAGAATTTACTTTTGGTTGCAGGGCTGCACACTGGCACTGCAGGGCAGGATGCTGTACCCTCAAGGGAGCCTGTTGCGGAAGCACAAGGAGCTGGACGGCCTCTGGAGTTTCCACACAAACTTCTCCAACAACTGGAGCCTGGGCTTCCAGGAGCAGTGGTAGTGGCCACCACTGCAGGAGATACAGGGTCTCACTACATTGTCCAGGCTGGCCTTGAACTCCTGGCCTCAATCCAAATTGGCAAGGTAGGGCATGAACTCCATAATTCTTAAGCCAGATGTGGAAAAGCCATGACTCCAGTATCTCTGGCCCAAGATCCGTGCTGTAGAATTCTTGTTGAGACACTCTCTCAGGCTAACCTGGGCATGCTACATATGGCAGTGGCAGTGTTATAAGACTGTAAAGAGGGAGAGAGGATCCAAGATGGGCAAATAGGAACAGCTCCGGAGTGCAGTCCCCAGCAAGAACAATGCAGAGGGTGAGTGCTCACTTCATTTCCAAACAAGTTTTCACTGCCCACAGACGAGGAGATTCCCGGACCAAAAAGCACAATGAGTTTTCAGCATGGCTGATGCTATGGGTTGGTGCACAGAAACTCACATAAATCTGGGTGGCCATTTCAACTGGCACATGGAATGCCTGAGAGACATAGCCACCCATTCAACTGAAAGGGAAGGGGCAAAGACAGGGAGCTGGGCAAAGACAGGGAGCTGGGCAAAGACAGGTAGCCAGGCGATCTGGCTCAGCAGGTACCACCCCCACAAAACAAGCAATCTGAAATGCTCTGGATTGAGAGTTTTGCAGAAAGCACAGCTGAACCCTTGATGGTCCAGCTCAGTAGGGGGAAGGGTGTCCACTACTACGAGGCAGTCTGCCAATACTGAGGCAATCCACCAATACCGAGGCAGTTCACACAGCAGCTGGGCAGAGCCTATGGCAGCTCAGCAATGTCTCTGCTGGAAGACTGTGACTAGACTACTCTGTATGGGGCAGGGAAACTATGAAAAAAGGCAGCAGCACATCAGGAATTTATAAATAAAGCTGACCTTCCCACGTCAGAGCACTTGGGAAAAGAGGCGGTTATGAGTTCCGCTGAAGCAGACTTAAAGGTACCTGCACGGCAGCTCTGTATGGAACAATGGAGCTCCCAGCACAGCACTTAAGCTCCTAAAAGGGATAGACTGTCTCCTCAAGCAGATCCCCAAACCCCATATACCCAAAAATATACATCATAAACGAGAGCTCAGGCCAATATCTGGCAGTTATCCCTCTGGGATGAAGATAACAGAAGAAGAAACCGACAGCAACCCTTACTGTTCTGCAGCCCCCAAGGGTGATCCCCAGGCAAGCAGGGTTTGGAGTGGACCTCCAGCAGTCCTACAGCAAAGGGGCCTGAATGTTAGGAGGAAAACTAAGGAACAGAAATAAATAGCTTCAACATCAACAAAAAGGATGTCCACTCAGAGACCACATCTGAAAGTCACCAACTACAAAACCACAGGTAGATAAAGCCACTAAGATGGGAAGAAACCAGTGCAAAAAGGATAAACACACCAAAAACCAGAATGCCTCTCCTCCTGCAAAGGAACACAACTCCTCACCAGCTAGAGGTCAAAGATGGATGGAGAATGAATCTAATGAATTGACAGAAACAGGCTTCAGAAGGTGGGTAATAACAAACTTCTCAGAGCTAAAAGAACATGTGCTAACCCAATGCAAAGAAACTAAGAACCTAGAGAAAAGGTTAGATGACATGCCAACTAGAATAAACAGCTTAGAGAAGAATACAAATGACTTGATGGAGCTGAAAAACACAGCACAAGAACTTCGCAAAGCATACACAAGTTTCAATAGCTGAATCGACCAAGCAGAAGAAAGGATATCAGAGATTGAAGATCAACTCAATGAAATAAAATAAGAAGGCAAGAATAAAGAAAAAAGAGTGAAAAGAAATGAACAAAGCCTCCAAGAAATATGGGATTATGTGAAAAGACCTCATCTATATTTGATAGGTGTACCTGAATGTGATGGAGAGAATGAATCCAAGCTGGAGAACACTCTTCAGGATATTATTCAGAATTTCCCCAATCTAGCAAGCCAGGCCACCATACAAGTCAAGAAAATACAGAGAACACCACAAAGATACTCCTCAAGAAGAGCAACCCCAAGGCACATAATTGTCAGATTCACCAGGGTTGAAATGATGGAAAAAATGCTAAGGGCAGCCAGAGAGAAATCCTATAAGCCAGAAGAGAGTGGGGGCCAATATTCAACATCCTTAAGGAAAAGAACTTTCAACCTCGAATTTCATATACAGCCAAACTCAGCTTCATAAGTTAAGGAGAAATAAAATTCTTTATGAACAAGCAATTGCTGAGAGATTTTGTCACCACCAGGCCTGCCTTACAAGAGCTCTTGAAAGAAGCAGTAAATATGGAAAGGAACAACCAGTACCAGCCATTCCAAAAATGTGCCAAATGGTAATGACCATTGACATAATAAAGAAAATGCATCAACTAATGGGTAAAATATCCAGCTAGCATCAAAATGGCAAGATCAAATTCACACATAACAAGGTTACCCTTAAATGTAAATGGGCTAAATGCCCCAATCAAAAGGCACAGACTGGCAAATTGGATAAAAAGTCAAGACCCATCAGTGTGCTGTATTCAGGAAACCTATCTCACAAGCAAGGACACACATAGGCTCAAAATAAAGGGATGGAGAAAGATTTATCAAGCAAATGGAGAACAAAAATTAGCAGGAGTTGCAATCCCAGTCTCTGATGAAATGGTCTTTAAATTAACAAAGATAAAAAGAGAAAAGAAGGGTGTTACAGAATGGTAAAAGGATCAATGCATCAAGAAGAGCTAACTATCCTAAATATATATGCACCCAATACAGGAGCACCCAGGTACATAAAGCAAGTTCGTAATGACCTACAAAGAGACTTAGACTCCCACACAATAATAGTGGGAGACCTTAACACTCCACTGTCAATGTTAGACAGATCAACAAGACAGAAAATTAACAAGGATATCCAGGAGTTGAACTCAGATATGGACCAAGCCAACCTAACAGACATCTACAGAAATCTCCACCCCAAATCCACAGAATATACATCCTTCTCAGTACCGCATTGCATCTACTCTAAAATTGACTACATAATTGGAAGTAAATTACTCCCCAGCAAATGCAAAACAACAGAAGTCGTAACAGTCTCTCAGACCACAGTGCAATCAAATTACAACTCAGAATTCAGAAACTAACTCAGAACCACACAGCTTCATGGAAACTGAACAACCTGCTCCTGAATGTTGACTGGATAAACAATGAAATGAAGGCAGAAATAAAGATGTTCTTTGAAACAAACAAAAATGAAGACACAACATACCAGAATTTCTGGGATAAATTTAAAGCAGTGTCTAAAGGGAAATTTATAGCAATAAATGCCCACCAGAGAAGTGAGGAAAGATGTAAAATTGACACCCTATCATCAAAATTGAAAGAGCTAGAGGAGCAAGATCAAAAAACCTCAAAAGCTAGCAGAAGATAAGAAATAACTAAGATCGGAGCAGAACTGAAGGAGACAGAGACACAAAAAACCCTTCAGAAAAATTAATAAATCCAAGAGCTGGTTTTTTGAAAAGATCAACAAAATAGATCACTAGCCAGGCTAATAAAAAAGGGAGAAGAATCAAACATATGCAATAAAAAATGAAAAAGTAGACATCAGCACCGATTCCACAGAAATAGAAATTACCATCAGAGATTACTACAAACAGCCCTATGCACATAAACCAGTAAACCTGGAAGAAATGGATAAATTCCTGGACACTTACACCCTCCCAAGCCAAACCAGGAAGAAGTTGAAAACTTGAACAGGCCAATAAGAAGGGCTGAAATTGAGGCAGCAATTAATAGCCTACCAACCAAAAAAAGCCCAGGTCCAGATGGGTTCACGGCTGAATTCTACCAGACGTACAAAGAGGAGCTGGTCTCATTCCTTCTAAAACTATTGCAAAAAATACAAAAGAGGGAATCCTCACCAAATCATTGTATGAGACCAACATCATCCTGATGCCAAAACCAGGCAGAGACTCAACAAAAAAAAAGAAAACTTCAGGCCAATATCCATGATGAACATAGATGCAAAAATCTTCAATAAAATACTGGCAAACTGATTGCAACAGCACATCAAAAAGCTTATCCATCACGATAAAGTAGGTTTCATCCCAGGGATGTAAGGCTGGTTCAACATACACAATTCTATAAATGTAATCCACCACATAAACAGAACCAAAGACAAAAACCACATGATAATCTCAATAGATGCAGAGAAGGCCTTCGACAAAATTAAAAAGTGCTTTATGCTAAAAACTCTCAATAAACTAGGTATCGAAGGAACATATCTCAAAACAATAAAAGCTATTTACTACAACCCTACAGCCAATATCATACTGAATGGGCAAAAACCAGAAGCATTCCCTTTGAAATCCAGCACTAGACAAAGATACCCTCTCTCACCACTCCTATTCAATATATTATTGGAAGTTCTAGCCAGAGCAATTAGGCAAGAAAAAAATATATAAAGTATATTTAATTAGGAAAGGAGCATGTCAAATTGTCTCTATTTGCAGACAACACAATTATATATTTAGAAGACCCTATCGTCTCAGCCCCAAATCTCCTTAAACTGATAAGAAACTTCAGCAAAGTCTCAGGATACAAAAACAATGTGCAGAAGTCACAAACATTTCTCCAAACCAATAACAGACTAATGGAGAGCCAAATCATGAGTGAACTCCCATTCACAATTGCTACAAAGAGAATAAAATACGTAAGAATACAACTAACAAAGGATGTAAAGGACCTCTTCAAGGAGAACTACAAACCACTGCTCAAGGAAATAAGAGAGGACACAGATGAAAAAACATTCCATACTTATGGTTAGGAAGAATTAATATCGTGAAAGTGGCCATACTGCCCAAAGTAATTTACAGATTCAACACTATCCCCATCAAGCTACCTATGACCTTCTTCACAGAACTGGAAAAAAACACCTTAAACTTCATATGGAACCAAAAGGGAGCCAGCATAGCCAAGACAATCATAAGCAAAAAGAACAAAGCCAGAGGCATCACACTACCTGAAGTTTACAGTAATCAAAACAGCATGGAACTGATACAAAAACGGAGATATAGACCAGCGGAACAGAACAGAGGCCCTGGAGGCAACGTCACACATCTACAACCATCTGATCTTTGATAAACCTGACAAAAACAAGCAATGGGGAAAGGACTCTCTGTTTAATAAATGGTGTTGGAAAAATTGCCTAGCAGTGTGCAGAAAGCAGAATCTGGACCCCTTCCTGACATCTTACACTAAAATTAACTCCAAATGGATTAAAGACAAACATAAGACCTAACACCATAAAAACCCTAGAAGAAAACCTGGGTAAAACCATTCAGAACATAGGCATAGGCAAGGACTTCATGACTAAAACACCAAAAGCATTGGCAACAAAAGTCAAAATAGACAAATGGGACCTAATTAAACTCCAGAGCTTCTGCAAAGCAAAAGAAGCAATCATTAGAGTGAACTGGTAACCAACAAAATGGAGAAAAATTTTTGCAATCTACCAATCTGACAAAGTGCTGATATCCAGAATCTATAAAGAACTAAAACAGATTTATAAGAAAAAAAAAACAAACCCATCCAAAAGTGGGTGAAGGATATGAACAGACACTTTTCAGAAAAGTCATATATGAGACAACAAACATAGGAAAAAATGTTCATTATCACTGATTATTAGAGAAATGCAAATCAAAGCCACATTGAGATACTACCTCAGGCCAGTTAGAATGGCACTCATTAAAAAATCTGGAAACAACGGCCAGGCGCAGTGGCTCAAGCCTGTAATCCCAGCACTTTGGGAGGCCGAGGCGGGTGGATCACGAGGTCAAGAGATCGAGACCATCCTGGTCAACACGGTGAAACCCCGTCTCTACTAACAATACAACACATTAGCTGGGCATGGTGGCGCGTGCCTGTAATTCCAGCTACTCAGGAAGCTGAGGCAGGAGAATTGCCTGAACCCAGGAGGCGGAGGTTGCGGTGAGCCGAGATCACGCCATTGCACTCCAGCCTGGGTAACGAGCGAAACTCCGTCCCAAAAAAAAAGAAAAAAAAAAATCTGGAAACAACAGATGCTGGAGAGGATGTGGAGAAATAGGAACACTTTTACATTGTTGGTGGGAGAGTAAACTAGTTCAATCTTGTGAAAGACAGTGTGGCAATTCCTCAAGGACCTAAAAATAATAATTCCATTTGACCCAGCAATCCCATTACTGGTTATATACCCAAAGATTATAAATCATTCTACTATAAAGACACATGCACACATATGTTCATAGCAGCACTGCTTACAATAGCAAAGACCTGGAACCAACCCAAATGCCCATCAAGGATAGGCTGGAAAAGGCAAATGTGGCACATATACATCATGGAATACTAAGCAGCCATAAAAATTGATGAGTTTGTGTTCTTTGTAGGGACATGGATGAATCTGGAAACCATCATTCTCAGCAAACTGACAAGAATAGAAAATCAAACTCCCATGTTCTTACTTATAAGCAGATATAGAACAATGAAAACACAGGGACACAGGGAGGGAAGCATCACACACTGGGGTGGGGGGGGGGACCAAGGGAGGGACAGTGGGGGATGAGGAGGTCGGGGAGGGATAACATGGGGAGAAATGCCAGATGTAGGTGATGGGATGGAGGCAGCAAACCATGTTGCCATGTATGTACCTATGCAACAATCCTGCATGATCTGCACATGTACCCAGAACCTAAAGTACAATTGAAAACAAACAAACAAACAAAAAGACTGTAAAGGGACAAGGTCTTCACATTGTCACTTTAGCTGAATTAAATTAACTTGGCAAAAAAAAAAAAAAGTTACTTTTACTGAAACTTCCTATGAAATGCGTTCACATCTCTCATTCTTTAATTTGAATAATAATTATTTGGGAGTCTGTTAAAAAGCAGATTCTGATTCAGTAGGTCTTGGTAGGACCTGAGATTCTGCATTTCTAATACACTCAGGTGTGATGTGAATACTACTGGCATGGACCACACTTAGAGCAGCATGGGGGTACAGTTCATTAACCTCAACTGATACCAAAATTAGGGGCTAAATATCTTGGATTGAGGATGAGTGAATACTGTTATCCCATCATGTATGTGCCCTTTCATTGTGTCAATATCACTGATGGCCCAGAGTCTTCCATAAAGAAACCTTTATCTTGAACACATTAGTAGTTATGAGGTAGCTTATAGTCACAGTTATGCTTTTAGAACAAGGCGTAGGACTGAGGAGGCCCCGGGGTAGGATTAGGGCTTCAGTAAAAGCAGCAGCATGAAAGAACAATGTTCTCAGGAGTCTCTGAGTTCATGTAAGACAGTTCAGGAGGAGAGACACGGCACCAAAAAAGAAATGTTGGGAGGCACCTAAAACAAGCACAAGTGACCTTACCATTTTGACAAGGGCCAGCTCAGGGCAGTGGTAACAAAAAATGCCATTTAACTGTACATAATTTGATTTGAGGCAGGGACAAAACCATGCGTGACAGAATGCCTTCATCCAGGCTGCTTTAGCTTTTATCTTAAAACCACCCCGTGTTGTAATACAGTGACCTTAGATCTGCCTTATTTTCCTTTTTTTTTTAAATTTACATTGGTAAATTTCATGAGAAAAGTATTTTCCCTACAGTTCTTAATAAAGAAACAGCCTAAGTGCCCAAAGTCCAAAAATCCTGTTGGACTGTATGCAAGGCAAGATATGACTACCATGAATGACTGATTGATCCCAGTGATGGATAAATGTGCACTGTGGTAGAAGGCTCAGCACCAGCATGACAACAGGGCAAGAGAAGCTTCTATTGCCTAAGAACTGCTGGCAATAACAAAGGTACTTTTCCTCTCTGGTTAACAGGCCTGCATTTTGCCATTAGTTTGCACACTGCTTCTTGCTCCTGACTTGGACAACTGGACATTTCCTGGCATTTGTATAGCACAAAGGTCAGATGGACGTGATGACTAAAACCTCATTCTTGGGAGAGAATGGTGAGGCAGGTCCCTGACTCACATTCATGGACAAATTGAAAGCCAGATACACTGTGGTTCACTCAGAGAAGATTCAGTATCACAGGCCAAATTGCCACTGCTCCCCTGGCTGGCCCCATATAATAGGTCTCAATACAATGATATCCCAGGGCATATTAATGAGCACGGCCCCCACTTTCCAACAGAATAAGACTTCTAATGTTAGGTGGTCTCTGTGTCAAGAAAAAAGGGGAAAAATCACCTGTCTTATCTTCCAGGTGACTTGGCTAACAGTGAATTTGTTGGCACATTAAATTTAGTTGAATTTCACTATTTTTGTTGCTACAAAGTAAAGAAATAAGATGGTCAAAACCAGAATATCCCCTTGTTAGTTGCTCTATTTTTTTTTTCTTTTTTTTGAGATGGAGTCTTGCCCTGTCACCCAGGCTGGAGTGCAATGGTGCGATCTTGGCTCACTGCAATTTCTGCCTCCCAGGTTCAAGTGATTCTCCTGCCTCAGCCTTCTGAGTAGCTGGGATTACAGATGCCCATCAACACACCTGGCTAATTTTTTGTATCTTTAGTAGAGACGGATTTCACCAAGTTGGCCAGACCGGTCTCGAACACCTGACCTCAGGATGCACACGCCTTGGCCTCCCAAAGTGCTGAGATTAGAGGCATGAGCCACTGCACCCGGCCTGGTTGCTCTATATTATAGTCACTGGTGACTCAAATTTCTTATAAGCCTAGAACCCTGAATTCATTCTCCTTTGGTGGTGGTTCAGCAGCTGACATTTATGTCAACTCTTTCCCAGGCCAAAAGAGTCTCTGCCTTTCCAAATATTCTGCCAGGCTCCATCAGGGAATTCTGGATGATGTAGAAGATTCAGGAAGTGAATTGAGGCTGCCAGAAATCTTCCTCCAGGTTAATCATCCCTGTAGACTAGAGGAAAGAAGCAGGCTGGCTGGCTAAGTAATGCAGATAAGCAGATGGCATGGGCACAAGTTAAATGAACTGCATATTGGCTTCCAAATTCTCCTGCAACCAATGCCATCAAAACAATGTGATGTTGCTGCATATTTCATTATCAACTTTATGAACACCGTCATGGGAGAGAAGGGGAGGATGAATTCAACACTTCATTATCTTTTAAATGTGAAATCCTCTTTGACAACACACATTAAAAATAGTTAAGAAAATAAAATTTTAAACATATTTTCCAGTGTGTTCTTAAATTTCATAAATTTTTAAATATTTTTTATGGCGATGGTTAGGATTCCAAGTAAAATCTTAAAATTAAAGAACAGTTATTGTTATTCAAGGCAAATAGGACCCAAATTCTATATAAAATCTTTTAGGATACATCTACTAATAGATAAAAAAAAGACTTTATAGGGTTGTAGATAGATGAGCTTAGGAAATGAAGGAAAAAAATTGCACATTTCAGCATAATGGAAAACACTGTTTCTTCCTAGGGAGTCCCACGATTTTAGCATATCTGAATAAATTCACAAATACAAAATAACTTTAGGAGCTGGGCATGGTGGCTCATACCTGTAATCCCAGCACTTTGGGTGCTTAGGTGGATGGATCACCTGAGGTCAGGAGTTTGAGACCAGCCTGACCAATATGGTGAAACCCTGTCTTATCTGTATTAAAAATACAAAAATTAGCTATGTGTGGTGGTGTACACCTGTACTCCCAGCTACTCAGGAGGCTGAGACAAGAGAATTGCTTTATCCCGGGAGGTGGAGTCTGCAGCAGACTGAGATCAAACCACTGCACTCCAGCCTGTGTGACAGAGTGAGACTCCCTCTAAAAAACAAACAAACAAACAAACAAAAGCAAAATAACTTTAGGTTTGTCATTTCTCATTAGATGACTTAAATCAAACTCGAAGCAGGGAGTCACAATTATCAGTCTACATTGCATTATATATAGGCTCAGAAAACAGTGACTATGGAAACTTTGTGTAGTGGTCAGTGTATTGCCCCAGAAAAAAAAAGCTATTAGAGTTTTTAAAAATCACTTTATGAAAATAGCTGATAAGAAAAATGTTTTGTTTTTCTTCATGTATGTTGTCTCTCACTCTGAAGCACCAAAAGTGGCCAAGTACCATAGCCAATAGGAAAGTATCCAGCCCTTGAATACACAATGAGATACACTGAGATTTATAGGCCCTGATGAATCACCATTATTACTTAGTACTAGAGAAATTATTTATGTCATCATAAAGGCTTTACTATTTCCTTGAAAATCTGTAAAGTCTAGAGCAGAGTGAAATTTTTGCAAAAAACAAAACAAACAAACAAAAAACCCCACAGCAATTGTAAGTAGAATGTTTCAAGAATTAGGGACTCTATATAGCAAGCAAAAGTTGGCATGACTTTAGAGAGTATGTTCTGCCAAAGTATAATCTTTCCACAAACCAAATCTATTATTACATAAAAGCAAGCAATATTCATTGAGTACATTGATTTGTCCACAAAATTTTGTCAAGCATCTGCTATATGTGAATATTCTGTCGGATGCTGGAGATACAAATGTATACAAATGATACAACTATTATTTCTGACATGCAGCAAAGATTATTCTTTCTCTGAATAACAGCACTCTCTGTTTCCATGGGGAATTAGTTCATACCTGTGCTTATCAGAACAATGACGGCCTCTCACTGCCCTGCCCCATCATCATCACAGGAATGGACACTGGGCTCCTGGGAGGCCAGTCAGAGCACCCACTTTCCCTGGAGACAGTAATAATTGGTTTAGAGACAAGCATATGTCTTAGGCCAGGCCAATCAGAGTCTTGATGGTGAAAGGACACAATCCCTAAAATGCTGTTTACCATAGCTGTGAAAACATGAAAGTGTTTGAGAACAAAACTGTCAGTGAAGGTTGAGAAAGAGAGAGACAGAGGGTGCTGATGACATTCAAGTCCAATTGAAGTCATCAGAATTTCTAGAGCAGCTCAGTGTTCTATAACTTTTCCTTCAGTTCTGTGAGCTACACTTGCGGCCTTGAAAATAATTTTCCTTTGTGTTACATTTAGTTTGACTTGAGTTTCTGTCTCTTAAAACCAGAAAAGCTTTGGCTACTTAAGCCAGGATGCCAAATAGTTTGTTTTCTTTTGATGCTGTAATTTAGTGGGTAAGAATAACAAAGTAAGTAAACCTGTAGTTCAAGGTGTGGTAGTATAGGCATACCTCTGACATGCTGCAGGTTTCATTATAGATCACCACAGCAAGGCAAGTATTGCCATAAAGTGAGTCCACAACATTTTAGGTTTCCCAGTGCATACAAAAGCTTTGTTTATGCTAGACTGGAGTCTATTAAGTGTGCAACAGCATTTTGTCTAGAAAAGCAATTTACATTCCTTAATTTTAAAACACCATATTGCAAAAAATAAAAGAGCTAACAATCTGAGCCTTCAGCATATCATAATCTTTTGCTGGTGGAGGATCTTGCCTTGATGTTGATGGCTGCTGACTGGTCAGTGTGGCTAATGGCAATTTCTGAAAGTAAGATAATGATCAAGTTTGCCACACTGACAGATGCTTTGATTCATGCAAGATTTCTCTGTAGGAAGCAATGCTATTTGATAGTATTGTACCCACATTAGAACTTCTTTCAAAATTGGAGACAATCCTCTGAAACCCTGATGCTGCTTTATCAATTAAGTTTATATAATATTCCTAATCCTTTGTAATTTCAACAATGTTCACAGCATCTTGACCAGGAATGGATTCCATCTCAAGAAACCACTTTTCACTGTTCATCCATAAGAAGCAATTCTTCATCCATTCAAGTTTCATCAATGATTGTAGCAGTTTGGTCATCTCTTCAGGCTCCACTTCTAATTCTAGTTCTCTTGCTATTTCTACCACATCTGCAATGACTTCCTCCACTGATGTCTTGAACATCCACGAGGTTTAGAATCAGCCTCTTCTAAACTCCTATTAATGTTGATATTTTGACCTCATCCTCTGAACATGAATGTTCTTAATGGTATCCAGAATAGTGATTCCTTTCCAGGACATTTTCAATTTACTTTGCTCAGATCCATCAGAGGAATCACTGTGTTAGCTATAGCCTCACAAAATGTATTCCTTATACAATAAGACTTAAAAGTCAAAATTACACCTTTTTTGTAGAATGAATATTGTGTTAGCAGGCATGAAAAATACATTAATCTCCTTGTATATTTCCATGAGAGATCTTGGGTGACCATGTGCTTCGTCAATTAGTAGTAATATTTTGAGTTTTTTTTCCTGAGAGGTAGGTCTCAACAATAGGATTAAAATATTCAGTAAATCATGCTATAAATAGATGTACTATCAACCAGATTTCATTGTTCCATTTATAAAGCACAGGCAGAGTGGATTTAGCATAATTTATAAGGTTTCTAGGATTCTAGGAATAATAAAAGAGCATTGGCTTCAACTTAAAGTCACCAGCTATGTTAGTCCCTAACAAGAGGGGTGGCCCATCTTTTGAAGCTTTCTTGTCAGGCACTGACTTCTCTCTAGCTAAAAATGTCCTAAATAGTATCTTCTTCCAATAGGAGTCTATTTTGTTACATTGAGAATCTGCTGCTTAGTGCAACTACCTTCATCAATTATCTTTGTTAGCTCTTCTAGATAGCATGCTGAAAATTCTACAACAGCACCTTGGACATTTATGTTGTGGTGATGGTTTATTTCCATAAACCTCATGAACCAACCTGTGCTAGCTTTCTGTTTTTCTTCTGAAGCATCCTCATCTTTCTCAGCTTTCACAGAGCTAAGGAGAATTAGGGACTTGCTCTGGATTAGCCTTTGACTTCAGGGTATATTGTGGCTGGTTTGGTCATCTCTCTAGACCACAAAACCTTTCTCCATATCAGCAATAAGTTTGTTTCACTTTCTTATTATTTGTGCCTTCACTGTTGTAACACTTTTAATTTCCTTCAATTTCCCTCTACATTCATAACTTGGCTAATTGTTTATTGCAAAGAGATCCAACTTTTGGCTTTGACATGCCTTCCTCATAAGCGTAATCATTTTTAACTTTTGATTTAAAGTGAGAAATGTGAGATTCTTCCTTTCCCTTGAACACGTCGAGGCTACTGTGGGGTTATTAATTGGCCTAATTTCAGTATTATTTTGTCTCAGGAAATAGGGAGGCCTGAGAAGAGAGAGGGAAATATCCAGTCTGTGGAACAGTCAATTAAGCTTGTGGTCTCACATGGGTATGGTTTCTGGCACTTCAGAGCAATTGCAATTGTAACATCAAAGATCACCAATCACAGATCAGCATAACAGATACAATAATAAGGAAAAGTTGGAAATGCTTCAAGAATTACCAAAATGTGACACAGAGGCATAAAGTGAGCAAATGCTCTTGAAAAAAAATGATGCCAATAGGTTTGGTCAACACAGGGTTGCCACAAAGCTCAATTTGTAAAAGGCACAATACAACAACATATGCCTGTACCTTGAAGGGATGTGACACAGATTCTAACACTCCACATAGCAAGTCATTTCACAAACTTGAAATTGGTGCTAAGCAACCTGCAAACTCTACCAGTATTATAGCATGGCCTGAAGTTTAATTTCAGAAACCTTTTTAGAGAGGACTGGTTTCAATTTGTTAGGCTCAGGAACCCCATGTTTAATGATCAGTTAATTTGCTTGACAGGCAACTGTGCTTTCTGCAGAGATTGTATTAGTGGCAAACTGGCCATCAGGCTGAACGACTTATTGTTGGCAATTAAAATAAAGAATTAAGCCTTTATTCTACCTTCCCTCAAAGAGATATATTTGGGGATAATCATATAGTCTAGTTAACAAGAGGAAAAATTTTCTTCACAGAAGGATTCAAGCTAATTGATGCAAAAAGAAGAGCAGTAATAGAAAAGTACCCATTTTACAACCCCTACAACAGTAGCCAAGGAATAAAAGCATTAGATAAAAGGAGGATGCATGATTGCAATGGATAGACTAGCTGTTACCACCTGAACCAATGATCTATTTTAGCATGCTTAAAAATGAGAAAACCAGACACTGTGTGCATCAGGATGGGGTGCAACATGAAGCACAGCCCTACCTGGGATGCATTCTTCCCTAAACAGGTGAACGAGCACCTATTCAAGCCTGTAGGCACCTCCCATTCACTGAAAGGGGGGATATAGAGGAGCAAGTTGAACATAAAAAGCAGCCAACAGACAAGTCCAGAGGGAAAATATTCTAAATAACTAAGTAAGTTCCTTCAAGTCACTTCCAGAAGGTAAACAGGAGGGAGGAGGAAGAGTAAGATCACTTACAATTATAGAAATTTAAGGGAACAAACCACCAAATTAATATGTGAACCTTGTTTTTGTACTTATTCAACAAAACCAACATAAAATAACCTTTAGTGACAATTGGAGAAATCTGACTGGAGAACAGGTATTCTGTGAAACCAAATAACTCTGACAGGTATGGTAACAAGATTGTGGTTATGTTTTGGTCCTTATTTTTCACAGAGGGATACTGATACTGATGTATGTAGGAATTAAATGACATTATGTGAGGTTTGCTTTAAAATACTTCAGCAAAGAAAAACAAAGGAAGGATAAGTATTGCAAATTGGGCAAAATCTTGATAAATGATGAAACCGAGTGACCAACAAGTGGAAATTCCTTGTACTATTCTCTTTAATATACATTTAAAATTTCCAAACACATTTTTAAAATTTTGCTTCGTAAAGGAAAAGCATCTCTAATTGAACAAGCATACTATTGAGAATCACTGTGAGATAAAACACATATTGCAATTAAGCAACTTAAATTCAGTCAAGGTAGAAGATAAATACTCAAATAGGTTTCAAGCATTCAGGCAGTGTTTCATTTAATGACACCAAAAGAGACTAAAAACAAATTTGGCCAGAATTTTATCACTATTACAAAAACAAACAAACAAAAAACAATGTTGCAGGCAGATATCTGAAGAAAATGGAAACAACTCTACCATTTGGCTCCAAGTGCTCTCTTCTTCTAAGAGAAGGGCTTTAGGTTTGGCACCAAATTACTGACATAATAAAAATAACAAATTATTCCACAAATCTAATGTGTGACAACATTTGTTCCAGTGGATAATGTATTTCATTTTAGAAAGAAAATAAAAGCCTGTTTGTCTTGAAAAGGTAAAAAACAAAATGAAACAAAACCCCAATCATTTACTAAAGCTAAGCATTAGAATAAAAACATGTCTTTTTTTTCTGTTCTGCTATGACTACAACTATTAGAAATACAGAATTTCCCAGGGACAGGAATTTTTCACATACCTTAATGTTTCCTATCTCCAGGAGTAGGGGAATTGGAAAATCTCCTAACCTTTCTCTTTTCTTCTTCTCATTTATTTCATTCCATGGAAAGAAGAGACACTAATCTAATTTTTGACACTGTAATAACAAGATCCCCATTACAGGGGGAAGGAGCAAACTATGTCAAACATTTGGGGAAGATATAATGCCAATTTTAAACAAACTATTTAAGAACATTGAAAAGGATGAAATTCTTTATAAATATTTCTGAGGCCAGCATTAGCCTGATACCAAAACAAAACCCCATAAATAAATAAATAAAAAGATAGAAGAAAACTAAAGACCAAACGTGCCTCATAAACTTAGATGTAAAAAACATGAACTAAAGTTAAATAAATCAAATCCAAAATCATATTTTAAAAGAACATATTATAACCAGTGGAGTTTATTCTAAAGCCTCAAGTCTGGTTAGAAATTCAAAATCAATATAATTCACCATATTAACAGATTGAAAAAACAAAAATCAAATGATCGTCTCAAGACACACAGAGAAAGCATTCAACAAAATACAAAATCTTTTTTTATAAAGACTTTCAGCAAACTAAGAATAAAAGAGAACCTCC
Source organism: Sapajus apella (assembly GCF_009761245.1). Classification (NCBI taxonomy): domain Eukaryota; kingdom Metazoa; phylum Chordata; class Mammalia; order Primates; family Cebidae; genus Sapajus; species Sapajus apella. The sequence continues at coordinate 26,034,189 of NW_022436941.1, read as the reverse complement.
TCAACCAGTAAAAAAAATACCTACGAAAATCCCATAGGTAACATCCCAGTTATTATTTAAAGACTGAATGCTTTTTCTTGAAGATCAGGAAAAAGAAAACAATGCCTGCTCTTACCACTTCTATTCAAAATCATATTGGGGGTTCTAGTCAATGCAATAAGAGAAAAATATATAAAACTTATCTAGATTGGAAAATAATATATAGTCTCTTTTTTTCAAAGACAAACTGATTGAATTCTGTAAAAAAATCCCAAGAAATCTATTTTTAAAAATCTCTTAGAACTACTATGAGTTTAACAAGGTGAAAGAATACAAGACCAATATACAAAAATCAGCAATCATCAATGGAAATTTAAAAATACCATTTACAATAGCACCCAAAACTGTGAAATCATTAAAGATAAATATGACAACAGATGTGCCAGATTCATACACTGACAACTGCAAAGCATTGTTGAGAGAAATGATTTAGGTCTTCAATTTCTAATCTACAATGAAAACCTCAGAACCTTTCCACTTTGATCCACAGTTTGCACTCTATATACAAATTAACTAAAAATTAATTTGACCTGTTATAAACCCAAAGACAATAAAAGCTGTGGAAGGAAACCTAGCAGAAAATCTTTGTAAATGTGGGTTAGACAAAGATTTCTTAGATACAAAATAAAAAGCGTGACGCATAAAAGAAAATGTGGATAAATTTGTCTTTATCAAAATGAAAAACTTCTGTTCTCTGAAAAATGTTCTTAAGAGAGGGAAAAGACAAGCCATGAACTAGAAGAAAATATTTGCAAATCACATATTTGGTAGAAGTCTTGTAAACAGAAAAAAGAACTTTCAAAAGAATTTTCATTTCAAGAAAATGAACCCAGGTTATGAAAAGGGAAACAAGTAAGTTCACTATCATTAGTCATTAGAGAAATGCAACTTAAAGTCATGAAACATCACTACACAGCTATTTTGAATGCCTCAAACCTGAAACACTGAGAAACCAAGTTTTGGAGAGGATGTGGAACCAATGGAATCTGTATACACTGCTGGTGGAAATGTAAAATGGAGAAACCACCTTGGAAAACAAGTTGCCAGTTCCTTGTAAAATGAAACATATACCTACTATCTGACACTGCCATTTTACTCTTTCAGATGTCTTTTATGCAAGGTTCCTGCCAATAATAAGAGACATACTGAAAGAGATGTTTTCCCTCCACTGTGGAGATTGTCATCTGCCACATGAATCTTGGAATTGTTGCAGGTGTGATATGACCGTGAGGTGATGATATAACCACCAAGGCAAGGATGGCAGAACTGAGAGATGGAGAGCTTCAGGGGCTCAATGGCTTAGCTGAGTCCTCAACTCACAAAGGTTGATTTCTTTTTGTGTTCCTCCAGATTTCTTGTCACATATGAAAATAATTCCTTTTAAAAATTATCTCCCTATTACTTTGGTTAATCTCTGATTATTTGTAGTTTAACTGATTGATTGATTAACTTATTTTTGAGGCTGATTCTTGCTCTGTTGCCCAGGATGGAGTGCAGTGGTGCAATCAGGGCTCACGGCAGCCTCGACCTCTTAGACCCAAGGGATCCTCCAACTTCAGCCTTGTGAGTAGCTGGACTACAGGCATGTGCCACCACATTTGGCTAATTGTTTTTTAATTTTTTTATAGAAACTTTTTTGTATATTTCCCAGTCTGGTCTCAACCTCCTGGTCTCAAGTGATCCTGCTGCCCAGGCCTCTCAAAGTGCTGGGATTATAGGTGCGAGCCACTACACCTAGCCAACTAACACACATTTAATAGGCATCCAACTACTACACAAATGAGCTAGAAATAAGGCTCTATCCAATACATAACACTATAAGATATTATTATTTCCCACATTTTCCCCTTTTCTTCACCCCTTGACTGTTCACCTATCTTTTCTCTTTAAACACACACACACACAACTGTAGACAGCAATGCTGGGGCTATTTTCTTTTGTTTTAACCTTCCCTTGTACTTTCTCACCTGAAGGTAGTTTGGAAAGACTTTTTCTATCACTGTATTCAAAAAGTTTCTAGGTCACTTCTAAGAAATTCATTTCCCTAAGTATGTTAATTTGATCCTTGATACTAGGTAGGCAGAATGACCAGGTGTGCTCTCTGGAAATAGTAAAGCAATGATTAAGTTTAAAACACTTTGGGGTAAGTTTGCTTAGATTCAAATTCTGCTTGGCCATGAATTAGCTGCATGACCTTCAGAATAAGCAACAACCATCTATCCACCCTTAGTTTCCATATCTGTGACACAGAGTTAATGCTAATAATAATTCCCATCTCACAGAGTTGTGAGAATTAAATGGATTAATGCATATAAGGTGCTGTCTATTATTAATGGTAGTATTATCATTATATTCCCATTATAGAGATGAGAAATTACATCTCAAAATATTAAATAACTTATAAGCATATGTGAGAACTAAGGGCAAAGTTCAGATCCCTCATTTCTAGTTCAATGTTCTTTCCCATACAACACAGATTTCCGTAAGACAAAATATACTGTCAATCTGCAGGATTTCAAATCTTGATAAAATAAAAGCAAATGAGACTATTCACTTACCAAGTTGGCAAACCAAAACCCATAAAATTTCATGTCTGTGCTTATGTGGGAAGATGCTGCACCCAGCTAATGGAGAACTTGTCTAAGAATAATTGGAAACCCTAAGTAGATTGAAGGGAAGGGTTGAGAATTGGTGATTACATACTACTGAAGTGAGCCCCAAGTGAGGCACAGCTCATCCTTGACAGGTGATAAAAAGGCAAAGAGAAGTCACAAGTTAATTTCAGTGTTTTGTTTTTCTTGGAAAGCAAAAGAAACTTCACTTCAATTTAGTTCCTGTTTCAGATAATAAACTCACAGGCCAGCTCCCTTCATGCTGAGCCTTCCCAGACACTATTTCACCAGAGTACACAATGTGACCTGCCCCAGGCATTGCTGGAAAAAACAACTAAATTCAACCTGCTGTTACCCCTCAAGTTTATTTTGTCTTCACATATTTAAGAACTCCAAATTGAAACAATCCAAGCTTCCTACCTTAATTCTAACTTCTTATGTGTCTATCACCTTTTCCACAGAAACTCAACCTGCCATTTGAAGTTCTAATGTTCTTTCAGGTGCAAGAGAGGAGACTGAAAATGAATAAAAGATATAAGATGTAACTCACTTCTCTCACTGTATCTTCTTTGAGGGGATTAAAGATCTAACATCACCTTATTTGGCTTTCATGGATCGAGTCCTACAGGGAAAAATCAAAAGCTCTGAAATACTTAGATTTGGATAAATACTTCTTGGCCTCCTCTGCACACTGAGGCAAAAACTCCCTTTATTTATTCTTGCCTTGAGTGACCAGTGTGTGCCACCCCTGCCCAGTAAGTCCAGTAAGTCCCCCACTGGGCATTCACAAGCCTTACCTCTCCTGCATCCTCTGTCTGTGCTCTCAGTCTCCCTTTCTTCAATTTCTCTGTACTAGTTTGTTTTCACACTGCTGATAAAAACATATCTGAAACTGGGTAATTTATAAAGAAAAAGAGGTTTAATGGACTCACAGTTCATTGTGTGGATGAATGAGGCCTCACAATCATGGTGGAAGGTGAAAGGCATGTCTTACATGGCAGTAGGCAAAAGGCAAATGAGAGAGAGCCAAGTGAAAAGGGAAATCCTTTATAAAACCATCAAATCTCATGAGACTTATTCACTACCACAAGAATAGCATGGGAGAAGCCACCCACATGATTCACTTATCTTCCCCTGGGTCCTTCCCACAACATGTGGGAATTATGGGAGCTACAATTCAAGATGAGATTCGGGTGGGGACACAGCCAAACCACATCATACTCTCAGAGAAAAAGAAAATCATAATCAAAAAGGGTTTGATTGGGTAACCCTGGGCCCACCTCCCCATATGCACTCTCATAATAATGCTAATTAAACCAGGGGTTCCCAACCCCTGGACCATGGACCAGTACATGTCCATGTCTTATCAGGAACTGGGCCAAACAGCAGGAGGTGAGTGGCCAGTAGGTGAGTCAGCAAACAAACAAAGTATCATCTGTATTTACAACTGCTCCCATTACCTGTGTTATCGCCTGAGCTCTACCTCCTGTAAGATCAGCAGCAGCACTACATTCTCATGGGAGCTCAAACTCTATTGCACATATGAGGGATCTAAGTTGCATGCTCCTTATGAGAATCTAATGCCTGATGATCTGTCACTATCTTCCATCACCCCCAGATGCCACCACCTAGTTGCAGGAAAAAAAGCTCAGGTTTCCCACTGATTCTGCATTATGGTGAGTTAATTATTTCATTATATATTACAATTTAATAATAATAGAAATAAAGTACACAATAAATGTAATGAACTTGAATAATCCCAAAACCATTACCCCACTCGAGTCTGTGGAAAAATTGTCTTCCATGAAACTGGTCTCTGGTTTCAAAAATGTTGGGGACGGCTGAATTAAAGAACTCCCACATATGTCAGGAAAATGATAATGTGTAGCAGATACATCTAAGAACCTCCTAATGAAAAACCTCTGGAATCCAGAATGTAATTTTTTGGCCAAGGGTTTATATCTAATTTGAATAAGGACAACCATTCACTGGAAATATTCAAGCCTTCTTGAATGTTGATTTTCAGAATACACTCTTTTTTGCCTCCAAATTTTGAGATAGTTTGAGAATTCATTTGATAGTAACTTCAGAACTCTCTTCTGCAGGTTAGCCATATTTAATTCACAAATACTATAAAAAACACATCTAAAAATAAAAGGATCCCAAATGTGCATAGAAAGGATATGGAGAAAGTCAGCCCACCAGGTATGATTCCAATGAACAGAGGAGTCAGCTCCTCTTGACAAAGAAATGATACCCAGAGCATGAATTCATAAAGGACAATACTTCATAGTGGCAAAAACCATTTTTTTTTCCAAAGCATTTTCACAAATACCTCACTTCTCCTCATAAAGCATATAGAACAACACTGTTAACTCATTCGTCAGATGAAAAACAAAGAACCAGAGAGGTTCATTCACCTGCCAGAACTCACACAGAAACAAAACTGAAACCCGAGGTCTCAGCTCACAGGACAATGACCTAAACTCAGACATATTTTCCTCTTAAATTCTCACTAGATATTACAGTTTGAAAGACCGAAATTTTGTCCATCTCTGGCTTAAATTTTATCTCAGCATGAGTTTCTAGCCTGTGCCCATCCAAGGATCATTTAGTCAAAGGGTCAAAGGCTCAGACTCCAGAGTCCTTTGTGGAAGAAGAAAAAATCATTAGGGTAAGGGAGGGGGAAACATGTTCATTTGGAATTCTTCTCAAAGCTTCTGCTTGTTTAAATTATAGAACTGATGAATACCAAAGTATATTAATGACCCATATTAAAGCATATTAAAGTTCATATAATGGACTTTTGGTAAGTACATTAGCATAAGTCAATACTTCTTTCTCTTTCATTCAGAGGTGGTTAGAACAAATACATCTTTTTTTCTGTATCACATAAACGAAGACAAAATCTACCTTCCTCTTCTACCCCATTAGCTGCTTTTTTAAAAAGTTAGGAAATTTGTAACTAAAGACATTTATGTCAGGATTAGAGGCTTTCACATCTGCCCTAATGAAGCCAAGAATCTACGGGGGCTTTTCAATCCAAAAATGAAAATAATAATCTTGGAGAAATCCAAATAATAAAATAAGAGCTTTAAATCAGTACATTATTTTCTGCTGACTTTCAAAAAGAATTTAAACAATATTAATAAAATATTTATAATAGGCCAAGATAAGAGGTGGAAGATGCAATTAATGGCTAAAACTACTAGATTGCTTGAAACAAAAATTGACATTTGCCATGTCAAGGACTAGACCATTTTTCTCTTAAACAATAAAGGTACTACAAGAGGGTTAGGGTTAAATTATGCTTTAACAAATCCTCTAAACATTTTATCAGAAATAAAAAAAAGAATTGAAAACCTGAGGTGAGAACAAAGATTCTTCTTCTTGCCTTTGTGTCTGCTCCTAAAGTCTCTATGAAAGAAATTCTCTTTCTCTTAACTTTCTGCTCAGTTATTTTCCCAAATAATGTGGCACCTTTTAATATTCAAGACATTTTTTTAACTTTCCTGATAGAGATTTTCCCAGTAAAAACAAAGTATGATAAAATAGAAGGGCACTGGACTAGAATAAGGAGTGTGGGTTTGACCCAGAATGTGCCCTTAAGCCACATTTGATCTTGGGAAGGTCACTTCACCTGCCAGGGTTTCAGTTTCCTCATTTGTAAAACAAACGGAAAGAACTATATGAACTGTCAGATCCTTTCCAGCACCAGCCTTCTATAATTACTGAAGCAAATGTCTGCCACTGTTATTTTCTGGATGACTACTGCCAGTGTTTGCTAAGTGTAATCAGGGAAAAAGTCTAGTCAATATCCTGGGATTCACAAAAGATTTTCTGAGGGCCATTACACAGCTTGGGTCACAACTTACATATATGACCATTATACCAATAAATCAATCTTGGGTAATGAAGTAGTCAAAATATTATTGGATTATCATCGTTTCTACCAATTATTATAGACCCTGGCTCCAGACAAATCAGGAATACAGAAGCAGTACACACATCACTGTGGAAATACATAACAGAAGGGGCAGGGGAGACATGGGTGGTGGGGTGAGCAGAAAGATAGTAAGAGTCACACAAGATATTTACAAGGCAACTAATTGTCCCTATGTCATACTTTCTAGAACGGTGTCAGCATCTGGCAATGCTAAGTTTTCCAAATTTACAGCATCTCCTGATTATGTCCTATGTGGTATACTTATGTGAATTAACAATAGATATCAGTATTTATTTCTTTAGACAACACCAGTAGAAGGTTTTTACATGCCAGATTCTCATTGCATGCCATTAAAGTCCATTTCTGATACATGAAGATAATTTTTACATCTCTTATTTTTTTCAGCAAGAAAAAAACCAAAACACCTTTATCTAATGACTCTATTTCTCTCCAAAACAACCTAAACTTAATTGCTTTGAACTGTTGCCTACTGGCACGTTCCATGGATTTTTGCGTGATGTTCCACATGTGACATGTGTAATGGTGTGTTATGGAACGAATCCCTGAATAAGATGTCCCCTGCCTTTATATGCTTCCAAAGGCTTCACTTGGCTCTGGTTGGATGTACCAACTTGACATGTGGTGTCAAGGTCAACAACAGGCAATCACTTACAAGTGAGCCAGTAACTTTCTAACACAGTCAGGCGTCTTGACTTAAAAGGCAGATAGCAAAAGGAACCTGTCCTTCTTTCCTTCATCCATTTATTAAAATAGTCGTGAAGGGCCAAGAAATACAAGTAGAGCAGCACAGGTAACATTAAATAGCCACTTTCAATATACCCAGAGGAATTTTGACTAAGAAAAGGTAGAAGATGTCTCTGAAATAGAAGAGCCAGAACAAAAAGACATGAGGAAATTGCCATCCGATAGCATTGCAGATACTAACTTCAGAGACAGGACCTCTCAGACCATAAAATAAAAAGCTACACCCCTCCTGCACAAAATGGCTTTTTGAGTAAGACAAAGGCATTTCTTGTCCCTACTGCCCTCATCAGTGACTCTCCGATTGCATCTGTTTGCTTAATCTAACTCCTAGGAAAGTGACATATTTGACTGTAGAAGTGAGCAGGCAGAACACCACATCCCGAGTAAGAGCTTGGTAATAAGAAGGTACAGAAGGTGAGAGAGCCTGTGCCATCATTGCTTTCTGGGAGGCATGTGTGCACTGATACAAGGAGAAAACAACACACTGAGTTCTCATATGAATACCCTAATGGGAACAGACAATGACGGTGCAGGAGTAAGAGAGGATCCCTTTGCAGTCTAGCAGAATCACACCAGGAAAATACTACAAGCTTGGCATGGGAGTGTAAACATCTATCTGTCCTGTAGGAAAGTAGGCCTGCATTAATTCACAGATGAAAAGGCAGGAGGGGACAAGGTAAAATTAACAACCTAGTCTATTAACAAATACTACCTCTGTATATAGGTCTATCTTTTTTAAAAAATGACTAACCAACATGGATTATATAAAGATTCTATGATGTAAAAAGAGAACAACACTTAATATGGAGAATAAAAGCTTTCATATGAAAATATACACAATAAAAGATGAAAAATGTCAAGAGAAGTCACGTTACAAAAAAAAGCTAATTAGAACCAGGATAGAAGCAGAAATGAAAATTAAGCTGGATAGGACTAGAAATGACTAATAATTAAAGGCAACATTAGAATTGACAATGAAATGAAAAAGCATATTTTACATTACTGAAAATTGGGGATGATATGTAGGATAAACTTTAAAACTCTCAGAATATAGATAAAATAACAAAATGAAATTATGAAAAAAGATAAAAATGAAGAAAGATAATGAGTCGGCCTGAACATTACCAGTATTTCTTAAAATGTGTAGCTACAAAGCATTACATGTCTCATATTCTGTTTTTTAATACTCTTATTTTGACCTCTCATTTATTCTGCTTTAAGCTCCTTAGATACCTCTTTTTCTCCCAGTGTTAATGGAATTTCAGCACTTAGTCTTAAAATCCATAAGTTCAACTAACTATGCTGAACAAGATATCTGCATAAGAAGAAAATTTATCCCTCTCTTTTGCAGCGGCAGGAAAAATGTTATTCCAGATCATAATCTCTCCTTGCAAGAAAAACAGTCCTAGGCAACATCTAGAACTTAGATACAATTGCCATCTGGAGTGAGCAACTCTCAAACTCTGAAATGTCTATCATTTTGATTGATTGTATTATTTTCCCATGTGTTGTGCCCAGGTAATAACATCTCTGGTACCTCAAATGAAAGCTAGAAAGATATTACACAAAAGGTAAAATATAATAAACAAACTCTGGTGGATGTCTTAAAGCGTTTTGTTTTTCACATTTCCAATGGCAGCTGAGATCAAGGGAAGAAACTGAAGTAATGATTAGTCAAAAGTAAGAATACTTGCTTGCTGAACACTTGCTGAAGACACACTTAATGAAATTGTTCAATCAGCATTATACAATATTATTAAAATTAACTAATATATCCACATATCCACATGTACTACCTAGATGTCAAACACCAAGAAAAAAATGCAGCAAAGCGTAAAAAATAATTTTTATATTGAAAAACATTTTTCAGCATGTTCTTATGTACAATGAAAGACAGAAGATAAAAAAGAAACATCCATTTAAAGTTAAGTCTGAAATCTAACAACTCTATGCATAGGTAAGCCATAATGTGTGAAAGTAATAAAATAATCTTTTACAGATAATCAAATATGCAAAGTATTACCTTAATATATACTTCCTTAAACACCCACATGCACATACACAGATATCAAAGTACACTAAATGTAAATTTAAATAACCCTGAATAAATGTTACAAATACCACTTTATAAACACCACTTAATGCAAATAGTTATCAGTCTATCAGATTAGTAAAACATGTGGAAGATAATAAATTGAAGGTATTGAAAAATACCTAGAATAAAATGATTTGGTAAGAATAATCTAAGTATAAAAGTATGGACTATAAGAAAAAGGCATTAACTGAGAATGGGGGAAAGTTGCTTTGCCCTATAATAGAAAACAGTTTCATGGTTTTAATAGCCAATATTCCATGCTCAATATTTTAAAAATTGAGACATTATAGTGTATTTTTTTAAAACAAAAGTCTAGATTTTAGGATAGGATAATAGCTCTCAAATCAGTAGGGAAAGAAGAACAAAAGAATATTGATTCAACAAACAAATTTTTTCGAGGATTACATTAAAAAGACCTAGTATTAGTCGTGACAGTAAGTGTAATGATTTAAACTACTATGGGAAGGAAAATATTTTTACATTGCATTAAAATAAAATTCAATTTTATTGTTTCTAAAAGATATAAATAAAGCATAAATGTTAAAAAAAAAATGCCAAACAGTTGAAACTGAATAAATATTTGATATAAGAATAGTAAAATGGTAACAACAGGGTTTTCTTATGCTAATAAATGTATAGTTCACAGTTTAGATATATGATTCATAAACATGACTTAAACATGGTATATAAAAAGCAAAAATATAAATATGAGGAGATGAAGCCACAGAATAGGACAAAATATTTATAATTCATATATCTAGCAACAATCCTGTATCTTATTACACATAAGTTTTATGACAACTGTAATAAGCAAAAAACCAATAAACATGGGCAACAGATTTGAGCAGACATTTCCTAATACACACAAAGACATTCAATGAAAAGATGCCACCAAAGATGCTCAACATCATTTTTCATCAGAGAAATTAAAACCACAATGAAATATGACTATATACCCAGAGAATGGCTAAAATTGTAAACACTGACAGTATCAACTGCTAGTGAGAACAGGGAGCATGTGTGACACTCACATGCTGTTATGAGAATGTAAAAGTATACAACCACTTTGAAAAATTGTCGGTTTCCGAAAAAGTTAAACATATACCTACAATATAATCCAACCATTCTACTCCTAGATATTTGCCCAAAAGAAATAAAAGCAGATGTTCACACAAATACTTGTACATGAATGTTCATGATAACTTTATAATATCTTTTAAAATGGGAATAGTATCCTCTAACTGAGGATAAAATCATTTCTATATGTGTAAGAACTGGAATAATTCTTAGTGATAAAAAGAAAAACATTACTGATACAAGAAAAAATGTGGCTGGATCTCAAAATCAATACCTTGCATGAAAAAAGCTAGGCCCAAAAGGAGTGCATCATATACGACCTCATTTATGTGAAAATTTTAAAAGTGAAAATTAATCTATAGTGATAAAAAATAGGTAGGTGATTGTCTGGGGAGAGGGAATGGGAAAAAAGACTGCAGAAAGGCACCAGGAAACCTTTGGTGATATTGAAAATATTCTGTATCTTGAATGAGACCTTATTTTCACAGCTTTATACTGCACAGGTGGTTTTATTGGTCTATCTATCAGCAAATTGTACATACACTTTATATGGATCAGTTTACTTACACTTCAATAAAGCAGATTTAAGATACAAGAAATTGACAGAAAGATATTGCTAGGGGAATTACAAATTTATTTTCCTACGGTGGCCAAACACATAATGTAAACGAATAAAGAATGATTAATTCAAGATTTTAAAATTTTCCCTTAAATGCAATGTCTTTTCAGCCTATCTTTTGATTTAATAATCCCAGGAGTTAATTATTTTTTCAGTTTCCTTTATTCTACCACAAGTAATACAACAGAGCAAGAACAAAGATAAATGGCAACTCACATTCAAGGCCAGAGTCCTCAGTCTTCAACAACAGGAAAAGCCCGTGTTAAATGGGGACTGTATATACCATCACGAGAGGCCAAACACTTAGCTCTAGTCAAACATTTCTGTGTGGCAATGAAGACACAGATTTACCAGATTTTCTAATTTTTCAAAAGAAGTTAAAAATCAGGATATTACATAAAATCCCCTGGCTTTTAAATGCTGGTAATTAATTTTAAAGAATAACATTGTATGCATGGCTAACTGCATGGGCAAAGAAGAAACATCTATATGTGGCTGATTATTTGTAACTTGTGCTTTAATATTTCATCCTTAGTCCTTCAGAGAACAAGTGAACAAAATACAAATATGGATACAGAACATCTGAATAACATAATTAAGTTTTATTCCACATATATATTTGTATTCTGTTGGAGAATAAACATTTTAAACATTCATGAAACATTTATAGCAGTTATTAATAAAAATAACCTCAGACGCTAGGAGGTAGAATGATACAAGTTGCAATCACTGGCCAACATGCAGTTAAACTAGAAATTAGAAAAAAAAAAAAAAAAAAAAAAAAAAAAAAGGCATTTTAAAAAAAAAAAAAAAAATGGAAAGTGAAAAAACTAACCTAACACAATGCTTAAAGCAAACAGGATAGAAAATGGTAATCCTGTTTCATATGTGTGAAATGCTAGTTTATTGATTTTAATTGGAATTGGACTAAAAAGTCCAATATATTATATAAGACAGAAAAAATTGGTGATGTTCTCCAAGCCAGTCATATCCACATCACCAGTGCAGTGGTCATAGGGGAACCTATTGCTTTAGGAAACAAACTTTCAAAACCACGGGTTTACAGTAATTTTTGTAAACTAAATTTTTATTTTTATTTATTTATTTTTTTTTAAAGAGATGGGCTCTTGATATGTTGCCCAGGCTGGAGTGCAGTGGCTATTCACAGGCATGATCCCACTACTGATTAGCACAGGAGTTTTGACCTGCTCCGTTTCCAGCCTGGGCCGGTTCATCCCTACTTAGGCAACCTGGTGGTCCCCCGCTCCCAGGAGGTCACTATATTGATGCTGAACTTAGTGTGGACACCTGATCGGCATAGCCACTACAGCCCAGAATTCCTGGGCTCAAGCGATCCTCCAGCCTCAGCCTCCCGAATACCTGGGACTACAGGCACGCACCACCGCGCCCAGTGTAAACTAAATATTTAAAAGTTTTCATTTACTAAAATTTGTGCATAATTCAGATGTTATCATTCAAACAGAGTACATTTCTCCTCTGTGAGTTGAAGCTATGCTATTAAAATTGTGCTGAAAATGTTAAAATACAACTGCCAATTCTTCATAACAGTTTGATGTTTGATGAAAAAGAAAAGCAAACATTTTGATTCTTTAAGTCTCCTGAATGCATCCTTTTGCTGGAGAATGATATTTGGAGACTTAAAAATTATGTGTTTTTTCCTCTGCAGTGCCACAACGAAGATCAAATTACTAATATATTAGGCTGGGTGCAAAAGTAATTGTGTTTTTGCAACTACTTTTAATCAACAGCTTTTAAATACAGTGGATGAAGTACTGACATTTGATTGCTTATTGATTACAAAGTACATCTGAGCTCCAGATAAATAATATCTTCAGAAATGTACATCATGCAATACTTATATTTTCCCCAAGAAATAGAAGCTTTAAACAGATTTTATTTAACATTCACAATTAGCTATAAGGAGATTATTGTTATTCCCATTTTATAGATGAAAATACTGTGGTTTAGAGATACTAAGTATATCTTCCCCTATCATAAAGACAATAATTAATAGAGCAATCCCAGGCCAGTCTGACTAAAAAAACGTATTCTCTTCAATCACATATACTTCATTGTCAAATTCCCCAAACATTATTTACAAAGAGCATAAATAACTACCACCTATTTCATCAGAAAAGCAAACTCTATCCAGTGGATTAAAATGTGAAATAGCATACATATAAAACGCTACAAAGCAGTTAGGCCACATGTTTTATTAACATCATTGCCATTTCTAGGATAGAATCAAGAAACTGTGCTTGGGAATTTTAAACTTAAAGGAGAGCAGTTTATTTCAACTAAAGTTTTTCAACTGCTGTTGAGTTAATTGATCTAACAATTCTAAAATGTGCAGGATCTTATGATGGTTCCTAGTGCTGACCCACCCTGTTACAACTGGCAAAATCCCTGCTTCCACTGGTAATATCTTCTGGGATCTAAACAGTAAAGTATGTCATGCTTTTGCTTTTCATGCAGGAATAACGATGTTTTCACAACTGTGTACCTAAACAAGGATGAGGCACAAAATAGTCAGAAATAACCAGTGCTAGGTCACAAAAGCAAAATTAACATACCTGTTAATTTAACTACAGGGTGAACTCTTAAAATGTTGCTTTAATTTTCTAATATTTGGATGAACACAATACATATATTCTTCAAAAGAGATGTCTCAGTATATATTTGTCATAGACTCTCTCTTTAGTGTCATAAATTTTAAGAATGCGCTTATTTTAATGAATACTAAACAAATGCAATCCAGGGAAATAAAATTAGGCTTCTGTGTTTCATACCATACCCAGAACAAAAAGTAGATTTTGCAGCAAGTTTGGAGTTAGTGTTTTATCTAGATTAAACTGTAGATTATGTGACATATAAAACTCCACTTCAAGGACTCTAGCAGATGCCTCAATCTATGAGACAGCTGTAAGAGAGGCTTCTCCTACCTCTGTCTTTTCCAGCAGCTTCTCTTATTCTCCTTTCTGTAAATAGTGTTGCCCAGTGCTTAGTTCTCAGATCTCTACTAGCCACTCTCCATCCTTTCACACTACAGATTAGCCATCCACACAGTTTTAACTTCACTTCCATTCAAAGAACACCCAAGTGAATCTGCAGGCCTGACCTTTCATCCTAGTTAAAGACAGTATTTCCAAGTAAGTGCTGGACATTTCCACAACTGCTCAAAATGTAATTGTGGCAAAATTAAGCTCACCTCCATCCTCTTCTCCCTCCTCTCTCTCCAAGGAAAGAGCTCCATTGCCAATAGCCAATTATGACATCACTATTTTTACAAGCCATTATTTTAAAAACCTTCAGATGGTTTATGAGGCACCCCTATATCTGATGAGGTACAAAAGCATATGAACTTTTCCTGAGAAACAGCTTTTGAATACATCTTTATCATTCTTATTACTCCACCTATGATCAATATTACTAAATTTATCCTGTTTGATTCTAAACTTTCTCCATTTCATTGTACATATTAGATAACTCTCTAAATTGCTGCTTCAATCAGATTACATCCCTGTTAAAGAACTCATAATGTCAAACACATTCTACTTCATCAGAATAGACTGCCTCATTGGCCCTAAATGTCACTTAAAGAAAATAATATCCACCCAATTGGTATATACTATTTATTTTGCCAAAAATGCCTCCTCACTACCCCTTCCAATGACCAAGTTTATCTTTTGCCATGACTTACTCAGATACTAACCCATTCATTCAATCTAGTACATGTCTTTGAATTTATATAGGACTTATACCATCTCTGCTGGTTACTGACATTTTTAGCCTAGTTTTTTTGAATAGGTTTTATCTCTTAAAGCACTTGCCTCTCTATTTATTTACAAGCAGGATTAGAAAGTCATTGCAAACTAGCATATTGAGACACATTTATTTCTATTTTCTAGAAATAGAAAATAGAACATTTCTATTTTCTAGAAATTTTCTAGCATATTGAGACACATTCATTCAATTTTCATAATTTCTCAGCAAATGATGTTGAACTGGCATAACAATAGAAAATGAAAACATTATCAAAGCTTGCTACATTATGCTTATTTTTCCAAGGCATCAGAGGGATTCTCAGTATAGTGTGAACTCATGAAATCTTTGAGATGCAATTTGGAATTTAATATTGGATTTGTGTTTCTAGAGTTGTGGTTCCCAACTATTCCGATTTTCTGATTGCTCTGAAAATTAAACCCAACTAATCATGGCCTAGATAAGAAAGGGATTACTACGTAAAACACCCAGAAATTGTCCATAGGGGCTAATATAATGACTCAGTGACCTCACCAGGAATTCATGCTCTTTATGTGCCTCTGCCCCTTCATCTGCCGCTTGAGCCTTTTCTTGCAGATACAATGTATATCCCTGAAATTTTCCCAGAAAAACTTGGAATTTTCACATCTTGGGGGGAGAGAATTGGGCAACAATAAAGGTAATTTATTACATAACTTTCTAAAATAACAAAATTATTTTTAGAAGAAAAAGGGGAGAAATTAACATTAGGTAGATAGCTTAGAATATCTGATCAAGATATAGGCCCAGTTGCTGATAAAGAAAACAGGGATTAATAACTTCATTCTCCATACTTATAAGTATATATTTTATTTTGATGTTATTTCAGACTTAAAGAAAACTTACACAAGACTAGCAAAAAGAATATACAGATACCTTCACCCATATACCCTAAGTACTAGTCTATTTTCACAGTGCTGATAAAGACATACCTGAGACCGGGAAGAAAAGGAGGCTTAATTTGACTTACAGTTCCACATGCATGGAAAGCTTTCATAATCATGGTGGAGGGCAAAAGGTATTTCTTATATGGTGGCAACAAGATAGAATGAGGAAGAAGCAAAAGTGGAAACACCTGATAAACCTACTAGGTCTTGTGAGACTTATTCACTATCATGAGAATAGCATGGTAAAGACCAGCCAGCCCCCATGATACAATTATCTCCCCCTGGGTCCCTTCCACAACATGTGGGAATTCTGGGAGATAAAATTCAAGTTGAGATTTTGGTGGTGACACAGTCAAACCATATCACCCTATTACAGTTGTCTTTCTCTGTTATTAATAGGAATGTCTCTGTTGTTTCCCTATAAAGGAAGATGCTAGTTTCAAGAATAGGGCTTATCTGTTTTATCATGAAAAAAATTACATCCATCAATTCCTATTTGCTTGAGTGCATTTTTTCAGGAATGCATTGAATTTTGTTGAAAGTTTTTTCAGATTCTGTGGAGGCAATCCTTTGATTTTTTTTCTCTTATTTTATATTCTATGAATGGATTTCTAAATATTGAACCATCCCCATATTCCTAAAATAAATCTCATAAGATCATTATGTATTATTTTCTTATAGTAATGCTAGCTTCTATCAATGTTTTATTTGGAACTTTTATGTTAACATTCACTGGTGATATTGGTCTATAATTTCTTTTTTGGATGCTGTCTTATTAACTTTATAATATCAATGTTATACTTGCTTCAGAAAAGCATCAGCTAATTTTCCTGTTTTCAGTAGTCCGGGATAATTCATGGAGCATTGGGATCACCTGCTTATTGATGTTTGCTAAAATTCCCCTGTGAATTTCCACCTGGACATGTTACCTTTTATAGAGTAGTTCTTGTATAATTTCCTGGTTTCTGCTCTAATTGAGTCATTGGTAAATTATATCTCCCCAGGAAATTATCCATTTCATCTATATTTTCAATTCTTTTTCTTAGAATCTCCAATGGTCTCATGATATTTTAAAATGGTGTCTGACTCAATTGTTTTTCCTTGTCATTTCTTATTTTGTGTATTTGTGATTTTTCCTTTTATTTCTTCTTTATATCTATAGGTTTGTCTGTGTTGATAGTTTCAAATTATGTTTTATTTATTAGATTATTCTTATTAATTTCTGCTTTCATCATTTTAATTTCTTTCTTTGAGCTTTCTTCCGATTTACATTTGAGTTTTCTCTAACGTTTTGTGCTTATTTGTTTTCGTTCATTCGTTTTGTGCTACATATTTCACTCTAATCACACTCTAAATTTATTCTGCCAGTTTAAATATGTCGTGTTTTCATTAGCATTTTTAGAAATTATATTATTTTATATTGTATTTGCTCTTTTAATCAAGGGTAGATAATAAAATGTTATGAAGTATGTGTCCAGGTGCAACAACCATGATTTTTGAACCATGATTTTTTTCTTTTTTTTTTTAAACAGGGTCTCGCTTTGTCTCCCAGACTGGAGTGCAGTGAGTGAAGTGGCATGATCATGGCTCACTGCAGCCTATATCTCCTCAGCTCAAGTGATCCTCCCACCTAAGTCCCCTCACCCTTTCCATGTAGCTGGGACTATAGACACGTGCCACCACCTTTGGCTAATTTTTGTATTTTTTGTAGAAAAGGAGTTTCACCATGTTACCCAGGCTGATCTCTAACTCCTGAACTCAAGCAATCCACCTGCCTCAGCTTCCTGAAGTGCTGTGATTAGAAGCATGAACCACTTTACCCAGCCTATGATTTTTTAAATTTAACAATAATTTATAGTTTTATTCTATTAGAATCCAATAGTGTTATTTGTAATATTTCTACTATCATTTTCTTACCTTTTTTTAAAGTCTTTCACATGTGCTTGAGAGAAATGTGTGTCATCTAGATCAGGGTATAAAGCTTAACATATGCTAACATTTACTTTATTGGTTATGAGATTAAGAATTTCTATAGCCCTTTTTTTTTTATTTGGTCAACATAATCTGTCTTGCATGTCTTAACATCTCAAATTACTAACAGGTTTTCTGTGTCTCTATGCCTTGTGTGCTGTTGTTTTCTAAAGGTAGTTGCTGTGTTATTTTGCTGCATATTCATAATTGTTTTATATTAATTATAAATTGTAGTTTTTAACATTAAAAGGCATCTTTCAATTTTTATGCTTAGCGCTTTTTGGATTGAATTATACTTAGTATGATACTAGTATAATTAGAAAGCTAATCTTGCTTTCTTATTGTTTTCTTTTGTCTAATTTACTTATGCCTGCCTCTTTCTTACTAGCCTTTTTGAAATTTTTGAACTATTTTGATGTGTCTCTTGCATACAGAACACAGGAGGGCCTTCACTTATAAAACAAATTGAAAATCTTTTTCTCTTAATAGGTAAGTTAAGACCATCAACATATATCGGTAAGACTGCTTACTTTTGATCTTAACTATGTAATACAACTTCTTTTAAAGATTTGTTTTTTAATTTTAAAGTTTTTTAGTGACAGAGTTCTGCCTTATCACCAAGGCTGGAGTACAGTGGTGTGATCTTAGCTTATGGTAGCCTTGAAATCTTGGGCTCAAGCAGTAACCCCATCTCAGCCTCCTGAGAAGCTAGGAGTAACAGGTATATGCCATTACACCCAGCTAATTTTAAAAGTTTTTTCTTTTTTTTTTTTTTTTTTTTTGTAGAGATGATTTCTTGCTATATTGTCCAAGCTGGTCTCAAATTCCTGTGACCTGAAGCAATTCTTCTACCTCGGCCTCCCAAAGTGCTGGGATTACAGGTGTGAGCCACTGTAGCCAGTTTATATAACTTTCTACAATTTTTTCTCTATGTGATTTTTTTCCATTATTTCTTTTGTTTTCATTATTTAAGAAGGTTTGTATTTTTGTTCCAGTGGTTACTGTTTTATTCATATTGTTTTAAATGCCTTTATTCCCCTGTTTTCAGAAACATACTATCATTTGAGTTTTTAATGTTATCTTTTAATTCTCATTTTGTCTATAAAATAATAAACTTATTCTCCTCTCAGCTTTCTAGTCATCTTATTTCTACCCTATCAGAACATGGAACACATAACATCAATACATGTCATACAACATTTTATTCTGCACTCTTCCTTCTATCTTTGTTTTAGTCTTAGATCTATAATAAAATTATTAAATGCTAACCATCACTCTTTTGCAAAACTTTCCTAGTCATTTCTTGGTGGCTGGAGTACATTTTCTAGGAGAGTCCTCTAAAGGATTCATGGATACAGAATTTCCTGAGCTCTTCTGTGTTTAAAATCATTTTTCTAGAACTTTTAACATTTGAAAGACAGTTTGGCAGGATGGAAAATCTTTGGTTTACACTTTCTTTTTGTGAGTTTCCTAAAAATGCTGCTCCAATGTTGGCTTGATTTGTCTTTGGTTTTTGAGAAGTCTCATGACGGTTGTCTCTCCATATAAGTGATTTAATCTTTTTCCCTGAAAGCCCTAAAGATACTTTGTCTATTAGTCTTATGAGGATATAATACTAAGGTAATCATTTAGGGTTAGTTTTCAATGGTACCAGCAAGCACTTTAAATATGTAGATTTAAGTATTTTATATCTAGAAAAGTTTTTTCCATAGTTATAAAAGTTAGTTCTATTCTACTTTGTTTTTTCTTTTTCCCTTCAGAACTCCAATTATATACATGTTACTCCTTCTTTGGTTCTTTCAAATCAATTATTGTCACCGATTCTTTTTACATTTTCGTTTATCTCATTTTCATTCCCTTGGTTTTTTCCTACTTTTTTCTAATGTCTCTTATTATGTTTTTAATATTTTCTTCTTTGTAGAACAACTTATTTTTGATATTTTCTATTCTTTACCTGAATTTAGGTATTATTTCATTTCTTCCAGTTATCTCTTCACTATGTTCTGAGTTTTCAAACTTTCGTTTCAAGATATTGTCCAATATCCCCAAATGCTTGTTTGAGAATATTCATCCTAGTTTGGAGTACTACATTACAGTATCATTCTGCTTTTTCAGTGGCTTCTAATGAGAGTGACTTTTTATCAGCAGAATGTTTGGATTATTTTCATTTTCTTTTTCTGTAGGTTTAAAAAAATAGATTAAATGAAAACTATGCTTTTGCATTTCTGTGGACATGACCCACAGTTTGAGGTGAAATTTCCAGAAGAGCACCTTCTTCTGTCAGTGTGTCGAGGAGTAATTTCCTTACCAAATTATCTATCTTTTTAGGGGAAAGTGGAAGAAGGGAGGTTTGTGTGTCTTTTGATATTTTGACTCTCTTCTGTCTAAATTTCACCATCTTGTTTATTTTTCCCCTCATGAGACACTTCCCAAAAGATGGCTGCCCATTGCTTTAACCCTAATCTTTGCCTGGATGTTACCTTTCCAAACTATTTACTTGTGTCCCACAGGTAATTTTAATTCCCTTCCATATAGCCAGTGCTCTAGCATACCACTACAGTTTTTCTGTATTTTCATATAGAACTTTTTTCTTTTTGTAGTTTCTGTTAGATTTTTTTCCCCAGTGTTATCTCCTCATTTCTGTCTGCCATGCAGTTTTGTTTTTTCTGAACTGTCCATGCAGTTCCCAAAGGATTATATCCAAAGCATGGGAGATAGCATACTGGGAGTTAGTGTCTATTTTTCCACTGTTACTTTGAAGTTTGGACAATTCCTTAATTCTAATTATGCTGAGGGAACAGGTTTTGTGCAGTTCTCTTGTTGTTCCTTACCATTTCTCCGAGAAGTTGGGAAAGTCAAATTTACATACTCACCCTCAACCTCATCTATCTTTCCATTTTTTTGAGATTCACAAAAATGGGAAACCTATATGATAAACACGACCATGCAAAATATCTGACTAGAGCACCCATAGAAAAATGAGTATAATAAAATCTCTCTTAGGGAGTTGAGCCTCATGGAATCTACTACTATCACATTTTAGCAACTTTCCCATGACTTCCAGGATATAAGAATGGGCAGAGTGAAGAAGTATTAAAGAATACAGTGGTGAACTAATCTAAAGGGTATCATTTAAGACATTAGATATTTAAAGGTGTTGTCCATATGCGGCATTGTATCAGTATATCAAATATAGATGAGGGGTATTCAGAATCTTCAGAATCATCTTTGGTTTCCACCACAAACAGGATGGCTAAAATTATCAACATGCTTCACAAACAGATACCAACTGCCACATTCAAGATGGATGGCTTATTTTACTTTCATGGCAAGTTATGCCATTTCATCACATTATGTTACAATAGAATATCCTGAACTACCTCCTCAGTGTGAAAAATTGAACATCTGCTCATATCAGACACTGTTTAATGATGTGTGCCAAACTTAATGTAATTTCCACCTGACACTTCATCACTTATGCCTAAAGCACCATCTTATATCACCAGCATTCCTTAGTGCTCCAACATTGTTTTCATCAACTGAACACTGAAAAAAATTAATTCACTCATTAAATGTTATCATATGTTCTTCATTCTGTGATGTATGTGAAAAAGTAGTTAGACACACTTCATTTCCATTTTTGTGTGAAGCGAGATAATAGAATATTGTTCTCATCTGATTACAACTACCTTAAACTTTGCTTTTTTCATGGATCAAATATTACTAAAAAAGGGAAAATGCTTCTTTCTGCAAAACTTTTTTATGATGAGTTAGTGATGTGCTTTGGAAAATCAAGTATCTTGGAGTAGGCAGTAAATAATTTAATTATCAAATTTTTATAAGAACTTCCAGGGTTTCTGCAAAGAGCAAAACAATAATGGGCTTATTTCACTTTTTCTCAATAATTTCTAAAAAAGACACAAAAAAAGAACATATTTTACTCCCCCTTTCATAATACTCATTATGTTTGTAATTTGTTAATGATTAGTCTTCCCTCACATTTTTGGTCCATAAACACAAGAGTTATTTTTTGAAGGTTATATATATTTTATTGATATTTTAACTTTCTTGCTTATTGCTCATTCAGATATTTTGCTTTTCGTGTCTATATTAGTAATTATTGCTTTAGAAATCTATCCATTTCTTCTAGATTCTCTAGGTTACTAGTAAGATGCTATACTTGCTCTTTTATTTAAATTTTTCTAAAATCTGTACTACTATTCCATTTATCATTCTTGAAAGGTTCTGCCTGTTTGTCATACTTTTTATCAGGTTTGTCCAGAATTTATTATCTAGTCAAAGAAAAAGATGTTATATTTTACTTGATAAAGTCTATATTTTTGACTAATTTATGTTATTACCTTTATATGTTTCTTTTCCTTTTAAAAATTTCGTTTTCTAAATTGAGTTTTTCTAGTTGTTTAACAAATGGATTTAAAAATATAAATTTCCATCAGAGTTCTTCTAATGTTAATTCATTAATAACTTCACATTTTAGATTTTTCCCTAACTTTTCTGTGAATATGATGTGTATTTGAGAATACTCTGTACTCTGTGGTTTATGAGTTTGTATATCTAGCTATTAGACTAAATTTGTGAACATTACTGTATGTTCTAATTCACTTTATCTACTGGAGGTATCTATTTCTGAGTGACATTTTTGGGTTTTTCAGTGCCTTTCATCTTGATTATAAATTTGTCCACTTCTCCTTTATTTTTGATCAAATTTGCTTTATACAACATACATTTATGTTACTAGGTTTATAAAGGTTTATCCATCACTCATCTTTTCTTAATAAATTTATCTGATCAGTATGTCTCTTTCAATGCTTTTCACTTTGATTTCTATTTTTCTTGCTATTTTTCTCTACCTGCTAGGCAGAGAAAGATAAACCTAGATAAAATGCTAGGTTATCTGTTTTTTAAGATAAACCTTAAAAAAATGCTAGGTTACCTCCTTTTATTACTTGATTCCTACACTTTAGTGTTCTTTCATTTTGGAAGTTTCCCAAAATAGCCAGGAGATTGATTTTTTTAACTCAATATCAGAAAATCTATCCAGAATTGGGGAATTCAATCTATTCATATTTACAGAGACAATAGGTATGTTGAAAATTGTGCTAGCTCCCTTTTTAAAAAATTCACTATATTTTCTTATTTATTTTCCTCTCGTATTTTGTTAAAGTGCCCTGGTTTGGATTTCTCCCCATTCCAATAATCTAAAATCCAAATATCGTATTTGAAAAAAAATTTGCACTTATTTTCCTACCCCATACTAAATATCACATTATCTCACTGAGGAAGGAATCAATGTTAGTTCATGCTTCCTTTTATTTCCGTCTAATTCCACATGAAGTTAATGCAGATTTTTTTCTAATAATGAACATTTAGGCCTAACTGAAATATTATTTTCTTGGATTTCCTCTCCAGATTTCTTATAATTCATAACTTTTTCTTTAGGCTTATTTTTTACTTTGCTGCAATACATGCTGTTTGATTCTTCACTCGGATTTGTAGTTAGAGTTTATTTTTAAAAAAATACATCTAACAAATTTTAATTTTGTCCTCACAGATGTATGAGAGTTTGGCTAAGCACAGAAATATGGGTTCAAAACTTTTATCTTCCTGTATCTAATGTGGCTGAGAGGTTTGATGTCATTCCAGTTTTTTTCTCTATATGTACATATTTGTTTCTCTCTTTGGAAGTGTATGTTTATATACTTGGTGCTCTGAAAGCTCTCTCTGGTGTGTCTAGGGGAGGATCCTTTATCTCTTCCATCTGGTAGGCCTCAGTGTATCCATTCAACAGCAAAATCTGTATTTGTAAGTTGTGGGAAATTATCTTTTATTATTTGCTTAAGTATCTACTCTCAGAAGTTTTTTTCATTGTCAGCTCCTATTTGATAGACTTGGAAACTTTGGGTCTATCTTTTTGTTTCACTTTCTTCTATAATTTTTTTTCTGTATATTTTTGTGCTAATTCTGAGAAAATTTTTCTACTCAATATTTTTGATACCTACTGACAGAGCAGGAGCATCACCATCTTGGACAACCACCACCATTTTGAAGTTCCCCTTGATCAAAAACCACCTAAATCCAACCTAATGGCTAACATCAGCCTGACCATAAACCGGAAATGACTTCTCTGATCAGAAACATTTCAACCCTAAGATAAACCTCTCCTCGACCAGAGACATGCCAGCCCTGAGAAAATCTCCCCTCCAGCCAGAGAGGTGTCAGCCACAAGACAACCTCCAGAGACATTCCAACCCTGTAATAAACTTCTCCACACAGAAACATTCGAAGTCTCTAATAAGTTCTCTCACCTTGACACCCTTAAACACTCTTAGTCCACAAGAGAGAACACTCCTGACCAAAATCAGCCAGAAGCCCCTCTCAGGTTTTTTCTCCAAAATAAACCTGTCTTTGACGTTCAGCTGACTTTCATGTTTCTTTCCTCTTTAACTCACATATTTGGGGCAGAAACCTGGGAGGGGTGTTGGGGGTAGGGGCTTTCTTGTAACCCAGGAAGCAGTGGGCAACAGCAGTTCAACCTGCTGAATCCTTACAGTCTCTGGCCACACACCTGGTCTTATTTCTTATTTCACTTTTTATGTGTAAGGGGGACCTTTCAGTTCTCATGACTTTAATCATTAAAACTTATTGGTACAGTAAGATTAGAAATGTCTTAAGAGTTTCCAGCATACATTTTTGTTTACATTTATTTATCAAGCAATTTCATATTTATCTCTGCCAAATACTATAAGGTGTCAAAATTTGCCATAGAGGCTTCAAAACTATAACTCAGCCCAAACAGAAAAATCTCTGCTTGTGTGATTTTTAAATAAATAAAACATTAATATTTGCTTAATAAAGATAGCTACATCTTGAACTATTTAGTGAAATATCTCCTAACTTCTAACCTTGTGGCTTAGGCAGCCTAGTCCACAGACATAAAGGAAGTTCATTCTGGGAAAGCACTGTTATCGTGTTTGATATTAAAGAAAAAAAAATTTACATAAAAAAGAGTCTTACATGGTAAATTATTGTCCTCAAGTAAATCAACTGGTTGTTTAAAGAGAGGGATGTTTAGAACAAGTCAGAAAGTCAAGGGTTGTTGGAGATTGTCTGTGTAAGTCACAAAAAATTTTGTAAAAGGGAATTTATGCAAGAAATATTGTACAATTGAAAAGTGATTGGGCCTCCTGATGCTTTATAAAATGCCACTATAACTCTTGCTTTGCATCTAAATAAGACCTAGGATACATGGAGTCACATGCTGAAATAAGTCAGACATTATCTGCACTTCTGTCTAGGTCCTAGGCTCTACACCTACTCCATAATTAAAATCCCAAACTTACCAACAAAAGTAAAGGCAGCTAAAAGTTAACAGTGTAACATGTATTAAGACTAATGAAAAAACAATTTACTTATACTTTTGGTAAAAAGATTGTAAGGAGGTATAAGAATGTGGATTTTTGCCTAGATTAATAGGCTAAAGAATTCTTTTAAGTTAAATAAAATAAAAACGCAATTTTAAGCAAGTTTTAGAAGGTTAACTGTAAAGGAAATTTTGTGTGCAAACATATTGGCTAAAGTTGAAGGGGTTTCATCTAGTTTTTCTGTAAAGTGAACATTAAAATAAAAGCACAACAGGTTTCTCTTAAAGCACTAACATGCTTTTTAACACAAATTATAAAGAGTTATAAAGGGTCTATAAAAACCTTACCTTATGGTTAAACATTAAAATTGGGTAAATATGTCTACAGGGTTTTATTAAAAATTATTTTAACATTAATAGCATACTAATATAAGGGTAAAATTTGGCCTATTTGGTATAAAATCATACAGGGAGCATTATCAAATATAAAATGATATTTGGATTTCTTTGGGCCATATTTGTATAAATATGTTATTGGTATGTGTTCCAAAGTTATGGGAGACTCCTGTAATTCTGATGTATCTTAGCATACATTATCAGTAACAATTATAATTATTACATTAAAATTATTGTGTGCTACAAAGCTAATAGGTATCCTTGTCAATTGTGTCTTTAACTATGGCTACCCTAAAACTTTTCGTCATCCAGAAACAATTGTTTTCATCCTGTTTAGAAGGTAGTTTTATAATCAGCTATTAGGCTCTAGCAGGTGCTCTTGAATGCAGGTTTCTGATAACTTTGGAGAGTGTGACATCAGAATAGAGGGAAAATGTTCAGGACTCTTGAAGAGCTAAAATGTTCATTAATATCAAGTAGGACAGTAGTTAACTTTATTAACTGAATTAATAGGAGAATGGAGTAATCTTTTTGATGTTTTACTTAAAATATTGCTAATCCTTTGTTTTGCTTTTCAAAGTCAAAGAAACTTTTCTTATAAGCTATTGACTGCTTTTAACAATTTAGTGTACTTCCATGAACAAAATTTGGAGCCTACTTATTTCTCACTACCTGATTTTTTGCAGATTTTGGAAACTATCTGAGTATTCTTAAGTTATGGCAATGTAGTTATTTGCATAAGTGCAATAGGAATCTGTTTTCTTTTGTAATGGAACATGATTGGAAAAACTGGTTGTTTCAACAAGGCTTTGACTAGAATGGTATGCTTTCCTTTAAGGAATCAAACTTGATTTATTTAAACCAACAAAGCCCTTGGAAAACTGGCATCATATTTTGTGTACACAGTCCCTGTAAAGGGTTTCTGAACCGTAGTAAGCAAGAATGTTCCTTTCTGACAGGCTAGGCACCCGAAGTTATCTTGAAACCTCAAAAGAAGAGGAATACAGCCAACTCGTAAGTATTTGATGGTACAAATCCATGGCTGGGCTGGGCTTTAAAAAGGTCTTATCTCATATTCCTTCTATGAAACAAAGTTCCATCAAAACCAATTTAAAAGGCCTATGTAACAAATAATTATTCTTGCTGCACTGTATACAAATAATTAAACCAAGTATAATAAAGCAAACCAGTCCTACCATGATTTGTCTTTTAATAATGCTTACTAACAAAAAATAACACATGGGCCTTTCCAAACATGTGCCTCTGCCTCTCATTAGGTAAGGAATGTTGCTTCTAATCTCAACCAATCGGGCCTAGTAAGAAGCATTGCTAAATAACTTTTTTAAAGGGCTAAAAAGCTAAGGGAATACCAAAACAGCCAAATAGATTATTGGTTTGGAAACAGAATCATAGCATGGGTTATCCCATTCCTGGGACCTCTCCTAATAATATGCCTAGAACTAATGTTTTTATACTGCCTAATTAACCTTTGTCAAAGATTTTAAACTGGCAGAATCATGGCCATTTCACAGACAACTACCCAAAAACACCTACAGATAGCATTACTCCTACAGTCAATCTAAGACCAGAAAACTCTCTGTTCCCCCATCAGCAGGAAGTAGCCAGAAACAACATGCCTCCCTCACCTTTTTTTTTCTTCTTTTTTTCCCCACTCTGTCACCCAGGGTGGAGTGTGGCAGTGTGATCTTGGCTCACTGCAACCTCCGTCTCCCTGGTTTCAAGTAATTCTCTGCCTCAGCCTCCTGAGTAGCTGGGATTACGGGCACTCATTGCCACACTAGGCTATTTTTTTTTTTGTATTTTTAGTAGCAACAAAGTTTCATCATCTTGGCCAGGCTGGTCTTGAACTCCTGACCTTGTGATCTACCTGCTTCAGCCTCCCAAAGTGCTGGGATTACAGGAGTGAGCCACTGCTCCCAGCCCCCTCATCCTCTTTATAACTGTAGGATCTGAATTGACAGAGCAGGAGCGTCACCAGCTTGGACAAGCACCACCATTTAAAAATTCTCCTTGATCAAAAACCACCTAAATCCAACCCAAAGGACACCAGCCTTATGGCTAATGTCACCATCACCATAAATTGCAAATGCCATCTCCAACCAGAAACATTCCAACCATAAAATAAACCCCTCCCCAACCAGAGACACACCAGCCCTGATATAATCTCCCCTCTGGCCAGAGAGATGTCAGCCCCAAGATAACTTCCCCACTGACCAGAGACATTCCAACCCTGTAATTAACTTCTCCTCCACACAGAAACATTCCAAGCCTGTAATAAGCTCTCTCACCCTAAAACCCATCTTTTAGTCTGGGAGAGAGAGTACTCCTGACCAAAGTTGACCAGAATCCCCTCTCAGGTCTATTCTCCAAAATAAAACTCTCTTTGACTGTTGAGCTGCTTTTCGTGTTTCTTTCCTCTTTAACTCTTACGATGTTGACCACAGCCTTTCTTAGTTACTGGGGGAAGGTGTGCAGTGTACTAGTGGCTAATATTCTGGATGAAAGGGCCCCCTTCTGCCCTGCTGGTTAAGGTTGTAAGAGGATGTTAACCTACCTACTGGCACAAAAACCAGTCTTCTGATGATTCTCTTAGGACTGCCTTCTGTACCCAATACCAAAAATTGATTTTAGAGAACCTCCCAATCTTGTCTCCACATGCAGCAGCCATCTTTTTCTATATGTATTTTGAGCTTTGTTTTCCTATTAGTTTAATTCCATCTGCCTTTTTTCAAGTGTTCTACAAATTCTGTTCCATTAATGATCCTTTTCTTAGTGTTGTTACACTTTTATTCATTTTCTTTTATATACATGACTTGACTCATAACCTGAGAATCCAACAAAATAAAGAAACCCCCTACCTGGGAAAGCCTATATGCACTGAGGCTTTAGGGCCCCCTGACTCTTCCCAAACCTCCTGGGGAAAATGGGCTCAAGGTGACATCACAGATTGATCTGTCTTCTTTCACTCCAGCTTTTCCAAAAAAGAAAAAAAAAAATTAAAATCCCCACCTTACAGCTTCACCCTGACCTTCTACACACCTTTTAAGATCTTTCCTAGACTCTCCTTTAGGGACTCATTCCTTACCTGATTAAACCACCAAGACCTCTACATGGCAATGTTTGATGCTAACATAAATGTACTTTGCATTTGCTTTGCTTCTACAGCCACAGGACTGTACTGGAAAAGAAGAAAATGTTTTGAAGAAAGAGATCAAAAAGACAACAGAGCAGACATGATTTGACTAGGAATAGAGAAGCTGGGTGGGAGAGGACCCCCAGGCCAATAGCCTCAGCTGCAAACAATCACAGGCAGTGATGAATGGTGTTACAACGGGTCATCATTACCCTCAGGGATGGGGACAGCATGAGATGATAATGAATATGTTTGAGGAAGAATAATATAACCTCATCTGGTATGGATGGGTGGCATCAGCATTTAGGCTGCTGGATAGGAGAATGTGTTGACATTATTTATAGCTACAATGCAGAGCTGTGACAGAGATCCATTGTAAACAATGCCTTCCAAAGCAGCTGCTTTCCATTGAAAACATAACAGAGAAGAGTTTGTAAAGGGTGGCTTAGGATGGCAACATTAAAGAGGGCTGTCATCTTCCCTAAATCTGGGACTCATTTTCGTTCCTATTTTTATTTCCATTTACATTTTTTTATATCTCAGCAAGCTTTCTAACTTTTTTTAAACCAGCAAGTTTTTTTTTAAGTTTCATTCTATTTAGAGTTCTCATTACTTGAAAATGGGCCAAATTATAAATTTTTCCAAATAAAAGGGAATTTTGTATAATTTCTTCCTAACCCCCTCCCCACAATATTTTTCTCCATAAACAGCTTTTATGCATAAGTCTATTCAGGAATTGCCATTCCCAGAGGAGAGGTTTTACTTTATGTGAAAATAGGTTAAAAGGTCATTAACAGCAATATAAAAAATGAGATAAGTGAAAAGAAGCTACTAATGTCCTGAGGGTAGAATACATTAATCATGAAACATGACCTAGATAAGTCCCCATGTATCTAGGGCCAATCTTTAGTTGTAAAACCACAGGATCTTAACATCAGAGGAAATTCATGCCCTTGAAATGAATAATATTGAAAAGTTCTGGTAGAGAAAGAAGTTCAGGACTGTAATTCTACTTCAAAATGTTTTTTGCATGATTGGCTTGAGAAGCAAAGAAATACAAATTTTATAACGAAATATGTAAAAATCTCTTCTAACTTCTCCTTTTCTTCCCTATTTTGAACTCCTTTTCTGGTGGCTCCCTCCTGTGTGCTGGGACAAAACAGTCCTGTTGATAGAAGGTCATAGGTCACCACGGGGCCTCATTTGTGCTAGTTTCATCTCCCAGGAATTCTCAATCTCTCTGAATTCAGTCACAGCTTTTTCTAATTTCAGTACCACTCAGCTGGACAATGTGTCCTTTGACAACTATTGCTTGTCTCCCTTCCTCTGGTATAGATTTTCTTATCCCTTCCCTATCACAAGTCAGTCAGTGACATCACCTTACATCCATTCTCCCCAAGAGGTCTGGGGAGACTCAGGGTTTTTAAAGCCTCGGTGCATATGGGTTCATCTTGTCCTCCTTGATACAGTACACTGGGTGGGATGATGGCTCCAGGATCACTGTTGTATGTACAGTTCATTCTAGTCCTCTACCCACCCATATTCCAGTTTTTGGTCTTATCCAAAACAGCCAAAGGCCTGGATTCCCATCACTTGCCACTTCCCTGTCTCAATGGCATTTTCTATTTCTGAGCCAAGTTCAGCCAGAGCTGATTTTTATTCACCTCACCTCTCAGACCAGATAGCTCAGCAGGCAGTCCTTAAGCATAGGCTCAAGTTAGTGTTACAACAGCAAAAAGTGCAGGTTCTGAAGTGAAGCTTCCACAGTCAATTCTGAGCTCTGTCACCTACTGTCTAAATGACTTGCATGGCCATTACTCCTCTCCCAGCCTCAGTTTATGTGCCATTGAAATGGAGGTAATAATGTGGCCTACTTCACAGGGTGAGAAGCATCTTCACAGTGTGAGGTAAGTAAGTTAATCCACATGATATTGTTAGATGATAAATTCTTAACCACTGTTGGGGTATTACTCCTTCTAAATGATTTTCCTTTTTACTTGGTGACAAAATCCACAGACAAAGAAAAAGAGAAAAGACATTTATGCCTTCTCAAGAAGGCCTAACAAAACCAATTGAGGAACATTTCTTTAACTCCTTACACAGAACTTTCTATAGTAATCTGGCCTCCGTTCTTCTCAGATAACCTGTGCAATGTAAAGTCATTCTCTTCACAGGGGCTTTTAGTTTTCCTTATTGATTTTCATTTTTCTTCACAAGGGCTTGGTTTTCCTTATTGAGCCATTGATAATTATGGCCCTTAACATTAACACACGCTGGTAAGTACTGGTGAAGCCCCATTGCCTCTTGGAATTCATCTCATAGCAACAGGTCTTAATTTTATTTCCAAGCTATATCTTTAGAACACTCTCCCCTAAGCGTTCTCAACAGGAAAATGGGTTGATAGTGTTTGGGTAATTACCATTATCTCAGAAACTTCTGGAACCACACCAGCTGAAAATGATGTCATCATTTACCCTCTTGCATAAAAGATGTATTTTTGAGATACCCCAAACTAACTGATTATTCTCTCAAAGCCACAAAATCATTATCCCTATTTTTGTTTTGTGTGTATCCATGACTAATTATGATAGAAAATGGGAGTTTGAGAGAAAACACAATCATTTAAATGCATTGCTTATGTCAATTTTCCCCTCACAGGAGGACCACAGCAGGCTCCACCAGGGATCTAGTTATTTGGCAGCCAGCTATTCAGGTTTGGGAAGGGAAGAGTTTCTGCCTGAGACAAAAAAAAGAGAACAAGTAGTGTGAGTTATTGCAGAGCCAATCAGGAAATAAAAAGATTCAAATTGAGTGGGATTAAGCGCAAATTCTAGGTCCCAGGGGCTGAGGTGGGACTGTGATTGAGATGTGATACCAAATTCAAAGAAGAGAGAATTGGAGCAAGAGTTCAGAGCCAGCTGAGTGAGTCGATTCAGAGTGGCACTAGAGTCTGATGGCTGAAGCTCACCTTTAGCCCAGCAGATGGGCATATCTTGGGCATATTTTCTACATCCCAGGGCTAGGTAGACACATTGTGACCCAAAATATCTCAGCTGCTTGTGTCACTTTTCACTTCCACCGATTATTCAACCTGAACTTCTCACCAAATGCCATTCTGATTAGAGAGTCACCCATTCATGTATCCAACATTCCACCCAATATACGGCAGGACCCATCCAAGAACTAGAGGCACAGAAGTGAATTTCTACCCGAGAAGCTGTTCTTTAGTATGTTTGATTAATAAGAAAACAAATTTCTGATGAGTGATCAGTGAACACATTATAAGTCAACAAAGAAGAGCACTGTTAGCCCTGCATGGGAGACTCTGGGTAATTTCTCAGAGGAGGCAGCATTTAGGCTGGTCTGGAGGGAAGGATGAGCCTGATCCTACAAATTTGGGGTAAGTGGTATTCCAAGCAGGAGGGCAATATACAATAATCAATGTGTGAAACTCAATTGAGTCATGAGAGGAAGTGTTCACAGAATAAAACAGCTCAGTGTGACTGGCCCTGGGATATATGTTTATGGGTCAGGGCAAAGGTAGTGGTGTGAAAGTTAAACATGAAAGGAAGAAGTAGGAATAGACAATCATGAAGAACCCTGCCAGTCATGCTAAAGAGTTTGAAGGACTTTTTTTCTGGATTTGGTTGGACACATTCTACTGTCAGCAAGGAAAAATAGAGCTACTGCAATAATTACATGTGAAACTATAAGTATTAATATCTGAAATGAGGCAAAGGCTGTGTGGCAGACACAGAGGTAAGAAAGTATTTGGGATACTTAAACACAAAATTATTAGGATTTGGTGAAAAAACTGAAGAGGGGATCCAGGAGCAAACAGGAATCTTGATATTTTCATTTATTTCTAGGTGGGGAAGCTGGATAAACACAAGGACCATTAAACAAGACAGAAGGACATGAGAACAGAGATTTGATTTGAAATATAACAAGTTCTGTTCTGGATATACAGAGTATGCGTAGCATATAAGACATCCAATGTGAAATATTCAGTGTGCATTTCAACACGTGAAGCAGGGGCTCAGGGGAGAGTGAGCGGGTATGTGTCTCTCAGAGCACTAAGAATGGAGGAGAGCAATAGGGAGGACATGGAGACAGAAGAAGGGAAATGAAAGCTTTCAGCTTGAAGCACACCAGTACTAAGTGGTGAAAGAAAAGAAGGGCTGGTGTGGGGGTGAAACAGGTGAGGATGGTCAGAGAGAAACAGAGAAGTGATAGGCATGTATCAAGGAAAATAGGGCAAAGTTTCAAGGAGAACAGAATGGCAGAAAACACAGTGTCTATCAGAAGTTAAATAAGAACTGGAAAACTGGCTTTGGGGAACTAGAAAAGCACTGGTAACCTTAGTGAGGGCAATTCCAACAAAGTGGTTTTTATTTCCCTAGCTGTGGTGAGCCTTGGAGGGGCTGGGGTGTACTGATGGTAGAAGACATGCCTGGAAGAAAAGGCGACAGTGCGGGAGATGCCATGTCCAGCCAGCAGGGGTGATCCACTCTGTGAAATGCTGGGCTGTGGGGAAAACAGGAGGAGGAGGCTAAAGACGGCAACACGTTTGAGGAAGGGGTTTTATTTTAAAGAAGAGACACCCGAGTATACGTACTGCTTGGGAAGCAAAGACGTCAAAGATACAGAGGGAGTGGCTTGATGCTGCCCAGGCTCCCTGGAAGTGGGAGGGGATGACTGGAGTCCAGGTGGAGAATTTTCCTACCACTTTTGCAGCCCTCCTTTCCTGGAGATACCAGAGCCAAAGGCATAACTCTGCATGCAGGAGCCAGAGAGACTTTTGGGATGCTAAAAGGAGGAGGTCAAACTTCCAGACCTTCCCACCTCTGCCCTTAAACATTTAATGTGGTACCCAAGCCATCAGAATAACCTGAGGAACAGGGACCCCAGCAACTATGGTTTTCAAATGTCCCCTAAAATGACTTTATTGTCCATCTGTGCTTGGGAGTGACCACTTTCAACTTTTTGCCACTTTCTGTACACAGCCATCCTCTCTGACGATTTGGTAAAATGTGCTTTTTATCTTTTCAACAAATATTTATTGATTACCTGAGGTGGCCTTTAAATGCCTCTTCCTGATACTGATAGCTGGGACATTTGTTGCCTTGTGATTAAATTCAGAAACTTCTAATGAAACGGTTTTTATTTAGATGTTTTCCATAAGGATTTTAAAAGACAGTTGTCTTTAAATTATATTAATAAACCCCAGTTACTCAAATTTTCCCCCAAATAGTAAATCTAATAATTTAAGAAAAAAAAATTTACATGTTGAAAATTCAAGTTCATGATTACCTACAGGGTAAACATAAGTTTCATTGATTCCAAAAATCATATGAAATACATATAATTAATGGCATATGTGAAATTATAGCTAATGACCAGAAAAGTTAAGTGCACAGTAGAGACACTTAGAAGTCAGAGACATGTTTTCTGATTTCTTCTATGGGCAGTACCTAAATCAATATGTTATACTTTACCATTTTTCCTATTTGTTTTTGTTTTGTGAGGTTTTTTTCTCTTTTGGCAATCCAGTATGAAGTGGAAAAGCAGAAGTCTCAGGGATTTACTAGTCAAAGGATAAGCAAGGGGGAAATCCAAAAACTCCTTATTAATATGACTTAATCTCAAGAAACTCCATGCAAATCCTTCCCTCATTTATAAACTTCATTCAAATACTTAGTGTTTCCCTATTATATGCCAAGCAATGGAGATAAATGGGTGATATCAAAAGGCACATAGGTGCCCAGAAGGTTCCTGGCCCTGGAATTCCTCACCATGTCCCACAAAGCTCTGGATGTGGTCACTTCCTGATGTGTCCAGTGCTGCTCTTGTTCCTGTTCTTCCCTGCACTCTGGCAACACTGGCCTTTTGAAAATTTTGTAGTCATAGAACCATTACTGCCCTTCGCTTTTTAGTTACTGTTCTATATGCCTCGAGTGTTACACCCACCCCACAGTTGTCATGGCCCATCCCCTCTCTCTCTCAGGACTGCCTCTAAGTATTTTCCTCACATGGTTGTTTCAGTCACATTTCACCATTTATTTGCTTGATAGAAATTATTACACATTGTTACTGTTTTTATTTGTTGGCTTATTATCTGTGTTTCCTATAAGACTATAAATTCCATGAGGACAGATGGTCTGTCTTGTTGATGACTGATTTTATTAGCATATTCTCTGCTAAATGGTAACCTGAAAGATGATTATCTGTAGAAGTGGCCTTCTCTCTCTTCTCCTGTCAGTAAAAATTTGAATATATATATATATACACACACACACACACACACACACACGCATTATATGCACACATACATTTGTAAACTGATATACTACGTACGTATTAAAAACATTTACATTTTTGAAAATACTTAAGGTAGAGGTACAAATAGAAGTGCCAATTTATTTTTCCTAACCTCCTTTATATTATCTTGGATGCACCTGTCATTCCGGTGAGGCCTCTGGTCTTTAGAGGTCCACCTATATCCTGATTATGTAAGTTTCTTTCTAAAAGTCCTAAGCTCTTTTGTAAATGCTTACACCCATTAGAACCAGCCTCTAGGACTCACTAGCTAATGCTAGTGAGTTTAGTTGACATGCATGTGCTCAGCAATCAGTTAATTGATTCTAGGAACAAAATGGGAAACAGGGCTTTGGGAGGCCGAGACAGGCGGATCACGAGGTCAAGAGATCAAGGCCATCCTAGCCAACATAGTGAAATCCCATCTCTACTAAAAATACATAAAAATTAGCTGGGCGTGGTGGCACATGCCTGTAGTCCCAGCTACTTGGGAGGCTGAGGCAGGAGAATTGCTTGAATGTGGGAGGTGGAGGTTGCAGTGAGCCGAGACTGCGCCACTGCACTCCAGCCTGGTGTCTGGTGACAGAGCGAGACTCTGTCTCAAAATAAATAAATAAATAAAATGGGAAACAGGGCTTTTCCCTTCACTTTCAGGAACATCCAGGAATTGTATCATGTTTAAGAAAATGACTGGCTCTTAAATAATGGCTCTGTTGAATGGTGCCTCAGCCCCAAGAGGCAGTGGCCCTGGTGCTCTCAATCAGGCAGGCCATGAAGCCAGTGTTTTCTCTGCCCCATGTGTTTGCCCATACCTACTGCACAAAGTCATTAACTAGTAATTATGTCACTGTCCTAAGCTTAGCTGAAGGACAATGTTGGGGTGGCAGGTAAAGTGGGAAATACAAGTAAAAATTGCTGAAAACGAACATGATATGAAGAGTGCTCTGTGCCCCTTTATGTCTGAGAAGTCCAGCTGGCTAAGAGGGATCGACTCATCACTAAAGCCTAAAAGCCTCTGGTTATGGGAAAGGTAGCAGCTCTTTAAGGCCAAATCCATTTCCCCAGCTAAGTGCACTCTTTGCTTCTAAACTTCACTGTGAGGCTAGTGATCTTACCTCACTTTTCTATTCTCTCCCTCATCTAGAAAACAAAAAGCTATTTTAAAAATCATGAACCTCTGACAAGAACAAAGTCAGCATTTTGAAAAATAGTGGATTTAAAAAAAATTAAATCTAGGGTAAAATTGGTTTGTCATGAAGGAGGGCAACAGAACAAACAAATTTAGAAGCATGGGAGAACGAAAAGTGAAGTGCAGAGAAAAGTGGATATATGACAATATGAAGTAGAAAAAAATTATATACAATGCTTTGTAAAAACCTATGTATAAATGTGAAAACCAAGAAAAAATGGAGAGAAAAACATACATCACTTAAAACTGACCCCAGAAATGAAAAGCAATAGGAAAAAAAAAAAAAAAAAAAAAAAAAACCAATGTTATCTAAAAACTTCCTCAAAAAAAGCACATGCACTGATGATAACACAGGTGAGTTCTGTAAAACCTTCAAGGAACAAACTCAATTGTTTAAAATTTTCCAATAGAGATAGAGGGAACAAAAACTGCCAGTTTTGTAAAAAGCCTGCATAATAGTGATACAGGAATTTGATAAATATAGCAGTAAAACTATAATCGAATCTTTCTTATAAATATTAATGAAAAATTCCTATATAAAAAATAGGCAAATAGAAGCCAGAATCACAGTAAAAGAATGATATATCACATACCACACCAGGATGATTCAACTGTAAGACATTTATTAATGTAATTCACTCTATCAACAAGTCAAAAGAGAAAAGCACTCCATATGTTCAGCTATACGGAAGCTGAAATGGCATTTGATTTTAGAAATCTGGAAAAAGGCCGGGCGCGGTGGCTCACACCTGTAATCCCAGCACTTTGGGAGGCCGAGGCAGGTGGATCATGCGGTCAAGAGATCGAGACCATCCTGGTCAACATGGTGAAACTCCGTCTCTACTAAAAAAAATACAAAAAATTAGCTGGGCATGGTGGCACGTGCTTGTAATCCCAGCTACTCAGGAGGCTGAGGCAGGAGAATTGCCTGAACCCAGGAGGCGGAGGTTGCGGTGAGCCGAGATCGCACCATTGCACTCCAGCCTGGGTAACAAGAGCGAAACTCCGTCTCAAAAAAAAAAAAAAAAGAAATCTGGAAAAAATAACTTTAATTTTTAACAGAATACAAGTATTTGAAATCTCTGGTGCATGATAAAATAAATATATTTTAGGTCAAATGTCAGCCACTTTTTTTTAACATTTAAGTTCAGGGATACATGTGCAGGTTTGTTACAGAGGGAACTTGAATCATGGGGGGTTCGTTGTACAGATTATTTTATCACCCAGATATTAAGCCTAGTACACATTAGTTATTTTTCCTGATCCTCCCCATCCTGTCACCCTCCACCCTGACAGGACCCAGCATGCATTGTTCCTCTCTATGTGTTCATGTCATGTGTTCTCATCATTTAGCTCCCACTTATAAGTGAGAACACATGGTATTTGGTTTTCTGTTCCTAAATTAGTTTGCTGAGAGTAATGGCCTCCAGCTTTATCCATGTCCCTGCAAAGGACATGATCTTGTTCTTTTTATGGCTGCACAGTATTCCATGGTGTAGATGTACCATATTTTCTCTATCCAGTCTATCATTGATGAGCATTTAGGTTGATTCCACATCTTTGCTATTATAAAAAGTGCTGCAGTAAACATACACATTCATATGTCTCAGTAACAGGATGATTTATATTCCTTTGGGGACATACCCAATAATGGAATTGCTGGGTTAAATGGTGGTTCTGTTTTTAGGTCTTTGAGAAACCGCCACATTCTTCCACAATGATTAAGGTAATTTACACTCTGACAGTGTAAAAGCTTTCCTTTTTCTCCACAACTTTGCTAGCCTTTCTTATTTTTTGTCTATTTAATAGTCATTCTAACTTGTGTGAGATGGTATCTCATTGTGGTTTTTATTTGGATTTCTCAGATGCTGAGCTTTTTTCACATGATTGTTGACCTCATGTATGTCTAGTTTTGAGAAGCATTTGTTCATATTCTTTGTCCATTTTTTAATGAGGTTTTCTTTTCTTGTAAATGTGCTTAAGTTTTTTATAGATGCTGGATATTAGACCTTTATCAGATGCGTAGTTTGCAAAAATTTTCTCCCATTCTATAGGCTGTCTGCTTACTCTGTTGAGTTTCTTTTGCTGTGCAGAAGATTTTTAGTTTAATGAGATCATTTAAGAAAAGGGTTCAGTTTCAATCTTCTGCATATGGCTAGCCAGTTACCCCAGCACCATTTATTGAATAGGGAATCCTTTTCCCATTGTTTTGTTTTGTCAGGTTTATTGATGATCAGATGGTTGAAGGTGTGTGGTCTTATTTCTGGGTTCTCTATTCTATTCCATTGGAATATGTGTCTGTTTTTGTACCAGTACCATACTATTTTGGTTAGTACGGTATTAAACTAACCATATTAACTATTAATAACTAACTAATTAACAACTAACCAACCATACTAACTATTCTACATGGAATAGTCTGAGGTTGGGTAATGTGATGCCCCCAGCATTGTTCATTTTGCTTAGGATTGCCTTGGCTATTCAGGTCAGCTCCTCTTAATGGTAAGTTAACAAGTAAAACACTTGAAGAGTTTTTGAACATAATTAGTACTATATGCCTACTCATTTTTATCATAATCATTATTAGGAATATTTCCATAGTAGTATTTTTTGAAAGGATACACACTATCATAATAGTTACACTATTGTAGAAGTTCTCATTAAATTACCTAAGTGAAAGATATGAGACATAAGAACTGGAATAAAGTTATTCAGCATTTTAGAATATATGAGTTTACATCTGCAAGCTCCAAGAAAATCAGGTGAAAATTAATAGGAAATGGTAACAGAATTTAGTAATGTAACTGATTATGTTTAATATATTAATACAATGGGTTTCTTATACAAAAGTAATAAGAAATTTCAAAATGCAAGAAAAAAGCTCATTTGCAACACCTACAAAAAGATAAAATACATGGATATAAGATTTTCAAGAGATGTCCTAGTTCTAGGTGAAGAAAACTTTAAAACACAGAAAATACATAGGCTGCTGGAAAAATAGAGACACCTCATTCTTTCATAAGACAAAAAGTTATAAAGATACCAATTTTCTCATTGGTTTTGAAGTTGGACAAGTTTACTCTTAAAATCAAATATAAAATAATCAAAAACTGCCATGACAGTAGAAAAAGAGCACTGAAAGGGAACCAGCCTTACCAGTAATAAAATATTATAAATGCATTACAAATCAAATAGCTACCACTGCCTGCGTAAAGAGAATAATAGAACAGAGTGGAAAGAGGCCTAAATACTTAAGGAACTTAGGATATGATAAAGCTGGCATTTTGAATCAAGGAATAATGTTGAGATAACCACCCACCAATCTGGATTAAAAATACTATCTCACTCCTTAAACTAGGGAAAATTTCAAATGGATCAGAGATTTAGATCTGTGTATTTTTACTAAAATTTTAGTAAAAGTGCAAACATAAGAGCCATCGTGTCATATGGAAGCAAGAAATGTGTGTCCAATGTAGTGGCCCAAGGTCTCAGTAGCTAGCTCCTCCTCAGTGATTTCTACCCCAGATGTTTATTCTGATTTGAAATGGCCTAACTCTGCTTCTACTACTCAGAACTGTAGGTTCAAGTATCATTTGCTTAATTTTTTTCCTGAGTTATATTTCACTCAAAAGAAAGAGGAAATCATAAACAATAGAATAAGTTTCCTAAGAGCAGAGGCAGTGACTCATCTGGCTCTTAAAGCATCACTGATGTTCACTTTTTGTGAAACTGAGCCTGAAATCTCACCCTCATGGAAGGGTATCTCAGGCTTCAGGACCTTCTCTAAATCTTTGCCCATCCCACCTCGCTTCCTTCTTCCAGTGCACCACCCTCATCTTAAATCTATTGTAAAAGTTGGCTTCACCAATTCCCGTCTTTGTTCTCTTCCTAAGATACCCCCTGGAAGTGCGTCTGAACTGATAACGTTCTATGCAGTGGGCTCTCTCTTTAAAAAATAAATTTCAGAATGCTAAAAGTTCTGCAGGTGTTCTAACTATACCAAGAAATCTGCAACCCTAAAACATCAGTTTGAGAAAGAAGATATTAGTAATACAGTTTCAAGTCACCATTGTTTGGGGGCCTTTATAAATGCTAAGATTTGTTTGATCAACCCAATCATATTTAAAAATGCACACATATGAACTAAAACAGGAAAATATAAACATAATTGTTATGTTACCACAGTAGAACAATGGTTAAGTCTTTCCTTTTAATTTTTTAGTGTTTTAGTATGACATAAATATATTCTGATTTTAAAATCTATTAATTGTAAACAAATGAAAAATTCAAAGAGAAGTTAAAAAAAATCAGCAGTCAATTACATCATCCAAGAAAGGAGTTATGATGATGCTGTGCTTCCTTGCTCTTTTCTATTTATGTATCTGCGTAAATAAAATGGCATAGAAAAATTCATCTTGTGAACTGCTTTGTTCAGTTAGCTTTAGATAAACATTCCATGTAACCTAAAATTCTTTAATATTTTAATGCCTACATAACAACCCAAAGAATGGCTATATCATAATTTTATTTACTTATTTCACTACAGTTGAACAGTTAGAGACTAAAATTGCAAAAGATTTAAGGCAAATGCTGTAAAAGCAATAATAGCATTTCTGGCCATTTATTATACTTGGACCATTTATTATACTCTATGAAAATAAAATGACTAGTTTTTTAAATAAACCATTTTTATGTCTGGATATTCTAAAGTTGGTTTTAATGATTTTACTGCTCAGCAGTAAGCACTATCAAACACAGTTCTCATCTTTAGAGTTTCTTTCTTCAGAGAAATGACAGGAGGGCCAAATCACATCAAGTCTTCAAAGACTGACAGATGTGGGTTTCAAGAGCCTAGCTCACTGGCTTATTTCTGAAACTTGTATTCTCATCTTCTCTAACCCACTCTGTAAAACCTTAGGTGAAAAGCTAAATGAGAAGATCCACATTTGAGAAGAGCACACAAAAATCCCCCGGAACACCCTCAACTCTCCTAATTTAAGGACTTATTAAACCCATGCTTCTCAAACTTTAATGTGGATCCCAATCACCTGCAGGGCTTGTTAAAACCCAGCCAGCTAGGCTCACACCGGGTTTCCATTCAGTAGGTCAGGTTGGGGCTCAGAATGGGTATTACTAACACGTCTCTTGTGCTACTAACAAGGCTAAGCTTTGCTGATCTGGAGGCCTCATTTTGAGAATCACTGTACCACACAATCATATCAGATACCTATTATATATGTCTCAAGTACTGTTCCAGGTTCAGGTGATGGCAGTAAACAAAACGGGCAAGGTTCCTGCGGTCATGGAGCCTAGAGTCTAATAGAACATCTCATAACAGACGTCAGATATTAAACAGGTAACCAGTGAGCAGAATTTCGGGGTAGTGACAACTTAAATTCCCTCAGAAATTTTCTAGGATAGAAGATGATTTGGAGCCATGGAACTGGCATCCCCAGCTAGAGTGCTGGTACCTGTTGTTCTTCTGGTTCTTTCTCTGGCTAGTATAAGGTTGAAGCCAGTGAGGCAGAAAAAAACACCTGTTAAGTTTTAGCAATTCCCTTCTCAAACTGGACAAAAAAGCCAACTATAAGCAGAAAAACCAGCAGTTAGCAAATGAAGAGTGTTTCTATCATTTAGAAAACACATTGATAACACTAATTAGAACCAGGAAGGAAATAGGTTTTTAACCAGAAAATTAAATTCTCACTGCCACTCTTATAGAAAGCCTAACTATATACATAAGGAGAATGTATTGATCAATACAATGAAATTACATACGCAAATTTTATATTTATATTTATATATATCTATGGCACCCGACTTAGCAAAATCAATGGAAATACAAAATCAAACTATCTCTTGTGTTTAAAGTGCATTAAACAAAATGGAAATAAGGTACTCAAATGTAACTAAATACCACATACCTCCTTCACATTTATAAGATGCCTTCTTCAAAAATGCATTTGCCATTAGATACTAAATGATATTAGATGACAGCAATTACCCTGACGATTCCACCCCACATATTCTACCCCTGTACACAGCTACATGCTTTCCTTAAAGATGTTTCTCTTCAAAAGCAAAATGCCCTTTTTCCTTTTGTTTCTATAAGCAGCTTTCAGGGGAGACCTAATAAATGGTCTTTGGTATAAATAACTAAAAGAGCTTCTAAGCTTTCACTTGTTGCTTGCTATTTGCTGCAGGACTCAAAATATTTCACTTCACAGTTTTTCAACTTCAGAGTTAACTTTCAAATATTTTAAACATGATTCAGAGTTAAATACACAATTTACACACTGAACCAATATATTCGAACATATACATACCTGAAGCAAAATTTTACAAAATATTATTTACCCTCACTACACAGGAAGCATGCTGTCATTTTTACTGTATTTCTTTTGTTCTAATGCCTGTACAACTCACTAACTTAATACTTAGTGGGTCGCAATCCACAGCTTGAAATACCTCTTTATGTATAAAATCCTACCAATCCATACAGAACTACTCTGCGCTCATGCGCACGCACACACGCACACGAAAGATACCCTTCCCCTAAGGTTTCAGAGCTAGAAGGAGGAAATAAAACAAAGGAAAAAATCCTGTGTACTCACTTGGTTATGCTGCTCAGACCCCAACAGTCTCCCAGAGCCAGGAAGTGCGTATAAGTGCCTCATCTGTGCTGCATGTTGTAATTTCCACCTGTGTCTGTCCTTTCCTTAGTGGAAACAGAAAAAGCTGTGTCCCTCTTCATTATCTAGATCAGCTGTGACCAACTGAACTTTTTGTAATGAGGTAAATGTTTCATATCTGTGCTGTCCAATACACTAGCCATTGACCTTGTGTGGCTGTCGATCATTTGAAATGTGGCTAGTGTGGCTAAGAAACTGATTTTTTAATTTTAATTCATTTAACTTAGAT
Source organism: Sapajus apella (assembly GCF_009761245.1). Taxonomy (NCBI): domain Eukaryota; kingdom Metazoa; phylum Chordata; class Mammalia; order Primates; family Cebidae; genus Sapajus; species Sapajus apella. The sequence goes on along the minus strand of NW_022436941.1, from coordinate 25,990,997 downwards.
TTAAATAGATACCTGAGTCTATTTCTGTCTAATTGGAGACAGCAGACCCAGGTTATCCCTAAAGAACTCCTCTACAGTGAAGCCTCATCTCTGTTGCGAACTTTTAGCCAAACTTTTTGTGAGGGTTTTTATATCAAATTTTGTATCCTCCTCATCACCCGAAATGTTGTTTTCCTAGGATTATAATTCATTCAGTTTAGGACTGCCAAAGCAAGCAGGGATTGTAGAGATTTCTTCAGAGACCAAAGGAATCCGCTATCCCCACCATCACCAATTAGCTTTACACCGAGAAGATTTAGCTAACAGGCAGGACTCGCTCCTCCCTCTCCTGTGTACCTACCCACCTCCAAGGAGGTTTCCATTCTTTGCCTGGCTCTCACGCTAGCTGATTGCTCTATGACACTCTTAACTTCTCTTCACAAGTGTTCCTTCTCCCTGCAAGAGAACTATGACATCACACACATGCCCAAGACTCCTATGAACACTGGTCCACAAGTAATTACTATTCACCTTGTTTGCTCCTTTTAGCAACTTGGTAAATAGCATACACAAGCTAGAGAATAATGTTAAATGGAAACATTTTCCTGCCTGGATTTTTTACCAAGGAAATTTGATCTCTTAGTAGTGACAAATGCCTTTGTGTTGGCTTTTATAAATGAGCCCTCATCTCAAGGTGACCAGGCGTGTCTGTTCCCTCCTAGTTGGCTCAGCATTATGTGCCATGTGGGCCTTTGCAATTCGTTGCAAAATCCAGAAACTGTATTTTGCTATCAAATGTTCCAATCTGTTCCACTGCCTAGGTTTTCACTGGCAACCTTGATCTAGGGCCTAGCCAGAGTATTTTATTTTCTTCTAAGGCAAGCCATGCTTGTTGACCAAGGCTGCTTTAAAGCAAATATTAAGCAAATAAAGCTCATCCTCCACTATATTCATTTAGTCTGCTGGCACCCCTAGTTCCATTAAATATCAATCTCAAAGACCCCAGATGGCTCCTATTGTCCAATCTCATTCTGAGACACACCTGCCCAGACACAACAGCTAACTTTAAATAGGTAGCTCACCATTTAGAAACCCTCACCAGCCTCTTGCTATCAAAACTTACCATTCAAGCTGGTAAGACCTTGCTAAGTCAAGTAATCTAATAAAACATCATACCCTGAAGTATAAATCTAATACAATAAGAACATACTCAGGTATAATACCCTTACAGAAATAACGCCTTAACTCATTTTATGGTTTAAATTTCACACCTTATATCAGGTCTAGAATGTATTTTTTCACTTGCAGAACTTTCAATCATATAGAAACTTCTTCTGCCTATAGCTATAGTGATAGTAATAAAACATAATTAGCTGTCTTAAAATCCACATAATTGACACATCTCTGCTATAGAGTAAATGGTAACTCTCCTGGGTTTCAAATTGTACTTAAATTTATCTGATCCAAGTTAGATGTATGGTTCTTGTGTTAGATAAGACACTTCCAAAACTCTGCCTTATTCTATTCTGTACCCCTTTGTCATTAATAGAATCAGGTTCACTCTGCTGGCCTCAAAATATTATGCAAAGCATAGTACAGAATTATCTAGTTCATGATTTGAGAAGTTGTTGAAGGCTCATATAAAGTGGAGAGAGTTAACAGTAACACCAGATTGCAAACAAAGATCTTCTCAAACTGTGTAACGGGAATAATAGAATATGACTGATTTGAACTTTCAAATGATGAAAATCAAAAAGGTTTGCTCAAGTATGTTAACTAGTTGCAAGCTTCAGAAGGTTTAATGGTACCACAGAAAAAAGAGAAGAAAGTCTATCCAAGCATATCATACTGACATTTCCTTTCTGAGAGCTATGAGCCCTGGACATTGCTTTTCAAAGCATTTTTCTCCAGGGACACCATGCTTGTCACTCTGCTTAGGGATTTACCCTGTCAAGAGATTTATCCTGCGAGGGCCTGCTCCTCCATGAATTTATTTAACCAAAATTTGTGGACAACATCAGTGACATAAATTTGCTTTGACTCTCTGTTACCTCTAAGAATTTTCAATATTTTTTTTATTTTATTTGATTCAATTCAAAGAGTATTCTTCAGTCTCAGCAAGTCTTGGACACAAATGAGCATACATGAGTATTTGGATAGCTAATAGATGTCCCAAATTAACCTATGCGAGCCTGAGCTTGTGAGCCTACAAACCTTCTCTTTCTAGTCTTTTCAATTGCAGAAATATATCAAGTCCCTTCTTTCATATGTGCAGACAGAAAACACAGCAATCATTCTGGACTTGTCTCTTTATCTCATACCCTACATCCAAGCCATAAGCAAAACCAGATTTTTTGCAGATTCTATTACCCACCAATTCTACTGCTATCACCCTGGTCTAAACCACCATCATCTCTCACCTGGATTCTTGCACAACCCCCAAACTAACCTACCTGCTTTCTCCCTTGACTCTATTTCAATGAACATGCCAGAGTGATCCTGTTAAAGCGTTGACTGTCTGATATTACCTCAAGATCTTTCATCAGCTTTCCATCTCACTTAGAACAAAAGTAAAGTTTCTTATAGGAACCTGCCTTCTTTCCCAGTTTCTCCAACCTCATCCCCTAGTACCCTGCTCCTCATTCGCTTTGATTCAGACACCAAAATGGCTCACTTGCCATTCCTTGAACAAGCCAAGAATTTGCTAACCTCTGAGCCTTTGAACTTGCTTTCCTCATTGTTCTAACATTCTCTTCCCCGATATGTGTGATTCATCATTCATCTTCTTCACCTTAGAATTTCATTAAATATTACATTTGTAATGAAGATTTCGCTGTATTTCCAATCTAAAATTGCAAGCCCCCCACCCCAGCCCCATACTTACTATCCCTTTCACTGCTTCATCTGTAGCATTTATCACTATATGTCATGCCATGTGTTGCATTTTATGTATCTTCTTTGTTATATTTCTTCTCTGATTAAGCTCTGTGAATGCAGGGAGTTTTGTTTGCTCTATTCTATTGCTGAATTTTCAGTTCCTAGAACAATACTTGACACATAAGTAGGTGCTTAATAAATATCAATTGAACTAGAAAAACATTAATGTATATGCAAGTTTTGTGAGCTTTCAGTTTCCTCCTGCATTATTTTAGGACCTCAACTTATAAATGAGGTTTCCTTTTTCTTCATCTCCAGCAGTTCCTGCAGACATCTGACATGGATAGGTACCTTCTTGCCACAGCCACCCTGTCTCCCCTGCTCTGCTCCAGCTTCTCCTCCATCACCATGACTGGATCCTTCCTGTGCCTCCACTGCTCACCTTGATGCTCTTGATGCTCCCACTCCCATGGACCCTCCTGACAGTCCACACTGTCTCTGGTCACCACCACAGGCCTGGGTTGTGACTGTTAAGGCCACCCTGGCATTAAGACCCTTTTCTACTCGTAACACTTCTGGCCCCAGTATGGCCACAGACTTCTTCTTAATTTCTTGGGCAACTTTTTCACTAATATGGTTTAAGATTTATATCCCCATCAAACCTCATGTTGAATTTTAATCCCTAATGTTGAAGGCAGGGTCTCATAGGAAGTGACTGGATTATGGGGATGAATTTCTCATGAATGGTTTAGCAACAAAATCTTAGTACTGTCCTCATGATTATTAGTGAGTTCTCGTGAGATCTGGTAATTTAATAGTGTGTGGCACTTCCCCCCACCTCTTGCCCCAATCTTATGTAAACTTTCTATTCCCACTTTGCCTTCTGCCATGAATAAAATCTCCCTGAGGCCTCCCTAGAAGCAGATGCCACCATACTTCCTGTACAGCCTGCAGAACCATAAGCCAATTAAACATGTTTTTCTTTATAAATGACACAGTTTCTGGTATTTTTTAACAGTTATGCAAGAGTGACTTAATACAAAAAATTGGTACCAGGAATGGGAAATCACTATAAAGATATCTGAAAATGGAGAAGCAGCTTTGAAATTAGGTAACAGGCAGGGGTTAGAGGGCTCAGAAGAACACAGGAAGATGAGGGAAAGTTTGGAATTTCCTAAAGACTGGTTAAATGATTCTGACCAAAATGCTAATAATAATATCTACAGTGAAATCCAGGCTAAGGAGGTCTCAGATGGAAATGAGGAACTTATTAGAAACTATAACAAAGGTCACTTTTGTTATGCCTTAGCAAAGAATTTGGTTGCATTGTGCTCCTGCCCAAGGGATATGTGAAACTTTGAACTGGAGAGTGATTATTTAAGGTATGTGGCAGAAGAAATGTCTAAGCAGCAGGGCTTTCAAGATGTGGCCTTGCAGCTTCTAACAACCTATGCTTATATGTGTGAGCAAAGACATGACCTAAAATTGCATCTTATATTAAAGGGGAAGTAAAGTGTAAAAGTTTGGAAAATTTGCAGCCCAGCCATGTGAAAGAAAAGAAAACCCCATTTGCAGGGGAGGAATTCAAGCAAGCTTCAGAAATTTGCATAATTAGAAAGGAGCCAAGTGTGGATAGCCAAGACAATGGGAGAAAGGCCTTGAAGATATTTCAGAAACCTTTGCAGCAGCCCCTCCCATCACAGGTCCTAAGGCCTAGAAGAACTAAATGGTTTCATAGGCCAGGGTCAGGGCCCCTCTGCCATGCACAGCTTCAGGACACTGCTCCCTACAACCCAGTGGCTCTAGCTCTATCCCTGGCTCAAAGGTACAGCTCCATTCCAGCTGCTGCTTCAAAGTGGGCAAGCTGTAACCTCTTCAGAGTGAAGAGTTGAAATTTGGGAGCCTCCACCTAGATTTCAGAGGATTATGGAAAAGACTAGAGGTCCAAGAAGAAGCCTACTGCAGGGACAGAGCCCTCAGCAGAACCACTAATAGGGCAGTGTAAAGCGTAAATGTGAGTTTGGACCCCCACATAGAATCACCACTGGAGCACTGCTTAATGGAGTTGTGAGAAAGCGGTCACTGTCCTCCAGACCCCAGAATGATAGATCCACTGACAGCTTTTATTCTGCACCTGAAAAAGCTGCTGGCACTCAATTTGAGCCTATGAGAACAGCTGCAGGGGCTGAACCCTGCAAAGCCACCTTGGGGCAGAGCTACCCAAGGCCTTGGGAGCCCACCCCTTGCAACAGTGTGCCCTGGATAAGGGATATGGAGTCAAAGGAAATTATTTTGAAGCTTTAAGATTTAATGACTGCCCTGTTGATTTTGACTTGCATGGGGCCTGTAGCCCCTTTCTTTTGTCCAATTTCTTCCTTTTCAGAATGGAAATGTTTACCCAATGCCTGTACTCCCATTGTATCTTGGTCATAACTAACTTCTATTTTATTTTACAGGCTCATAGCGGGAAGGGACTAGCCTTGCCTCAGATGAGACTGTGGACTTTGGACTTTTAAATTAATCTTGGAATGAGTTAAGACTGGGAATTGTTGGGAAGGCATGACTGTATTTTGCAATGTGAGATGGACATGCGATTTGGGGTTGCCAGGGGTGAAATGATATCGTTTGGGTCTATGTCCCCACCAAGTCACATGTCAAATTGTAAACCCTAATGTTGGAGGTGAGGACTGGTGGGAGGTGACTGGATCATGGGGGTGGATTTCTCATGAATGGTTTAGCATTATCCCCTTGGTACTACCCTCATGAGTGACTTCTCATGAGATCTAGTTGTTTAAAAGTGTGTGGGAGAGGGCACCAAGATGGCGGTGAGAAGGCAACACTGGAATGCAGCTCCCAGCAAATGAGACACAGGGTGCTAGAGGACTCCACGATTCCAAACGAGGTGCTGGGTTTGTTTTGGTGGGACTGATAGGGCACTGAAAATAGCCCAGGGAAGAAGCCACAGGGCGAGAGCTTCCCAGGGGGGCAAACCAAGACAGGGGGCTCATCCCCACCTGAAACATGCAGCCGGCTCAGAGTGTCAGGGGACTTCACCTGCTTGATTCTCCAATTCAGATCCTGTGATTACCTCATCCCTCCTACTACCCACAGACCACAAGAGACCTGCCAGACTGTGGGGTACTGTGGGTTGTCATGCAAATCTGAGTAGCAGCTCCCACCAGGCGCAGCAAGTTGTTGCATGGATGTGGGCAGAAGTTTGCACTAATGCCAGCGGGAGGGACCATCCCACAGAGGGAGGCAGAGTTGAAAGCAGGGAAGCAGACCACAAGGCCTGGCAGCCCCCACCTCCACAGTACTCGAACTGAAGCCCTCACTAGAGAGCTGGGCAGCAAATACACCAGTTTGACCCCAACCAGGAAGATCGAGCTCTGGGAAAGATGTCTTTGGGAGGGTGGGGCCAATCTCATCTGCAAACAAACTCCAGGGAAGGACCACCCACCCAACAACCTGACTGAACCCAAGATAGCCCAGCAACGCCCTCTACAGGCCAAAAAAGATACAGCTCCAACCTCAACAGAAAAAAACGTCCACTCAGAGACTCCTCCTGAAATCACCAACTTCAAAGATCAAAGGGAGATAAATCCACGAAGATGGGGGAAAAACAGCACAAAAAAAGGATGAAACCATCACAGAACAGAACACCTCTTCTCCTCCCAGGGATCACAACTCCTCACCATCAAGGGAACAAAACAAGACAGAGAATGAATCTGACGAATTGACAGAAGCAGGCTTCAGAAGGTGGGTAATAACAAACGTCTCTGAGTTAAAAGACCATGCTCCAACCCAATGCAAAGAAACTAAAAACCTTGAAAAAAGGTTAGACAAAATGCTAACTAGAATAAGCAGCTTAGAGAAGAACATAAATGACTTGATGGAGCTGAAAAACCCAGCATAAGAATTTAGTGAGGCATGCACAAGTTTCAACAGCCGAATCAGTCAAGCAGAAGAAAGAATATCAGAAATAGATGATCAAATCAATAAAATAAAATGAGAAGACAAGATTAGAGAAAAAAGAGTGGAAAAAAAAAATGAACAAAGCCTCCAAGAGCTATGGGATTATGTGGAAAGACCTAATCTACATTTGATCAGTGTAACTGAATGTGATGGGCAGAATGAATCCAAGCTGGAAAACACTCTTCAAGATATTATCCAAGAGAACTTTCCCAACCTAACAAGGCAGGCCAACATTCAAATCCAGGAAATACAGAGAACACCACAAAGATATTCCTCAAGAAGGGGAACCTCAAAGCACATAATCGTCAGATTCACCAGGGTTGAAATGAAGTAAAAAATCCTAAGGGCAGCCAAAGAGAAAGATTGAGTCACCCACAAAGGAAAGACCACCAGACTCACAGCGGCTCTCTCAGCAGAAACTCTACAAGCTGGAAGAGAGTGGGGGCCAATATTCAACATCCTTAAAGAAAAGAACTTTCAACCCAGAATTTCATATCTGGCCAAAATAAGCTTCATAAGTGAAGAAGAAATAAAATCCTTTACAGGCAAGCAATTGCTGAGAGATTTCGTCACTACAAGACCTGCCTTATAAGAACTCCTGAAGGAAGTACTAAACATGGAACTGAACAACCAGTACCTGTCACTGCAAAAACATACCAAATGGTAAAGAACAATGATGCAATGAAGAAACCATGTCAACTAACAGGAAAAAAAAACAAGCCAGTAACAAAATGGCAGGATCATACTCAAACATAACATTATTAACTTTGAATGCAAATGGTCTAAATGCCACAATCAAAAGACACAGACTGGCAAATTGGATAAAAAGTCAATACCCAATGGTGTGCTGTATTCGGCAGACTCATTTCATGTGCAAAGACTCACTTGGACTCAAAATAAAGGGATGAACAAATACACAATGTACCAGAATCTATGGGACATATTTAAAGCAATGTCTAGAGGGAAATTTATAGCAATAATTGCCCACATGAGAAACAAATAAAGATCTAAAATCGACACCCTATCATCAAAATTGAAAGAGCTAGAGGTGCAAGATCAAAAAAACTCAAAAGCAAGCAGAAGACAGGAAATAACTAAGATCAGAGCAGAACTGAAGGAGATAGAGAAACAAAAAACTTCAAAAAAAATCCATAAATCTAAGAGCTGTGTTTTTGAAAAGATCAACAAAATAGACGGCCTAGCTAGGCTAACAGAAAAGAGAAAAGAATCGAATAGATGCAACAAAAAGCGATAAAGGGGAGATCACCACTGATCCCTCAGACATACAAACTACCATCAGAGATTACTACAAACAGCTCTATGCACATAATTCAGTAAATCTGGAAGAAAGGGATAAATTCCTGGACACTTGCACACTTACAAGACTAAGCCAGGAAGAGATTGAAACCCTGTACAGACCAATAATAAGGTCTGAAGTCCAGGCAGCAATTGATAGTCTACCAACCAAAAAAAAGTCCAGGTCCAGATAGGTTCACAGCCAAATTCTACCATATGTACAAAGAGGAGCTGGTACCACTCTTGTTGAAACTATTCCAAACAATACAAAAAAGAGGGAATCCTCCCTAACTTTTTCTATTAGACCAACCTGATACCAAAATCCAGCACACACAACTAAAAAAGAAAACTACGGCCAATATCCATGATGAACATTGATGCAAAAATCTTCGATAAAATACTGGCAACCTGAATCCAACAGCATATCAAAAAGCTTATCCATCATGATCAAGTAGGCTTCATCCTGGGGATGCAAACCTGGTTCAACATACACAAATCTATAAATGTAATTCACCACATAAATAGAACCAAAGACAAAAACCACATGATTATCTCAATAGATGCAGAGAAGGCCTTCAACAAAATTCAACAGCACTTTATGCTAAAAACCCTCAATAAACTAGGTATCAAAGAAACGTATCTCAAAATAATAAAAGCTCTTTACGACAAACCCACAGCCAATATCATACTGAATGGGCAAAAACTAGAAGCATTCCCTTTAAAAACTGGCACTAGACAAGGATACTTTCTCTCACCACTTCTATTCAATATGGTATTGGAAGTTCTAGTCAAAGTAATTAGGCAAGAAAAAGAAATAAAGGGCATTCAATTAGGAAAAGAAGAAGTTAACTTGTCCCTATTTGCAGACAACATGACTTTATGCTGTTGCTTTGCCTTCTGCCATGAGTATATGCTCCCTGAGGCCTCCCAGAAGCAGATGTCACTATGCCTCCTGTACTGCCTGCAGAACTGTAAGCCAGTTAAACATCTTTTCACTATAAATTACCCAGTCTCATGTATTCATTTATAGCAATGTGAGAATGGTCTAATACATTCACTTACTAGTATAATCAGGACCAAATTATTTAACCTCTCTATTCTTCTTCCAATGCATGGAGTATATGTCTCATTGCATTGTTAGAAAATTGTAACTAATATATTCAAAGCATTCAAAAATGTCTGCTAGAGAAGTGTTCAATACATACCAAGTATACTCACAATCGTATTCCTCAGAACAACTCTCCTGGGAATCCACAGTCTCAGGCTGTCCTATGACAAAGGACCATAGCATATCTATAATGCAGGAGCACCCCAAGTCATATCTGGGCACTTATGAGTCCAAGCTCAGAAGAGTGAGGCTCATGGGAAGGCAGGGT